>NC_133024.1:13467272-13770303 GCF_048771995.1 Taeniopygia guttata | reverse complement strand
TAGCTTTATTTAAAATGCAAAACTAAAAAGAATCCTATAAAATGTATTGATGCAGTAAAACTCTATGGGAGCTTTGACTCATGTGTGTATTTTAATGGTGTTTGTGGTTTTTCTGTGCCAAAAAAAAAGAAAAAGGGAAATGCACAGTAGTGTAATACAGTGTTTGAATTTTAGAAGGAATAGAAAATTGAAGTCATATTTAGCTGAATATAGAATAATAGACTCTACAAATGTCAGTTAATAATATCACATCAGTTTTTATATTGTGGTGTGTTCTGGTTTTTGGACACTTACTCTTCACTAAGCAATCATATGTTTTTACCTCAGCTTTGTCTTTTGTCATCTATTTCTGTGTTGATTAATTACTGTAGTAATCTAAATAATTTTTTAATTAAGTAATTTTTGTTTAAAATTGCTGATAAATAGTGGGGGCAAAAAACCCCAAGAAAACATTTCTACAAAGCCAGTTCTGTTATTATATAGTTTTCATAATATATTTCCATTTGGTTTTAATTGCTAAGTACATTTTCCTGAAAATTACAAACCCTTATGGGTTAAAGGTTCCTCTGCTCCTGCTGCTTTTTTTTTTTTTTTTTTTCCACACAGACATCCTTCCCTGTTTCTGGCAACCAGACTATCTTTAAAGCAGCACATGGTAACACTGCACGCTCTGAATGCTGGCTTCAGTGAGAAACAAGAAGCTTTTGAACAACAAAAGCCTGGATCAAATCTTGAGGTAATTGATTTAGTTCCGATTTGGGCCAGACATTCAGGTTCCCACTATCTGAGCATCTTATCTGTGTATATCTTCACATAAAGCTCTGCAAAAGCCATCAAGAGGTGAAAACTGAAATTATATAGTGGCACAATCTCTGTAAATAATAAAATTTCAAGCTTGCCATGCAGCATTCCTTTGGCTTTTGTGGTCAGCTTTGTACATATATTATAAATATAATGAGTATACAAGATGGGTTTCAATGAGAGCAGTATCTGGGTTGCATGAATTAACAGTAGTTTTATCAGGACTGGATGAAATCTTCATCTAAACAGGAATGCTGCTCAGCTGCATAGTCGTGACCATGTCATATGTGAGGGAAAAGTGCATTTTCCTCATCAGTGCTAGTAAGGCTGGAAGAGAGAATTAAAGCATCTTCATTCATCTATAAGATAAATAAATAAATAAATAATATTTTCCACTTTATTAATAGTCTGTCTTCTGTTTCAGACTTTAAGATGGTGTTATTACAGAACAAGCTTTCACCCAAAATAAAATTTTAAAAAATTTAAAAAAAATTTAAAAGGCAAGAAAATATACTCTAAATCTTTCTTCTGAATATAATCCCTCCTTAGAAATTGTGCTAATGTAGCATAATTTTCAGGACAAAAGTTTAGGCAGCCAGTTCCCAGCTTGCTTCTACTGCTGTGGCACAGACCTCATCACCCCTTTCAAGCTGTCACCTGGACTGGGGTGCTGTCTGCATTAAAATGGAGCAGAATAGATGATTTGAAATTGTCACCTCACCAAATACTATCCTGCCAGAAAGCGCCCATGCTTCAATGGGAATCTCACATAGCAAAACAGGACCATGAAAGGACAATTCAGGGGAGGGCAGCCACATGGAGCTGTTTTATTCTTTACCAGCATCCAGTTAATTTGTATCAAAAGCTGGCTAGATAGCTGGGAGTGTTGAGAAGCCTGTATGCTAATTGCCTTTAAAAATAAATGCATCAGAGCCACTGGGGCATTTCTGTTGTGGTTTTAGATTATTCATATAAATTACGAGATTATCAAATGCGAATGTGAAATTGTCAGGCATATGCTCAAATATCGTCTTCCTAAGATGTGTAATTACTCAGGGTGTCATCTCAGTCTGCAAGCAACCAGAAACTTCTGCTTCTACATAAAACATCATCAAGGTATTACAAAGCCTTTGGCAATAGAACACAATTAAAATACCTCAAGCAGTGAAAGCCATTAATATAAAACAGGCGAAGTTCAAGAGAAACAGTTCGGGCGTGCCTCCTTAGCGGTGACGGGAGCACAGGGCCCTTTCAGATGAAATCACCCTGCTGAGGAGCTGGGGTCTCTGCACTGTACATGTCTCCACTGCCGTGCCAGAGCTGCTACACTGAAAGATAATTTGGACACCTCTGTGCCACGCCTTGGTGCCTACAGGCAGAGGTGGTCCTTCTTTTGTGAGTTCAAATCATACCAAGACAGGAATAGTCTAGCATAAGACAGATGTTTATGTTACCAGCTTCATCTGCAGCTGGGTTAGACTGTCCTGTTCTCCTCCTGACTCCCTCTGGTCCTGTGGCCAAGTCCTTACAGCCCATCCATAAGGGCACAACCAGTTCAAGCAGCTTGGATGCAAGCTGCCTCAGCTCAGGAGCTCAGTGAAGTTATTATGGGGCCAAACCTGCTCCAATGTGTTCTGCAGAACCAGTAAAACCAAGGAAACATCCCCTCAACCCACAATTAATCATATCCTTTGAGACCAAGAATTCTCTGTCAACACGCTGAGTTAGAAAAACAAATTATACAGGCAGCTTCTTAGCACTTAAGCAGTGCTTTTTTAGTAAGCCTATAATGTTTTCATCTTTTCAGCATGAGAAGAATGAGATTCACTGCACCAGAGTCAGTCAGCTTTCCTTGTAGACAGTTTGCTAAGTTATCTTCATAGGTGTTTTTTGAAAATAATAGTTAAAATAGTTTAGAATAGTCGCATAGAAAAATTGTGTGCTGGAAACTTTCACTTCACTGTTACTGCATTTACACAATGTGGAGTTTACATTATGCACATAAAGAAAACATCTGTATTCTCTAATTATAGAAGCTTTAATAAACATCAGCTTTGAACCATGACTTTCTCTCTCTCCATACAATCCCAGTATACACAACTGAGAGACATTTCCCTGTGCTACCTTTCTGATGTCTCTTGTGGGACGTGACCCCAAGTAAGTACCTCTGTGCAGATAAAGGTGGGGTCTGGATGAAATTACATTTTAAGCTCTACTGAAGTTGCCAGCTGCAAGGATTTCTGGATGGCAACATCCCATCATTGGAAAGAGAAAAGTTTAGTTCATGTATGCATGTAAAGTGCTCTCAGATGAAAATCACTCTGAGTCATTGCTTGCATGGCCTGTCCTTGAAAGGATCATCAATTTTCATTGGTTTTATACATAATTTCTGAGTTACCCATCTCTCAATTAATGTAATGCAACCTTAAAAAAAGGGTGGACCATATCTTTTATCCCACTGTCATCCCACCTGATGCCACTCTACTTTTCAAGAGGGCAGTATCTCTTCCCACCACAGCAGTTGTGAAGAGGTAGAGCTATCAGTGATGCAGTCCAATGTACATCCTACAGATTTTGCCAGGCAAGTAGTGCTACATATCCTTTTCTAGTGAAATTTTGTCCTCTAACTTGGCATTAACCTTTCATTTTTTCTGCCAGGGGGTCCTGTCTGCTGTGGGCAATCCAGTTATTTTTGAAAATGATCAATCTGGCAATAATAATTTTACCCATAAAGCTTCCCTGTGCTAGCCTCTGTAATTAACTGAAAAATATGTTTTTACATATAAAGGTGTGATTACCTGTGCTAGGTACTTTAATGAAATCAACATATAATACGTGCTATGCTTCCATTTCAGAAGTTTTTATGATTTGCTCAAGTACTTAGGGTCTCTGGCATGATTTATTAGCTGGTTAAAAATTCATAAGTGACATTTCCTTTAAGTGGTTACAAACTTTCTCATTAATACCTGCACAACCACCACCAAAGACATTACACACCAGATGACACTTGCCAAAATCATCCTGCCCCCTGTACTGTCCCCTGGCATGCTGCAGGCTCCAGACTTGCACCACAGTGAATGCTCTGAAATCTGCCTATTCCATCCTGATGCTCTGTGCCTCTGGCTGAGGGCTCATATCACCAGTCATGCCCTGCAAATGCTTTGTAGTGGTCACTGCACAGGTTTCAGCTCTCTTAGATTCATCAAGTAATTCCTACCCATCCATTCCTACATTTTATTTGCAAAGTGTGAAGACTGACTTGCTAAATAAGGAGTATAAAAAATGAATGCTTGAAATAATATGGTAATTATTTGAATGGCGCAAAACTCCTCTCATGATTTCTATGCAATCTATGTGGGAAATGGCATTTACAGCTTCACTGAAGAAGGTTTCTCTTTGCTTGAAGGCTCTCACTGTTTGTCCCAAAATAAACTCAGGGAAAGAAATTCATCTCCCAGCACATTTCTAGAGATCTGCATTTGTTATGCTTCTGTATCTTCTTTATCATGTACCACTCCTTTATAGAGCCCTTTTCTTGCAGGTTTCACTCTCAAAGCTGGAGACCAGACTGCCTGTAGCAATGGAATTCCCTGCATCCTAACCTGAGTAGGGGCAGAGGTAAGGAGGAAGGGAAAAATGCTTCTGGCTAATTTCTGTGACTTATACAATTTTTTGTAACATCCTGGGTTTGGATTGAGGGAAATCTGTCGCTTTGCTTGGAATTTGTTTTGACTGTATAAAAAACAATTATTATAATGCTTAGATTTGTGAAAGTGGATAGGAAACTGCCACACATTGTTTAAAATGTGTCATTTTAATTTTATTCTTGGATGATCTCAATTTGGTAAAAACAGCGATGCTTAGCAAGTACAGCAGAGAGTAGAGGATAAAGGACAGGGTGTGAATGCTTTGTCATTATGTCCTGGATCTTACAGGGAGGATGACCACAAGCCCTGAACTGCATTTAGCTGGACAGGAACTGTTTGGAAATACGTGATGGCCAAACAGATGCCCATGGCAGGGCAGCATTAAGTGTCTTAGCTCTGTAGAGCATTAAAAACACAAGTATTTACAGGACCTGTGCCCTAGGAGGCCTCAGGCTGGAGGAATGTTTGGCCAAAGTAGCCCCTTGCCAGCTTCTTTTCAGGTGCTGCTCACACAGGCAGGGAGAAAGTGAGCTGTGCATGTGAACTGAACCAAATCTTTGCTTTGCTCACGAGCCAGGCATGCTCCAGCAGACCCATGGAATCATTGCATGCACTGAGAAAATCCATGGTAAATCAGGACTTGCTGTGTGTGCATGGACATACCTCATGAAAGAAGGCACTTAGGGCCCTAAGTGGCCCTGTGTTTGCAAAAGCCAGTCCACAGAGGGCTGCCTGTGAGAGGTATTGGTTACACTATACTCCTCCCCACATAAAAAGGCAGCTGTGTTGTTGCACTCCCAAAAGACAGATGAGTTCTTATGCATTGGAAAAATCAGCTGTGAAATGACTGAGAAAAATTTAATTGTGTTCCCCAAAGGCAAAAATAGAGGTGTGCTTATACAGTGTGTTAATAGACTGACTGCATCCAGCACTTTGTAGGACTTGTTCCTGCTATATGGAACCAGCAGCAGAGCTGCATTTTGATAAGGAATTCTGTTGTTGAAGGGAACATTTAATTTCTTTAAATGAATGTTTTTTTATGATTGGGTTATTACTGACTAGGTTATGATCAGCTGTATGAAAACATAGCCTGTGATATGCCAGGCAAGGTAGAAAATTGTTCTCTCTTCCCCACAAAGGACAGCTCCTGTCACTGTCATCGGGTAAGTAAGGCACACACACACACCACAGGGAGGCAAGATTCCTGAATTGATCTTGAATCTGCTGTTGAGGTTCTGCTTGACATTTTAGGAGACTCCTCAGATCTCCTGGATTCTGTAAAACAGAGTGATAACATGATAGACTTTGATCCTGTGCATTTAAATGCTTTTTGTTCTGCCAAATCCTTTAATATCTTTGTTTTATGCAGTAAATATAACATGTACCTTCTTTAAAATCACAGCCAGCCAGCCAGTTATATTCCTGCCAGAGTTAGTCACTAGCCTGACTTAAAACATGACTTATTACTCTTCTGACTGATCTCCTCTTATGTGCCACTTTACTTGAATTCCTCTTCTGAAATTGCCATTAGTGCTTAGGTAGTAAAAGAAAAGCATCCTGTACATACTTCAGTACTTCACATCACTCAAGAATCTACCTGTCAGGATTGCCATCCTTCTCTGTACCTTTTCTACAGATAAAATTAGCAACATGATAGAGGCTTTTATCAACAATTAGCTTACTGTAGAACATATTCCATATACCAAGAAATGTGTTGTGTGCCATTTTGGAATGGTATTGTGGCTTCATAACATCCTGTCAGCATGTAGGCACTGCAGTGAGAAGCACACGATTCTGACTTTGCTCTGACTCTGCGCTGGAATATCTTTCTATTGCTTCAAAGGGACAGAAGTGAAATCAGAGTCAGGTTCGGTACAGTCGCAGAGATGAGCTGATGGGCAAAGCAGAAACTGTGAGAGACTGGACAATTAATGGTTAATGACTCAGATATTCTGCTCTTCATTGAGAGCTATAAAAATTCTTAAATCAGCAGGTAAATTTTAATTTGTCTTCCTTGTCCATAAATGTGTCTGAACGCCTAAAGTTTTTTTGTCTGGCAGAGCTGTTTGGTTCCAAGTGCCCTCTCCCTCAGTACCAGGAAAATAACGAGTGGCACAGTACCAAGCACCACTCTGCTATTTCATGATGTTACTGCTGCTCACGTAGCTTTTCCCAAATTAGCTTTTGACTAATTGCTGGGTCCCTCTAAGAAAATAGCTGCTACTGCAGAACCTAGTGCAGCTGCCAGGGAGGTTTGGTTCCTCTCCAGCTGAGATCCGTGCCGCTGTGGCTACACAGCTCTTAGCACCTGACCTACTTAAATCAGTTTGGGCAGAGTTACTTAAGCTGCAGCCAAGCCTTTTTCTTTAGGGTAGCTGAAGTCTCGGGTCCAAGTGTTTATCATTGCTGTGTTATCCATGTGCTCATAAATTTCTATGCAATTATTTGCATGATTTCCTGTCTGTAGTATGATTAGTGTTAAGTCTTAGTTAATGAGATGATTATATCTTGGCAGCTGTTCACAGGTATTAACTTTTTTTTAGAAATATAGAATCTTGCTTCCTTAAACATAATTTTAAATTTTGTAAAGAATAGAGATGTTTTATATAGCAAGTTTTGTATGTGATATTCCTCCTTTCTCTTGGCTAATCCATTGTATTATCCACTTTGGGTTCCCACTCTACACTTCCTGGAGTCTTGTAGACCTCATCAGAAGGAGCAACTAACACTGCCATGAGGGTTTTGAACATAAAGTCTGACACAGCTTTTGACATGTTGCTCACATCCTGAGATTCATTCGCTTCCTGCTGTCCCTGAGTCAAAACTTTTGGGTTTAGGGATATCAAGGGAACATTCCTGCCTGTTCCTCTTACTGTCTATTTATGGACCTGTTGTCCATGATTATGTGCAGCTGCCTTTTGAGCCTATTGATACTCTTTGTTATCACAAACTCCCATGGCAAGGCTGGAATGGAAAAAATCAGCCTAAATACCATGGTTACACAGAGATAAGCAAACTTTTTGAATATTTTATAGAAGGGAATTTCTACCATAAATATATGTCAATAGTTTGAGTTTTTAGAGTAGCAGATATCTGCAAAAACCATGAAAAATAAGAAAAGCAGAGTGATACTTCTCTGTCATAAGACACTGAAACACAAGAAAGGCAGAGGTGGGCCAGATAAAGTCATGGTTTTCATCCAGTTACCTCTTTTCAATGCTCCCTTTGCTGCTTAAGGTAGGTGGTAAGCAGAGGGAACACCTGTAGTGCTACTACTTTTACAGCACTTTTCCAAAGGTTTCAGTGATTTGGTATTCAAAGATACCAAAGTCTTTGGGTTTAATAGAAACTTGTGGTGATCTTACTTCACAAAGTTATCTAGTTGTTTTTTGAATCCCTACAGTCTCAGCTTCCAAAACACTTTGTGGCAGCCCGTTCCCTTCACAGCAATTCTGAAGCTCTGATACTTGCATGGGGTTGCTGTGAGCACCTTGTGTGCATGTGGAGAACTGCACAGATAAATGCACAGCTATTTTGAGCAACAAATTCAAAGTGTGTTTATGAGCTGTGAACAGAAAAGAGGGTTTGATTTGATTTATTTGTTTGAGTTTTTAGTAGGGCTATTGGCAGGATATGCATGGACCCGCTGCCTGGTTCCTGACTATAATAATGAAACACAAATGAAAGAATGAATGGTGTATGTAAGCAGGCAAGTTACACAAGTTCTGGGCTTACATAGTTACACATACATGTGGAATCAAAGATCCTTTTTATAGTCAGAGCAGCTTATTTGGATGGATCCAAAGCTATAGCAGTGCATTAAACTTCTGAGAAAAAGAGTCCTGGTTCTGCTGGACTCTTGAAAATGTGATGTTTTAAACAAGGCCTGCTTCCTGCTGCAGTCCATGGTATGGGTTATCTAACAAAGCCAGGCCTGAGCTTTCAGTCCCAGCACTGAGCTGTTGGAAAAGGTGGGCTGCTGGAGGAGTGGGGCAGGTTTGTAAGCAGCTGAAGTGAGGCCTTCTGGGTTTAATGTGTTCCATAACCAGTTCAAACAGGGCAGCAACTGAAAACCCCAGATGTCAGAGTTACACAACAGCTCCTTCAGGAAAGCAGCTTCAAGTTTTCAGTGGGCTTTATAATAAAGAGCATGCATGAAATGTTCACCCACAGACAGTGAAGTGTTTGCTTTGTTAGCAGTACACACCCACCATCGACTCTCAGCTCATCCTTTCATAGGGGGAGAGAGGGATCTTCATCCCTAATGCAGGTTTTTACATTACCCTTATGTTACTGTGCGTGGGTTGTGTATTGCAGACTTAATGCAGCAATCTGTTGACCTGCATCAATTTTGTGCCTTTTTTGTTCTCTTAAAGAAATGATGTATTGAATGAAAGTTTTGAGGCTTTTTTTTTTTCCACCTGTGCTAAGGTTGAGTACTTTGAATGAAAGAGGGTTTATTTTGAAACTTATAGAAGTTTGGCATTTTCTATTCATACCTGTACCTTAATATCCCAGCAGTGTTCAATTATATCAAATCTATTTTGGCCACCTACCACAGGATGTGAGTAGCTACATCTTACAAGCAACCATTTCTCCCGTCCTCTGAAGGGAGTCAAGACTGCAATCTCTTGTACTGAAGTTGTTTAAAGAACCTCACATCAGCTGTCTTGGCTTTAAACATTCATTTCTAAAATTTTCTTATGGAGCTCTGCAAATTTAGTGTTTCTAATGGTCAGGACACTTCCACATGGCACTGGTTTTTGGCAGGGTATTCTTTTTTTGCCATTTTATGGGGGTATAACAGCAGTTACTAATTTGCTGTCTTACAATGACTGAATTTAAAACTTTTGGTGTTTTTAAGCAGAAGGTTGCTTTTGTTCTGAAGAATGACTTAAAAGAGACAGCACTGACCCCCCTTCAAACGGCCTGGAAGGGTTTGGCACAGTCAGGGTTTAGCTGAGCATTGTCTCACCTGCCTTGCTTTGTATTTCTCACTGGCTTTTCTTCCCCCCTCTTTGACTCTCTCTGTCATTTATCATCAGCATGCTGATGTGTTCCTATCTGTGCTGAGGACTTTATCCCAGTATTCTCATGTGATTAAAGTAAAGAAGACAAAAGTTACTCAAGGTGTCCCATCTCTCATTCTCACACCTCAGTATTTACCTTTACCCGACCTCTGCCTCACTAAATAAATACTAGTGCCAACCTCAAAACAACTTATCCACCAGCAAAAATCTTCTGATGAGAACTGCCTGTGATTGCTGACTCATGTCTATTGCTGTAAGAGGATTTTTAATAGGTTATTTTTCCCCTAACAGTGATTGGCCAGTAAGGCTTGACTCAACATTCTTATTAATGAGTTGTCTGACTGTTTCATGGACTTTGTTTTTCATACTGTACTCAGTGTAATGCCCTGAAAAATGAGAAGACACATTAAATGCTGATTTGAACTTATTATATAATTATTTCTTATAAATTTATTATTTATGGCAATTTTTTTTTTTTTTTTTTTGCCAGAGAACACAAAAAATATAAAGAAATACAAGTTCTGTTCCTGCAAGTCTGAGGAACAGTTCATTGAATGATGATTTTTTAGGTTACTTTTCACCTTTCATGTTTGATCAGTGGCCTGGATTCAGGGAGGGAAAAGCAGACGAATCTAAAAGCTGTCCCTAGCTAGCAACAAACCTTGATGTAACAGCACAGGAGGAAAACAAATATCTGGGGCCTGTTCCTGCAGTGTTTAAGCAGGTGAGGAGGGTGCAGTAATTCCTCCAGAGGCTTTCTGAACCCTTTGTTGGTGTGTGCTGGTGTGAGGCACTGGGGTTCTCCAGTGGGTCCTTCTCCATGCCCATACATCAACAGAAGCAACATAGCAGGGTGAAACCTCCCCTGGAGATTTCATGGCACAAAGTCAGAAAGAGCCTCTGTAGCCCATTAAAACTTCACATTTTTAGTATCATGAAAGGACTTGTACTGTGTCATCAACAAAATCCTACCCACTGAACTGAAAATGTCACTCATTTGGGACTGAATGTGAGTTGAGTCTGTCAGTTATCCAGGGATGATACAGAGGCTGATGAAAAATTGCAGAGGGGGTGATGCAGTTCCATGTGTTTAATGTCTCAATACCTTGTGTGCTTAGAACAAAATCATCACTTTGCACTTGCAGAGATGAGAAGCTCTTAATCGGTCTCTAGCACAGCCCAAAGTGTGAGCCTGGGTGAGGAGTACCTAAGTTATCCTGGCAACTGCTAGGAAAATCACAGATGCTTTACCTGCTTTCAACAAATTTTAATTATTCCATCATCTCTGTTTCCTACTTCAAACTGGAGCTAATATAACATAGGTAATAAAATTTAAAAGCAAGCTCACTTTTCTTCCTAATAAGATCAATTATTTTTCTCTTTAGAGTTGCCTTCAGTGACCTTGATGCAGGAATGTGAAATGTTTCTTTTGGACAGACGGGTTTCGCTCAGCACTGTGGTATCCTGATGGTTGGTGCTTTAGCCTGGTGGTCAGAACTCTCTTCTCTGGAGGGGACTTGTGACAACAGATGATGCTGGTGAAAGCCTAAAAGGATTGACAAATGTGATGAATTGTCCATTCTGTTCCCTCCCATACTATGCCTTTTCCCCAGGACGAAAGACTGTAGTGCAGGAAGAAATAGGTTAGTGCGCTACATTTTATTCCACAGGCTCTGTTGGCTAGGTCCAAATGGTCCCTGCATGAAAATTATCCAGATATTCTTGCTCTGATTGAACTGGCAGAATTTCTTTCTGGAATAGAGATAGAAGTTGCTTTTCTCTAAGTCACTTTTGGTTTTAGACAGCAAGTGCCTCTTCATGCTGGGGCAACGTAGATGCTCCAGCATGTTTTGAGTGCACAGTCTTTATACTGAGCGTGTCCTCTTCCATCCTCTTTCAATGGGAGCACTCTGCAACAGGGCAGATAAACTGAGTTTGTTGCTATTACATAGTTTTCTGGTGACTCCATGATTCATCACGAGCTTTCTCTCATAGTTTTTCTCGTATGGAGAGAGCTGTTTAATATAATTGCAGGAATGACTGGATCGTGGTAAGGAGCACATAGAGCATGTACCAAAGGGTATTTTGAAAGAGTTGACTTTTCCAAGAACTCCTAAAGGTAGTGAGGACTTACTTGGCTCTGACTTTAAATAATGTAATTCTTGTCTTTGTAAGAATTTTCTCATAAGCTACAGCCTCATTCAGTTAGCGTGGTAAGCAGTTCTACTTTGTGGATATTGTTTGAAGGTTCAACTTTCATCTAAGTTATGTCAAATGCATGAAAATAGCATCCTCTCCTTATCAGCATGAACGGTTTTTTTCCATAATTTGTGTGAAATAAAAATAGAAGGTAAAAGAAGTGACAGAATTAATGTAGTACATAACTCTGGAGGCATCACTATCTGGCAGAACATTTCCTAATGAAATCATCATTCAAAGGAAACCTTGTTCCCAGTTTCAGAATTAATATGAAAATGATAGATGAATATTCTTAAAAGAAAAGTAAGTAAATAGACAGAAGGCATGATTGAATAAAATTCAGCTAACTTGGGTAGTTTGCATTTCATTTTATACTTATAAATCCACATTATAGATGCCTAGCAGAGACTTGGAGTTTTCTCTGGGCTTTCCTTTACTAAGTCACCACTGTGACTGCTGCACCCCTGATTGATATCATACCACTGACTGTCCTGTGGTAACTACTCCCCAGCAATTTGACATGCCCTTATCACTCACTTTTAATCAGATAAGATATTTTCTTCAGCACCTGCTCTTATCCTCAGTAGGCTTTCTTAATATTGCATGAATATTACTGACAACTGATTAAGGCCCAGTGTGGTTATAGAGGTGTCCCCTTAAAAAAAATAAATAATTGCAATGTACAATAAAACTTAGAGTTTCAATATTTAAGAAACTTTTTTAGGATCATATTTGATGGGATCCATCAAGAATTTAGATCTATTTCAGCCAAAGTGACTTTATCTACCTATGTCAAAGAACGCACAGACTCATTTTTGAATTCTGCCTCCTCCTGCAATTCAGGCTATCTTATCAAGACTGAAATCAGACAATTTTCAGGTGTTTCCTGTAGCTGTTCAGAGAGGAATACTTTATTAGTTCCCCTTTCCGTGTTTCTTGTAGTTTCTGTGCTCCCAGAAAAATGCAGTTTTGCCTTGGGAGACTGAGGAGTCAGGATCAATTACTCCACAGCTCTGCTGAACTCTAGGGTTTCAGGTCACCATCTGAATTTCTTCTCCCATGATGAGCAACTTCCTCTCACCAAGCATGGAAAGACATATTCAGTATGACTCTGGACCAAAGTGAGGAGGAACAGTGGTCATATAACCCACTTAAAATAACCCAGGTTTTGGTTTTTCATTCTAGAAACAAAATTATTCATGGCTAGCCTGAGTTATGAAAGATTTACTTTGAAGAGCAATAAAAAATTGCTGATAGAATTATAAAGAAAATATTGAGGTAAGGCTATCGGATTAAAAAGGAAATATTAAAGCAATTTATATTCATGGGGTTTGTAAGTCTTGCCCTTTATCTATTTAAGATCTATTTTTTATTAAAATTTTGCAGGGTGGAGGTTAATTCATTTTTTAATATATATTTGTTTTTCAGAGTAATATTAATTTAAGTAGCAGGTTGTATGACTGTGGTCTAGAAACATTAATTGGCATGCAGAGTATTTATATTTCCTCTTCAAGGCCCTTTAATTAAAGCTCCTTGTTTGCTTTTTTTGAAAACCATTCTAAATGCAGGTTGGTTCACTAATGACTTTTCCCATGATCCTCAGGATTATGAAGTTTGTTCCCCAAAAACCAAGTGTCCCCCCAGGCATTATGTTTTTTTTCCAGCCTGCTGGCTGAGCCAGAGTTGGGCTGAGCTGCTGCTTAGCACCTTGCTAGAAAAAAAGACTTCTCCAGTCAGTGATGTTCTGTGGTGCCCACAGGGTGTTCAAACCAGAGCCTGATCCTGAAGGTGGAAGTGGTAGTCACGCAAGAAACTGCTGGTTGATCTCATAAAGTGAATTTATCACCTCTCTGATCTTGCAGTTTTTCACTTGTTACTATATTAACTCATATTAACTCGTATATATTACCTTGAGACTGGCCTGCATTTCCATGTTGCTGTTGCAAAATGCCACTTTCAGAGGTTCAGCATATTCCAGGATTTCTTGGAGAAATGTACTGGTGAGTTTAGTTCTGTTTTTGAAATCAGGTGGCATAGAGATTCAGACAAGGTAAGTTTTTCTTGCATGTTATGCAAAAGGAACTTTTATAACTCAACCCTTGGTTTAGAAATATAATTCAAGCAGGGCTATGCACTCCCATATATTTAACAAAGAGCTTAAGTGTTTAATGCCAAATATTAGACATTTTAGAACCTCAAAAATTAAGAAAATAAAACTTGCTTCTAACAGTTTTACACAAAAAAAAAAATTATTGTTTCAAATCACACAATATTTGCTTGGTTTGCACATCTTTGAGTCACATGATTATTTTTTTCACATTCCTTACCTTTCATTTAAAATGCAAATGAAATTTTCTTCTCACAGTTACTGAGGAAACATCTGAGCAGTGTTTTCCAAATGATCCAACCCAAATAGAGCTCAAACCAGAATGAACCCAAAGGCTCAGAAGCCCTCAGAATTCTAACAAAAAGTTCAGATAGGGTCAATTTTAAAAATAATTGTTTAAAATTCTCCATTTGTTTTAGAAGACATCACACCAAAAAAGACTTCTGAGAGATTGAAATGAATCTTTTTACTTGTATGCTCTAGATCTTGCTGCCTAGGAGATGCACAACTGGCATATGTAATTGCACAGTGTACCTGAGCTGTATTTAAAAATAGGAGCCCTGTGAAACAGAGAGGTAAAAACTCGAATTAGCATGATTAAGAGACAGCTCTACATCATTTTTATTTATGATGAATAATTCAGAGCATCCCATGTCCCTCATCAGGTTGACTACCATAATCCATGGAATTAAACATGGGTCAGAGAACAAGTGAAAAATTACAAT
The DNA here is from genome assembly GCF_048771995.1 of Taeniopygia guttata. Lineage (NCBI taxonomy): Eukaryota > Metazoa > Chordata > Aves > Passeriformes > Estrildidae > Taeniopygia > Taeniopygia guttata. The sequence continues at coordinate 13,755,794 of NC_133024.1, read as the reverse complement.
ACCCTCCTGAAAATGTCACATGGTTTTGAGACCATGCAATCAAAATCATCCAAAAGTGTACTGCAGTACCCAGCCAAAGTGTTGGACTGCCAGAAATGGGAATCCTGCTGCATTTCACATCCTTCTCTCCCATCAGCATGGAAAGGTCACACTGCTGATGCCTACATGCTGCAGTCCTGTCTTCTCCTCGGAGCCTCTCTTCGCTGGTGCTGTCTGAACTGATCCATGTTTCTGAATCCCAGGCAGCACAGTGATCACTCTCTTCTGTTGTTTAGCACAAGGGCAGCAAACACAGTGTAACTAGAGTGTGGTTCTGAGTCCTGCTTTGCTGGCCTCTGAGCACTGGCTGTCCTGCTGTGTTTTCTCCTTCAAGTGCCCTCATCAGGCTAATTACTTACCCAGTGAGATGTGCTGTCACTAATGCTCTGCAGAATCAGTAGAGCAACATTCCCAACCGTTCACTTCTCTTAAACAAGGCATTTTCCTCTTGTGATATTTTGTACTCTTGCTAGAGCAAAGAACTTCCGCTGAAATGGGAATCTCTACCCAGAAGCTTCATAGTTTCCAACTTGGCAACTCCCAATGAAAAATGCTCACTGCTCTCAACAGATTTTAATTCTAACAATGTTTAAAGAGTGCTTGAAAGAGAGAAAGTCATTAAAACCCTACTCAAGGTGTCATTTGGACATTTCAAAAGCCAAATAGTGAGGCAATTGGTAAGTGGTGCATTGGGGTGTCGGTGCTTAACTATAAGCAATGGATTAACTTCTTGATTTGACTAATGTAAAATTCATTATGTGCACTCAGCTTTCTTATATTTTTTTGAGACAAAGCCATGAATGAATGTGAAAACTTCATTCTCTTTAGCTCATTACAAATATAAATTACTGAAGTTAGTACTACTATTCATAGAACACCATTTCTATGCCTTGTGTACAGAAATATAAAAATTACAATAATGTCTGAGCAACTTTCAGCTGTGCATAGTGATTTTTTTTCCCCTTTAAAGAGGCAAAAGTGGGAAGGTAAAGAGTTGACTGAATTACTAAAATAGCTATACTTGTCTTTGTGAATGCTTTCGAGAAACAATTTCTCATATCTGATGGAATAATTATTGACATTTGCAAGGACTCTGGTGGGGCCTTTCACCTTTTTATCTGCAGAAAGCTGTGTCTTCTGTAGAGATTTATGTCCTCTTCATTCTGGAGCTATGGGAGCTCTACCCTCACTCTGAGGAGGCAGAAACCTCATGCCAGACAGGCTTTGCTTCCCAGCAGTTTTCAATATAGAGCATTTCCATTATCCTGGAGTCATCTCCATGCGCTGGCCATGACAACAGCTGGGACACAGAACAAAACTACTGGACCCTTAGAATAATTTTTGGATTGTTTAGCTCTATAGGTGATATTTCACGACAAGGGGAATATCTTTGCCAAGTTTAAATATTCTAAGAACAGAGAAATTACCTTTATAAATACTGCAACAGGCCTAAGGGACATTTTTTTTCCTTATACAGTATTAATTTTAAAAGTAATCAAATCTCCTAGGAGTGCAGTGCCACATGAAGTGATTTAAAACATCAGAAGATGAACAGAAAAGTTAACATTACCATTTCATCTTTGCCACTGTTTCTGTTATCCCCAAACTTCACAGCATACAATAATGCATGGAAGAACTCTGGCTGGCTGATGTCTGTCCATCCTGAGGCACAATGAGAGGAATCAAGAATAGAGCAGCTGCTTGAGTTCTGAACTGTCTTGTTTTTATGGGCTCTTACATAAGCCTTTTTTCCTTCTGACTCTGTATTTACCAAGTCAAGGGTCTATCTCATTGTTCCATTAGTGCAGTACCTGAATTTACAGCAAAGCAAGGAAATATGGCAATAAATCTTATTAGCTGTTGTTCTATGCAGTCCCAAAGGCTCTCCTGAGTGAGCCGCATCCCTCTCGAGCAGATACCAAAGAGAATAAGATTAGGTGCAACAAAAGAGAACAACAAAATTTTTGCAAAATGGTGATTTCTAAACTGCATGGCACCTATGCCATTCTTTGGCAAAGTGAGGGTTTTCAAATGATCTGTGTACAGAACCACTGATAGGATATGTGAGAAGAGGGGACAAAGTGCTCCTGCCCTCATTCCTGTCTCTCTCTCTCCACATTCCTGGCAGGAGCCTGAGTGGGCCAAGGCTTCAGGGGCTGCCCCGGCTCTTTTCAGCTGATGAACATCAAATGTTAGTCTAACTTCAGTGCAACTCATTTAAAAGATCAATTTTCCCACAGTTCAGTCTGAAGAGAGAAGCTGCATGTTTCTTGCCTTGCTGTGGGTGAGGTACCTGGCTCATTTGTTCTTAATAACTTGCAGCTCGGAATATTTCTGAGAACATTGGGATTTCCTCTCTGCTGCTTTGCTTTCCTTTATGTACCTGCTGGATTTGTGTCTTTGAGCAGGCCTGTCTGCTGGCCACATTTTAACTTATAGCTAGGCTGAAATTATTTATAAACCATAGAAGGGACACAGGTAGGCTTTCAAGCGCTTCTGTCCCATTCATTGGGACTGAAACCTCTTGGGCTTCTCCTGGCTCTCAAGAGATTCAGCACTGGGCCAGCACAGGCTTCCTCAGCACTGTCAGGAATGAAATGTTTCTTGGCATGAATGCTGGGCACCTGGAGAGCTTTAAAACTGAAATAGGTACCTGCTAAGGTTTAAGAGCCTTCCGAGCTGGGCAGCAGCTGAGCAGAAGTTTTTAGTATCATTGTTTGTGATTGCAGCTGACTTCTGCCTGGCTTGGATACCTCAATACCTTTTTGGGATGTGGCCCTAAGGATTTTTTTTTTAAACTTATACATTAAATAATAAAGGGCAGGCAATTAAGAAGTCTTGCTTAACTGGCTCAGCCTCTTGAAGAGAGCTACAAATCAGCCTTGTTTCCTCCTCCTGAGAATCATTAGATCATTGGTTACAAGGGCGCAGGGAGCCTCTGCAGTGTTTCATGGCAGAAAGTGCACAGGACTGCTCTGTGCTGTTGTTTACAAACCGAGTGTGCCACACTGAGCATCCCAGCTGGATGTTTAGTTTGAAAAGCGATATGTCAGTCGCTATTTAATTAGGACCCTGCAGCCCACCTTTCTCAGATGCAGCAGCTTATTAAAGCGTTCCCTGATTGGGAATATGCAGATGCCATTGGTGGAAGAAATAGCTGCCTTTATTTAGAGTGAAAGGACTTTGCCACCTTTAACCTGGACTTACAGCAGCACACTTGGACCCCAGGGTTTAGGTGTAAGGACAGAGGAGACAAAACAGGCTGCTATTCTCCTTCCAAGGAAAATGATGTTGGAAGGGGTGTTGCTGTGCTCCCTGTCCTGGGAGAGGAAATTCTCCTCCACTGCTGCCTGTTTATCCTTCTCACATGGCTCTTCTCTGCAAGAATTTCAAGAACAGGTGAGCAATTTCTTACTGTTCTCTTGTTTGGGCTGGGATGGAGAGCAATAGGATGCAAAAAAAAAAAAAAAAAAAAAAAAAAAAAAAAAAAAAAGTTTGTGGTTGGTATCTCTGGGAGAGGTTTACACAGAATAAGCTGCTTACAGTAAAAGAGCATGGCAGTGTTCAAGGCCAGGCTGGAGCAGCCTGGTCTAGAGGGAGTGTCCCTCCCATGACTGAGGGGTGGGAATACAAGATCTTCGAGGTCCCTTCCAACCCAAGCCATGCTATGATTCACCAGTGGTGCAGCCTTCTCTCATTTGGAAGGCAATTAGTACTTCTTTAAATTAAGGGAAGTGAGGCTGCAAAGACACTCCCCAGTAAGCTCTACCAAAATTGTAAAGACACCTGTACAACAAACTATAACCTGCCTTTCAAATGCCTGTGTTTATTCTTAGTGTTGTTAACTATTTCCAATTTCTCTATTGCTGCAAGCTTAAAAAAAAAAAAAAAACCCAAACCCTCAATCTCACCAAAAATTGTTTATATGAACTCTGGTATTGATACTCTTGGAGAATTATATATGTTATTTATGCTGAGCTCCAAGGGCTATTCCAGAACTTTTAGCCTGTTTGTTATTTTGGCTCAAATGTACCTTTCCAGAGGTGATAATTCTCTGTCTCACTTCGAAATACAAAAGAGGAGTTTAGAAGAAAGTGTTTTTTATATATGTATTTTTCTTTTACAGAAGTTTACACTAACAAAGTAAAACACTGAGTACTGTTGCACTGGACCCATCTCCTCCCACTGTTGTCTGTACTTTTCAGATGGGCACAGCATTTCCTTTAGATGTTAGAGATAATGTGTGTGTGTATCGAGGTAAGGGCTGTTTGACTGATGAGAAAATTCCATTATGGAAAAAGAAGATGGAGCTTAATCTTCAACTCTCTTATCCCTGACTTTGGGAATATTATCTCTATTCGATAGAGATATGCTCTGGCTTTTGTGTAAGCAAAATTCTCCTGCATTTCCCACCTCCTCTGGCTTTCTGGGAAGTGACAAATCATCATTGTGAGCAATATCTTTCTTATAAATTCATTTTTCCAGTTTTGGGATGCTGGTTTGCTCACTTAGACCTCCTCTATTATTTTTTTTTTTTTTTTTTTTTTTGGTTAAGACAATCACATCCTAAGCACAGAGATACCCATAGAGAAGGAAATAATCATAACAATGAATCTTGCTCCCTACAAGAAGCTAAACAAGTTGCCTGACTGAAGCCCATGCCTGAATGACAAAATGTTCTGGCCATGAATTGAGCTAATTAAGCCCACAGCTTCTGTACCTCCAGCTCCAAGAGAAAAAGTGGTGATAGCTCACCATGGTCATTGTGAGAATGAGTGCAATCATGTATAAATATTTTACACATTTTACTATGCCACATACTACTTCATCTAGGAATTAATTCCTTGCTTTCCCACTATGATGGGAAAGGAACAATGTCACAGAGAAAAGAGAAGAGCTGGCTAAGTGTTATTGATAGCTGCATTTTATTTACCAAGAGATGGATAATACTCTAGAAGTCTTTTTCTAGTCATTTGCTTCAGCAAACACGTAAGTTCTTTTGATGAGCAAAGAAAAGCTAATGAAAAGCCTATGATAACTAAATCACAAGAGCAATATGAGAAGAAACTGGGAAATGTTGATAGTCTTCATTATTATAATAATCTAGAATAGAAAGAAATTATATTATTACTCTAATATACACTCTTGGCAAAAGGAGTAAAAAAAAAACAAAAACACACACACACACAAAAAAACCCCACCAAGCAATTGTTAAATTTTTAAAGGCATTTATGAAACTGCAGCAAAATAACTTTTCACTTCCATTTAACATATATTTATTTAGAGTTGGGAAATGGTATGTGCTATTAAAAACATGGCAGTGTTCCTTGTAGTAAATGCTTTCTGTCGTGTAAGCCAAAGAAAGGATTCACACTGCCCTGTTTCTGCAAGCCAGAGCGTTCATCAAATGTTCCTACAGTCACTACTCACACCCAATAAACCATAAGGAGTGTTATTAGCTGAAATATTATTGAAACCACTTATGTCAAGCAAAGGGGGAAGGAGGGAGTGAAGGGAATGCAGCTCCACTGGACGCAAGACTGTAATTCCCTTGTTTCGTGAGAAGTTACTTGGGAAAGATGGACTTTCAATGTTTGCTGAGAAGCTGTTGGAGTGTGGTATTGGTCTGAAGGTGAAGCAGGAATGCATAATCACTCCTCCTGAGGATTGCCATGTTGGCATGCAAGACAGGGGCAGGGATGGTTGTAGGACATTCAAGCATCGTTTGAGCAGAGGGAAGCAAGACTATAAGACTGTGAGGTTTTTTTTTTTTCAAACTAAGAATTAGTCCAAGATCAAAGGGATCATGATTTCACTGCATTAGTCTTAGTTTGTACTGGTGTCTCTATCCTGCTAACCATTTAGACACACATGCATAAAACTGGCAGACATTCTGTATCATATTCTGGGTGACCATCCAAAAGGTGTCCATACACATCATTTCCCAGTAACAGGAGCTGTGCCAAAGCCTGTGGAGGATCTGCTGGGATGTTCCATGAGTGGCTACACTGACGATAGGACTGATGCCAAAGCCAGGTGTCAGTCAGTGCCTGGACTGGTCACAAGAACAGGAAAAGAACAAGAAAACCAGTTGTCACAGGTTTTTCAGCAGCCAGGAGCTGCTTGGCTTCATCCTCAGTCACTGCACATTCACATTTTCTGCCACCTGAGAGCTTCATCAGGAAAGCAAGGATGGAGTCTGTGCTCAATCTGCGGCCTGTTAGGGACCAGAGAAACCCTTGGGGTGACTGTGAACTGCACTGAAGCTGTTCTGACCCTGCACTGGGTCAGATGCTGCTACTGCTCCAGCTAGAAGTTTTGGGATCACCCCAATGTGCTTTTTTTTTTCCCCCTATGGGGAGAAGGATGGAGGAGAACAGCATCCTCTAGTGTATGAGGGTTTCAATCAGTTTTCTGCTTCTCCTTTAGTTACTTTCCAGCTGCTTTGCAGTTCCCTCTCAGATGCAACAGGGCCCCAAATTTCAGCTGCTGAGATGGAAATATGCTTAATAATAGATTATGAAAAAGACATGGTGAAAAATTCCAGTTTAGATGGAGGATTTTAGTGCCAGATTGTGCCCTGGGATTCCAATGCATATCTTCCATTAAAGCTATTAAAAATGTTTGCATTTTAAGGAAGAATTTGGACTTTTGACACAATTCCCTCTTTTTCTTTGGGAGCCAAACATTTTCTGTGGTAACAGAACATATTATAACAAGAATAAATATAATGCATTCAGGCATTAAAATGAATAACAGTCCTTGATCTATCTGCTGAAGATTACAGGCATGAAATGTGAAAGCTGTTAGTGGTTTGAAGAAAGATATTTGCTGTAATTGGCCATGCAGCTTTGGTTTTATTACAAAATATGAAGGAGATGACCAGAGAGGTGTCCAGATCCTTACATTCTGTGGAGAGATTACATGCATCTCATGATCATAACTTTGGCCAGTGGTTTGCTGCTTTTTGAATCAAGAGATCCTAAATTCTCAGGGTAATGTATTTGCCACACACAAGCTGCTGCCTCCTATTCCAGTGGGTTCAAAACCTTGGTGTTGAGGCTGTATGGATACAAGTACAAGGAAAATGTCTCCTGTATTCACCAGGTGCTTTATGAATTAAAATGGCATTGCATACACTTTGCTTTAAACACTCAACCCTTCAATTTCTGTATTGTTTCAAATTTGAGCAATATAAGGATGTACAGAGAGAAGCTTTGTCCTCCAGAATGGAGGTAACTCTCATCTTTCCCTCCCTCCTCAGGTGTTTGAGGCAGGTTGTTTCCCTTCCTCTCCTTCAGAAATGAAAGCAACTGCCTGCAACCTGTGCTTCTTCCCTGGGGAATGAGGAAAGACAGAGCACAATTCAGGAGTTTCTGAGCTCTCTGTTGCCTCCTGCTCTTCTGGGACTTGCAGTGGATCAGCTGGAAGTGTAGATCTCAGTGGTGGTGGCACTGCAGTTTTAGAGGAACCTACCTAGCACCCCCTGAGTCCTGAGGTCAAGATAAACTTCACAGCTGGGCTACCTAGTAAAATGCAGAATGCAGTTTGGTGTGAAACCTTTAGAAATTTGTGTGATGGCAGATTTCCCCAGAAATTTAACTTGCTTTACTGACTGTTTTTTTTACAAGATTGATTGTTGTCCACAAAAAATAAGCTCTTTCATCAAAGTTGACTTCTTGGGAAAAAAAAAAAAATCACTGTCCATCTCATCAGAGAATCCCCAGCTAGTTGTGAATAAACATTGTTTTTAATCTTCCCATTCCTTTATACATAAGGCATAAGTAATGCCTAGTGTGTATTTCCTTGGAATGCCGTGTGTATCTTCCAATTTGGTCTCCTTGAGGGAAAACTAGCATGTTCTGGTTTTGGCTGTTTGGCAAGCCATAACAGCCATCCAAGGGGGTTTGCCTGTAAACACCAGCCACAGTTAGCTAGGGTGTGGTTTCCAATTATTTAAATACTTATAGAATGCCACCAGAGGGTGAAACAAGGAGGAGGAGGGATAGGATGCAGCAGTGGAGGGGCTGTTTTGGTGGCTGTAATCTCTGGGAGACTGCTCACTGTACAGAGCTGTCTCCTCAAATAAATATTTGGGAATAATTGTATAGCAGTGAGAAAAGGGGAGAAAGACCCTTACTTCTTGCTGATATTGTTCAAAGGGTTTGAGATGCTTGCAACTGTTTCCAGACTTTATTTGGACCTCTAGATAACTTTTCTCATCTGTGGAAGGGTATCCAACAGTAAAGCCATTTTCCCTTGATGTTACAACCCACGTAGCTGCTGTACCAAGTCATGTTTGGTGGTGCCATTTACTGAGTGCTTTCTGAGGATTTTCTGGTCTTTATTCCTTCTGGTTACTATTAGCATCACTGAAGTTCAGCTTGTCCAAGATTCAGTTGTACCCTGATGGATTTAAGAGACTAGGACACACAGCAAACATGAATGAACTTCATTTAAAATAGAACCAGTCAGTCCTTTTCCTCACTAAAGAAACAGACGGAGACAGAAAGCTGGGATGTTTCTCTTCTGTAAAGAAGATCTCACACCAGTCATACCTTAGCTGGATCCCCTCCTCTTCTTTTGTCAGTGTTATGCATCTGCATTAGCAAGCTGTGCTTTTCATTCCAGAGCGATGAAAGGGAACAACAATAAATTACAATGCCTTTTAAGAACTTTCCAAATCTTATCAGATCTCACATTTCATCCTGGTTGCTTTTCCATGTCATTCTTTTACTATTACTCTAACTGCCGCTAAAAATTTATTTTGCTGCTGTTGTGCACCTAGCACTTGCAGCTACTGTTGAGAAATAGCAAGGAGGCAGAAAGCAGAGATCCTTTCTCTTCCCTTTTTGTAAATTCCTACTCCTTGTGAAATTCCCAAACTCACCACCTCCCAAGTTTCCAAAAAGAGTGGCCCTCTGTAGTCTGAGGTATTGTTGCACTATTAAAAATGGATATCTGATGTTGCTTCTTGTGGGGTTGAGGGGAAGGAACGGAGAAGGGTGGCAGTTTCACCCCGCTGTCTCTCATGATGCTTGAATGCTGGGAGTAGAAAACAATATAACAAATAACTGAAAATGCAGCCACCTTACTCTCTTTTATATAAATTTGAGATTACGAGCCAAACTCACTATTGACATAAGCAGATACAAATCTAATGAAGTCACTGCAGTTACTTCTACTTATGCCAGAGGTGAATTTGTCCCTATTTTTGGAACATGCTAGTTTTGTGCTACAGCACTGGCACACTGTATCATGTCAAAATCCTTTTGAGCAATGGCAGTGTGCCACTGGCTGAGTAACATGATGCATCGTGTCAAACATCTGCCCGATATTGGTCCTGATCTGCTTTTTGACAGGATGCATCATGCCACTGTACCATGCCCGAAGGCATCTGATAGGAATTCCATCAGGATCTGGTATAAGAAATGTGTGCTAACTGAATACTGGAACATTTCAGCATTTTAGCATTTTGTGGAAACAGTGATCTCTATGTTAGTGCATTTATAAATCTCTTCCAAATGCCTCATGTACTTGGGTGAAAAATGATCACTAATGTACTCCCACTTCAATGTGTCACATTAACATAATAAACGATAAATCATTTTCTATTTTAGTCTGTTCTGCTTTAAGGACCGATATTGGATTTTCTCATAAAAATGATCAATTTATATTGAAAGAATTTGTTTCTATTTGTGATGTTACATGCTTGTTTTCTCACTGTTATTAAGAGTAGGAGGGTTTTGTTCTGAGTTTTTCAGGTGGTGTTTTTTTATAAACCAGCACCAGGCGTTGTTCTCACTGCATGTGAGCGTTTTACCTCAGACAGAAACGGTGCTAAACACATCCTCCCTACACCAGGAAACGTGTTTCACAATCCTCTGCGGCACACGTTCCCGGGGAGGATCTGCGAGGGTGGATAGCAGCCAGTCGTCCAGAGGCGAGGAGGCCAGGTGCCAGGAGCCAGAGGAATGCCTGGAGGCAGCCTGGCCGTGTGCTTGCGGTAAAAGCCTCCAGGTCAGGAGTCAGGAGCAGGCTGCTGGCCAGGAACAGCCAGCTTCAGAAGGTGGTGCTTGGTATTGCTGGCCTCCGGCTCCTGATGTCCTGCCTTGGGCTTGCTGCAGTAGGAAATGAGGGAAAACAGATTGCTAAAATTAATAGGGATCAAGCAGAGATGTGTAGATAGCAGTCAGCACCTGGATTTTCTGTTTTGACAAAGCAACTGGTCAGGAGCTCATGCAATTTTTATATGCAAGTGTATTTTACCCTTGCAGAAACTTCGCAGTGACTGCAAAGGTGAGTGCTTCAGCTGGAGTCCATTTGCATCGATCTACAAAATGCAAGAAGAACAGGCTGTCAGAGTGCTTGTTAAAAAGCATATAGCTACCTTAAAATCTGTATGCACAAAACTTAAAAAAAAAAAGGAAAAAAAAAAAGAAACTAAGTATGTCTGCAGGAAATTGGATCTTTGTTCAAGGTATTGCAGTTTGAATGTTTTGGAGATACGCTTTCTACAAACAGAGAATCCTACTGGGGTCAGACAGAGCTATTTTAACCTTGTTTATTCATCTAACTGTACTGGCCAAGGGGATATGTCTCTGCATTTGTGTGCATATATATGCAAAGAGAGGGAGAGAGTATAAATTTAGAACTTTTGATCAAAGGCTTCCATTTCTGGCCACTATTACATTTAGGTAAACTTAAAAACAAATTTTGTGAAGAAGAAACTTCAAATAATTCACTTGAGACCTGATGAGAAGAATACAAGAGCAAACAAGAGTAAATCCTTCCCAGCATAAGCTGGGATAATGCTAACAAGGCATAGTCTCTTCCATGTGAGGAATGGCATCGAAAGCCTCCAGGCGTGGCACTGCAGCCGGGCGGCTCGCTGGCAGAAATGTGCACACAGAGGTAGGCCGGGAAAAATATTTGAATACAGCTGAAGTCATTACAACCAGATCCGAGTTTTCCGTATATTTTTCAAGCTGAGAAGTGCCCTTACTTTTTATTTATTTATTTATTTATTTATTTTAACATTGTACTACAACTGTGGAGAGGGAAGAGAGACTCCGGGCTATTTCAGCCTGCATCCATCCTCCTGGATGGCACGTAGGTGCCTCCTTCCTCGCAGATGATGAATCCCTGGCGAGCTGAAGCGTGGCGACACCTACTCCAGGCTCCGAAGAAGCTCAGCGGAGCGCGTCCCGCTCGCAGCCGGGCGCGGCGGGGCCGCTCTCCGAGAGCCGCGGGCGGGCGGGGCTGGGCAGGTGCTGCGCGCCCGCGGAGCGGCGGGCGGGGCGCGGTGCCGTCCCCGCCCCGCGGCGCTGCCGCCGCCGCCGCCGCGGCCGCCGGGGCGCCCCGCGCAGCCCCGCCGCGCTATAAGTGCGGGCGCGGGGCGCGGCGGCCGCCGAAGATGCGCTGGCAGCCGGGGCTGCGCGGCTCCTGGCCGCGGCCGCCCCGCGCCGGGGAGCGGGAGCAGCGGCAGGAGGAAGAAGAGGAAGGGGGAGACGGCGGCGGCGCGGGGCGGCCGCGGCCATGAGCTGCTCGGACGTGGCCATGCAGCAGCCCGCCCCGGCGGCGTGCGGGGCGCCCCGCTATCCGGCCGCGCCCGCGGCGGGCTGCGCGCAGGTGAGCCGCGGGCAGGGCAGCAGTGCGGAGGACTGGGAGGTGCGGGTTTTTTTTGGGAGGTCCCCCCCTCAGCGGGTGCACGGCGCATCGCTGGCTGCCCTGGGCGGAGACCTCCGCCCCGGCCAGCCCGCGGTGCGCTCCGCAGCCCCCGGCCTGATTTGGAGATGCGGGGAGCTGCTGAGGGTGCCCCGGAGCAACGGAGCCCGGTAAGAGCTTTCCTGACAAGAAAAAAGCATTTCCCCTCGAATTCTTGCATCTGGCGGGTGGATGTCGGCTTGCCCAGCTGGCGTGGGGCAGGAGGGAAAAGTTTTTTCCTTACTCCTCTCCGCCTTGTGTCCGCCGCCGTGCCTTCCTTGCTGCCCGCCGGTTCGCGGAGCGGAGCAGCCGCGCACCCCGCGGAGCCTCCCGCGGGCGGGACCGCGCTGCTCCCCGCGGACCCGCCGCGCCGCGCCGCCGCTCACCCCGGCACTCCTGGAGGATCGTCTGCGGCGAGTTTCCAGCTGAAATTGGGTGATCAGATGTATTTTTTTTTTTTTTTTAAGTGAATCAGGAAATTCTTATCGGGCTGACAGCATTTTTAGACTATGCGGTGCGTGGGTGAAGTGGGACTAATATTGACTTGGCCCTAATGTAGTCATCTGAGAATACATTTTTTGGTTGTTGCTGCATTCCATAAGGTTTTATCATTATTATCCATGAAGATTGTTTTCTCCGTACATGGGAAGTGACCCCTGGTATCAACTTGCCTGGGAGACACGAGTATGGGCTGAAACGTTAAAATTCCGATCGTGTGTTGCTGGTTTTTTTTTCTTTATTGTTGGGAGACAGAGCCCATTTGCAAAAATGATACCCCAGTGAACTTGTCCAGGTTGCTCGTGTTCACTCTAAACACGAGCTCTGGAAAACTTGCGAGTTCTGCCTCTTGCAGAGCGCCTTTGCTATTATTTTTTCTCTAATCTTGGTCAGAGCTTGCAGAAGCTTCTGTCTATGCAGTAATTTTACTTACAAAGTTTGTATTTGGGTATCTGGAGGTCCAGTTCATAGCCTGTGTGCTTCGGAGGGAAAATGAATAAATAAAAACTAATAGCCTGATTCTCTGACTGAGAGACCTAGAAGTAGAAAGCAGCAATGGAAACTCAGCTGAACTTCCTGACATTTAACTCTGGAAGTGGTTGACTGTATTTCTCTTTCAGATCTGTAGAACACTTAGTATGGGGCAATACATTAAATGACCGTGTCATGTTGAAGTGCTAGTGCTTTTCATTTTTAAGCATAGGTATGACATTTCTTCCTCTAAAAGCAGGGCCATATCTAAAATGTTCTGGGGGCACCCTAATGAACACTGAAGTTTCCTGAAGTTTTATTTTAAACAAACTGAGTTCTTGGGGGTTATGCTATTTAAGTAGAGGTAGATAAGCAAGGCAAGAAACATAGATAGCTCTGATAAGCCAGTACAGGTCTTGAGCTGGCACCATATATCACATTTCCACCTAAAAGCTTTCTAAACATGGCTATCCTACATGTTATTGACAGTTTAATTTAATGAATCCTGGTTACACTGGTTTTCCTGACACACTTGGAGCTGAAGAGTCTTCACAAGCTACTTGGATGCCAGACTGAAAAGCTGAGCTATTGTTGCTGAAAAAAATGTTGCACCCTCTACTTCTAACAGCTGCTAACTTTAGACTGGTTTATGTATTTTCTCTGAATCCAATGTTTTCTAAATTAAAAAAAAAAAAAAGAAGTAAATATAGAATGACCTTCTCAAGCATCAAGATTTATTGTTTGGGTAATGAGTGACATTTTGCAAGTTTCTGTTTCTTCAGAATTGTCCTGTCAGAGATGCTTAATTAACTGCTAGAGAACGTAACAGAAAAAGATGAAGAATCTGTTGCCAGGTTTTTGATTCTTACACATGTGTTCAACATGTAAAGCGCTCCTGCACTCTTTGTGAGGATGATGACCGTTGTAAAGAATGTTCCTCTTCGCTGGAATAAAAACTGGTTTAAAAATAACAGTGAGGGAAGATGAATTAGTGGGATACCTTAAAATAAAGTCTCTTCATTGGAGATGATAAAATGGAGCTCACCCTTAAAATATCTGAGGACTCCACCAAGGCATTTTTCAGTGGTATTGTACTACGCTGGTGTCTGTGGTTTGTGTTCTGAGAGAGAAGGGCTCTTCCATGCTGTGCTGCTGTTGGCTTTCCTTTTCTTCCCAGAGCAAGGAGATGTAGGTGTGTCACTCTAACTAAAGCCTGTGCATCTCCACAGGTACTTGTAGTAAAGCCATCTCAAACGTGTAATTGGTTATGCCTTGGACTTCAGTTTTGTGTGCTTTAAAGAGCAAAGCAGCTCTTCAGCTGGAGAGCTCAAGTTCTGAGCTCTGGGATCGATCTGGAGAGACAAACCCATCGTGTTTCTTTGGGTTGGGGCAGTGCCTGCAGCAGGGCCAAGGGGGCTCAAATGCTTGTCTCCTTTCTTATATTTTATTTTTAATGGAAAGTCTCAGACTGCTTTTAAATGGTGGACTAGTGTGCAGAAGTATTGTAGCTTTAGGGGTTGTCCATCATGCCTTTTAAAGTCTCCCCACGCTGAAGTTATTCCCACATTTCTGTGTCTGTGTTTTTTCCTCCCTTAAATTCAGCACGGAATTGATTTTTGCCTTGCATAGGAAGGCAGAATTTCTGGAAATGTAGCCTTCACCCATCCTTAGCCAGGAAAGGACTTGCTGGCAAATTAATGTAGGTCTGATTTTTTTTTTCTTTTTCAAGGCTCTTAGTGGACCGAAGCCTGAATTCCTCTTGAATGTTAATGGGAGTGGAGACTTAGCACCTTAGATCTTTGAGATTGCTCGAATCCAGGGTGCTTGCTGGAGGGAAGCAAGTGAAACATGGATATATACATGCTCATATGGTGCCAGAATGAACTGATGAAAATGGGGTGTGGCCCTGGTTTTACAGATAAATCGGGATTTCCGTACTCCTTTGCCAAAAGACGGAGCGAGCGTGTGCTGGTGTTAGGATACGGACGTGTTTCTGTGTCTGGTGGGGAGCTGTGCAGGCGTGGGGGTAAAACGCTGCAGACTGGCAAAATTAAAATGCTCTTTGCTGTCCACTTTGCTGAGGGGCTGTGCAGCTGGAATAATGAGATTTGGCTTTCCGATGGGCTGGGTGAGGAATGGGTGTAACGGAATTCGGAGAGGAACACGTAATTGGAGCAGAATCCCATTGTATTCCCGGCACACGGGGTCAGCTTGTTATGTCACCACAGGCTGGGCACAGCAAGCTGCAGGGCTCAGGTTCAGGTAGAACTCACCCAGGCTCACTAACACACCAGCTAAAGACCTTTGGAAGGGGAAGTTACAGTAAATGGTAATTTTGGAACTTCTCCATGGTATGTAGAGGCAAGCCAACGCCATCCTTGCTAAATCCAGTCTTGCATAAGGAGTTGTGATATGCTCAAGCCAGACTTTCTGCTGGCAGTCCTGTAGACAGACTGTGTCCAGATAAGGCCTTGTCTTCATTAGCAATTTAGGTCACTAACTCGTCTCTTCCTTCCAAACTGACAGAGTTGCGGACAAGGACAGGTCACACTTGATGCTGTGTCAGCTGGCTGTGGCTAAACCCCGATTCACATGCTGTAACTTGTTTTTTCAGTGAGATTCTTTGCACCATGTGCCCCCAGCTTTTAAGGATGGACTTTGGTATACTAATGCTGTGTGGCAGTCTGCAGTGCCTGATGGCAGGTAACAGCACAGTATGGCTTCACATTCAATTTTTGCAGTTCAGATTCTTTCTCAGGGCTATTCCTTTGCTGTTTGCTCTGCTAATTTCTCTGGAAGTTATATAACCTATGTAACTCATCTACTCTGATTCACAGGGTGTAAAACCTGGGTCAGGTCTTGCCCTGTGTGTGAGGTTTTGTTGGTTGGTTTTGTTTGGTCCAATCCCACGAGACATCACTGATTTATAAAGTTTGGCTTGCTTTACTCTGTCATTCTGACTGGGACCAAATTCTATTTGATCTTCCTCTAGCTACATAAAATTAGATCTTTAAACTTTTAGGGTACATCTCTGTTTACATGTACAGCAAAAAGTGTATCAGGTAATTCTTTCTTCACTACTTCTTTCCATCAGTGGCTCAGCTGGAAACAAGCTCTCACCTTACTCATTTGTGTGGGTAGAAGTTATTGTTTCATGTTTTTAGGGCAGTGCCATAAACATATCTTTCAGGCCCAGCATTCAGTGCCCTGATTGCTTGGAAT
The DNA here is from genome assembly GCF_048771995.1 of Taeniopygia guttata. Taxonomy (NCBI): domain Eukaryota; kingdom Metazoa; phylum Chordata; class Aves; order Passeriformes; family Estrildidae; genus Taeniopygia; species Taeniopygia guttata. Next base: position 13,739,858 of record NC_133024.1, on the reverse strand, counting down.
TGTCTTCTTCCTTGAATACTTTCTGTGTTATCAATAGGAGCCTGCTTGGCAGACAGCTCCACAAATGGAGGACTGTCTGAGGATTTGCCTCGAGTTTGTTGCTGGAATTCCTTCTCAGAAGCTTATGTCAAATGACAGCCTTTTTCTCAGGATAGGGTCATATAGTGTTTCCTCAGCGTAGTTATTCTTTATTTTTGGTTGCTGTTCTTTTTCTCATAATGGAAAATCTGTAACAGGTGGCCACAGGCACACCAGACTTTCATGCTTGGGAGCATAAAGGACCATATGCTGTATGGTGGCATGTATGGAGATAATAAATTGTAGGAAAAGGCAACCAGTTTATGTGAAAAGTAAGAGCTGGCCTGAATTTTTGATTCAAACTTGGCTGAAGTAAAACCTTCTCTGTTCTCAAAGTATGGTTGTTTTATTTTGTTGTTGCTTTGCTGGCTACTAACTGGTTTGTGCTGGAAGTGAATTTTTTTTCGATTTGCGAAGAGGAATGTTCTGACATTTTTACCAGACACTCTGGGTGAGACCCGGGACCCTTGAAGTCAGCTGGACTTTTGCCAGAGGCTTTAATGTGGCCAACATTTCGCTGCATGAGAACCGTTTTGCTTGGTTCTGGGTAGGGTATGTCAGAAAGTAACAGGAATCTTCAAGGCGAGGATTTTGTGGGGAGATTTTGGACTAAATGCTTTCTTGGTCTAAAAGTGCTCAGGAAGGCAGGATAATGATTGTCGAGAATAAACTTCCTTTATAATATTCACATATCAGCCAGCGGTGATACGCTGTTGACCTTCAGTTTCCTTTTGTTGTACGATTTGAACTGAAGGCTTTAGATTTTCTTTTGAATTGCCTGTTTGTGAATATATGAAATAAAAATAATATAATGTTGGTTGAAGCTGAATTCGGCCTGGGCTGTACAGCTCTATTTACCCAGAGATTGTGCTGTTTCAGCCATGAACTAGGGTCTGTTATCTAAAGGATATAGATTCTGAGTTTCCCTATTTCCCACTTAAATTTTGTATTCTGAATTTAAATTCTGTATTCTGTATTTTGACCAAGGGAAGATTGTGGGTGTGTGTTTTGTTTTTCAGGGGCTGCTTAATATCAGTCTCTAGAGTAAGGAAGGGAGAGGTATATTTCATGAATATACTAAAGTATTGAACATTGACAAGAGATAATTCTGTGTTTGGTCAGAAAGTACTGTTTGTAAAGATCTTACAGATGCAGTTGGCTGCTTAAACATATGCTAGAACTGTTCAAATGAAAAAGTACAAGTGAAACTGGACTAGCTGAAGTTAGTTACCATAAACCTACCCTGGTGTTTGTGGCTTTTTTTGCTTTTGTTCCTCACACCCCATGATTGTGGGACAAATTCATTTAGCAGCTGATGATTCTGCATAGTTTTCCACTCAAACAACTGCAGTCAAAAATAATGTGGGAAGGTCAGAACAAAAATTAGGGGATTTATGTGCAAGCAGGGTATTTTAGGTGAGTTGGGGGGGAAAAACCCTCACATTGTCAAAGGATGTATACAGTGGAAAGGATGTATTGCATACAAGGAAAATTTATTGAGTAACTTTCTCTCACTGTAGTGTCTTACTTAAAGAGTTTTGCAATTACAGGCTGATAATTTCTTCCTGAAATGCAAATTAATTAGATCTGTTTCTGATCACGGGCTTGCTGTTTTGAAAAATCAGTTAATTTAGAGCTCTCATCCTTTCCAAATAACTCACTGCAAACCACAACTTTGCACTGTAAATAATGAATCCACACAAAAGGCCTTGTTCTTGTCCCTCAGTCCTACTGTCTTTTTGTTGCATTGAATTTTTTTTTTTTTTTACATTTAAAAAAAACCGTCAGATTTGGTGTTTTTGAAAGGAGCAAGTTCTCAGAGCATCTTGTAATGACTGTCCGTGGACTGGAGGGGAGGGAAGAGAGTTGAAATGGAAAACGAATTAGATTCTTAAGCTGTGGAAGGGGGAACATTCCTATGCAGAGAAGCGACTCTGGAGATAAGTTTTAATTTCCTGAGCTCCAGTCCCTGTATAGGAACATTGGAAGACTTCCTTCCTGATCACCAAGTCAAGCCAGGGGCTGTGTTAGCGGTGTGTGTCTGTCTGTAATTGCGTGCTTGTGTCTGCATTTGCATAACTGCAGCATCAGTGCAAGCACCTGTAGGGATGGCAGTCACTTTTAATGTTGTGTGCTGCTGTGTTCAAGGTCTGGCATGTAACAGACTCCTTTGGATTTCTCTAGAGGATCTCTTTTGTACTTTGTCTCTACTTAGAAAAGAAAGCCCAAGCGAAACCAAAAATGAGAAAAGCATCCTCCCCGACCACTTGTCCTGTATTTTTGAGAGGATCTGAGCTGTGGTGCAGCTTCAGGAGCGGCCAAGTCGCTGAGGTGGATGCGTTGCAGATTTCCAGTGCACGTGTCTCCTGTGTGTGCAGCTTTGCTAGAACTGTTTCTGTCTTACTGAGGTCTCAGGGGTCCACGATTACTCAGGCAAAAACCATGAAGCTCACTTTGAGTGATACCCAATAAGCATTTGGGTAACAAATACTAGGAGAACTTTCTCAGGATGTTCATTTGTTTACAGAAGGCACAAAGCGCTTCCAGAAAAAGTGTAGATTACCTCAAATTCTCCATTTGCAATAATATGTTTACAGCCTCAGACTGTTTCATTTTAGCAGTTCCAGTTTCTAGTAAAACTGCTTTATTTTGCTGTTTCTGTTTGTTTGTTTTATTTTTATAAGTGAATCCCAGTGGTTCTCCCATAAGTCTAAGGAATATTGTGCTAAACTGAGCCACAGTATAACTTGCTTAGTGAAGCACAGATTTACTGGAAATCCAGGCCATTGCCTGGATATCCCCGACTGAAATAAAACTGCATGCGTCCCTCACTGCTGTTTGTGCGACAGCATCTGAATTAAGGGTATCACTGAGCTGCTTTGCATTTATCAGTTAACCCACTGGAATGTCAGATACGTTGCTTAAGTTGCCATGAGCTTTAAGTATAATAGGTTTTAATTCCACTTGTCAATAGCTCTTTTTTACAGTTATTTTTTACAATAACCATTCATAATTAAGACTTCGCCCCAGAGCGTTTATTTTGTACTACAGTGAGAGAATTTTTTTTTAAGAAAGCACCGAATTTAAATGTATTGACGGTACACAAGGTCAGAAAACAACTTTAGATTATTTTAAAATTGTACAAGCATATTTCTTGTAAAAATGAAACTTTATAGACTGTGTAGTTATTTAACTTTTTCTATACAACTACTTCAGAGAAAGGGTAAAAAAGTCATAAACTTAAAGAGATTCTGATGGCGCTAGAGTGTTGCCAAGCAAACCATTAAAGATAAGTCAAACTGTAATTCTGTAGGAATGCTATGAAATACTTCTGCATATGGACTGTAGTTGTTTTTGGGTTCCTAAAAGTGCTTGTGTGAAAAGTCAGCTGTGGAAATGGCTGGCTAGCTAAAAGCTATGATTCCTGCAGCTTGACTGTTGTGGGGAGAGGTTTTTTCCCTGTGAAAACAGTTGTAGAGTGGAACATCTGAAAAATATGTTCCATGCAAAATGGATCTTCACACACATTTATTTTGACATTTAGGTTTGATTTGAGAGAGTGAGAGAGAGAATATTCTGAAATAGCCATTCACAGATGGCTTGTGAGGGTTTTAGGCTTTTATATGCTTCTCTGTGGTTTTGGTTTGGGGTGGATTTTCTGCGTATGTTTGCGGACTTGTCAATCCCCCTCTTCCCCTAGATCACATGTTTAATTTTTTATGACTTGAATTTTTTTTATCCTTTTCCCAAAAGCTGATGTTAAAAAAAAGAAAAAAGGAAAAGAAACCCCTCCCTCCCCAACCTTAAAAACAACAACAAACAGCCCCAAACCAACCAAAAAACCAAGCTCTCAAACCCCTGACCAACCCCCAGTCACCACCCCAAGGTATAACTTCCTGTGATAAAAATTCTGTCATCAGTGAGTAAAAATTTTTGCATTTTGTGGATTTTGATAATACAGTAGAAAATTTTTCAGGAAGGAGGAAACCCTCCCACCTTTACAGCTTCAGCAGTAAGTGTGGGGAATCTAGAGGGCCCTGTACACTCAGCTGGAGGAGTGTGCCTGGAGAAATCTGGTGCTTGCCCAGCTGGATGTGTGAAATGCACATGCTGTGTATCTGGCCACCCTTCCACGGGGCTGGGTTTGACCTCTGTAGCCTTTATTGATGGAATATCCTCCCCAGGTGGGAGTCAGGAGGGAATTGTTAGAGCCTGTCTGCTTTCTTTTGAGAGTATTGAGTGAAAGCTGGTGCTGATAGATTGTGGTTGTGAAACATGCCTGAGAAGCAGGTCCATCTGTGTGAGAGGAATAGAGACTCTTAAGTGGGCGCTGGTGCTCTCTTCTTTGAGGAGTACCAGTGTGAAGTATTCATGTAGTCCAAATTTAATTACAAAATGAATAATCGGTTATTCTGTGTATTCAGTTATTTTTTGTTAAGGAAAACTGTATGTTGAGCTTCTGCTGAATGCCATCACTGATAGAGCTCTTCTTTATTTTGTTTTTAATCCCAGAAGAAGTTAGCTGTGTACAACAAGATGCAGGAGTCTCTGGAAGTGACCCTTCCCAGCAAGCAAGAGGAGGATGAGAAAGAGCAGCCTGCCGAGATGGAGTACCTGAACTCTCGCTGTGTCCTGTTCACCTACTTCCAGGGAGACATTGGTTCAGTGGTGGATGAGCACTTCTCCAGAGCTTTGAGCCAAGCCAGTAGCTTCAATTCAGAGACTGCCCTTTCCAAGAGCAAGGCAGGGCTGAATCCTCTGTGGAGAGGTAAGAGGGGCAGGAACTCGCTCTCTGTGGTGTGGCTTACTCGGGCTGCACTGCAGTAACACACATTGCAGTGCAGCTGAAATTCTGCTTTCTGTGGAAGTGGGAAAATCCCCCTCAGATCTCCAAGAGCTGAAGAGCTTCTTGGGTTGAGTGATCTGAGGTGTTAAAGGGGGAGAGAGAGCAGCCGAAGGCATGAAAGGAGCAGGCATCTCCTGCTCCAGCCATATCCTATCTCTGCCAGGAGCTGGGGAGGGAGCTTCACAAAGTCTGCTGCGAGGTTGGAGGCTTTTTTTTTTAGCTGCAAGTGTGAAACTTGGCCTGTGAGGCAAGAGCAAAGCTTCTTTGGGGTGCTGGCCTTGGACCTAAAGGAAAAGCTATGCAGCCTTCTCGAGTGACTTTGTCACGCAGTATTTTCCTTTGCAGCTTGCTTGTGGGAGAGGTACAGATGATGTTCTGGCTTGCTGGGTGTAAAATGGCCAGGACATTACTCTGTCTCTAAGCAGGGAGCAGAAATGTGGTAGGTTCTGCGAGGCATTTACTCGTTCTCCTAACATCTACCTCTTGTTATGCACGTAAGTGCTTATACATATGTATTGGTGTGACAAAGAGCAGATCTTGCCAGAGACACTAGGTAGCCCTTAACAGACAAGACTTCCAAATTGGAAAAAGCGTAGCAGTAAGATGCTGTTTCCATTTTGCTGGATGTGGCAGTCTGGGTATTTTTTAAGATCTCCACAGCTGCATTGTTTCTGATCACATCCTTACGTGGATTGGCAGAGGGGTGCAAACTGAGCAAATGAGTAATGGTGAGCCTGGGTTGGTGAGAGAGGTAATGTGGGATCTGAACAGGAGCAGTGGTGTTCTCATCAGCGATGTGGAGGTGAGAGTGCATTGATGATAGCCACAGATACTAAAGAGAGATGGGATATTTGGAAACATCTGTGAAGAGAAAAATAGCACACAAGAACTTGCTTTCCAGAAGGATGATGACAAATCCGAGGAAGTTTAAGCAAAGGTCAGCACAAGTGGCTGGGGAGCTGGAGGAATTTATGGCTTGAGCCGGGACCATTAACGTTAATGGGAAATTTTCCGTTGACTCGACTGAGAGCAGGATTGAACCTATGCTTACTAAAACGGAGACTGGAGCGTTTATAAATGGCCCAGACAGGCTATAACTGTTTTAGCAACAGGATCAAGGCAGTCCCCAGAGACCCCATGCCCACAGCAAGCCCTCTTCATCGAGCTTGGGGATGTTCCATGGGTGTGGCTGTGTGTCTTCCCTTTGGCCTCAGACATACCCTGTTGTTTTTCCCTGTCCCCCCTCTGTGGTTTCACAACCATCCCCAGAGGGCTCTGCAGGGATGTGAGTGGTGTGGTGTGAGGGTTCTCCAGCCATGCTGCCCCCTGACCCCGTGTGCCCCATGCCCTCAGTGGGGAATGGAGGTTGGTATGTCCTGAACATCTTCTGGGAATAAGTAAGGAGATACACCCTGTGCCATCCCTGCACCTGCTGGACGGGCGTGAAAATCCCTGGGGAGGCTGCTGGGAGCTGAGGGCATTTGTTGCTCCAGAGAAGAGAAGCTGACAGGAGCTTTTTCAGAAACCCATCTGGGCCTGATACATTTCTGCTTGAAAACAAGGGGGAAGGACCAACACAGTGAGCTTGGTCTTCTGATTTATGCACAATATCTAAGATGCTCAGTTACGGCACGTGAATGTGAGCTTATGTCCCATTACCTAAAGAAGTTAAAATATCATTAGCTTGAGGTTCTTCCATAAATAACCTTCATGGGTAGTCAGAATTGCTGTCAATTTCTTATTCAGAGATAAATTAGAAAGAAAAATACTTTTAGCAATAGCTGTTTTGGCAGATGCATGTTTCAGTGGAAAGTGTGTGAGCATGAACTGGCTCCCCAGCTCACTGCATTTTCTTCTTTATCTGAAAGAAGGTATTAGCAATGTTTTTGACTTCTTTTTTCATCTTTTTTCTTGCCCTTTTAAATTTTTTTTTTTAAAGGTGTTCTGATAAAGATACAAACTCTGATTTTATCATTAAGGTGATATTGCAGAGGGTTTTTTGTTTGTTTTGAGGAGGGATTTTGCTTAAGTATAAAAACTAGAATCTGTTGTTCTGAAAAGAGCAAGTTTTCATCATTTGCATGGTGAAGCTACTGATGAGATTAGGCTAAAATTATTTGGAAAACTGATTTTTTTATAAAATACAGTTCTGTATGACAGGCTCGAGTAATGTGAATATTGAATTTTAGGTGTAGCTGCCTGAAATCTTTTGCTGGTGCTAATGATACCTTGACACTAATGTTACTTTAATGGTATTTTTATCAACATTTTTCTCCTTGCTGGAAGTGTTGGGTTGTTTTTCTATCTTACTTTTCTTTCCTCTTGGCTTAAGTGAGAGCTGATGTGGTGCTACAGAAAGCTCCATACGTTCTTTTCCTTTGTTCCAGTGTGTGCACTTCTGCGTGTTTTCAGAGTGTGTTGTGAACATTTGAGTTGGCCACCTTGAACATTTGCATCAGCCACAGCTCCGTGGTCCCTGGGATGCTGCCTTGTCCCTGCCTCCCTGTGCTTAGGGTAGGAAATTGTGGTAACTGTAGTATCTTTCTTGGCACACAGTTTTTTGTGAAATGCCTCCTGAAAAGCCATGGAAGCACAAGAGATTTTTGAATTATGTTTTTTTTCTTTCTCAAGAGCAGTGTGGAAATGGCTGTTGCTCCATGTTCCATAGAGGCCAGGTATCCCTGAGCACTTGGGGTGGATAAAATTTTCCTGCATGTTTATGTGACATGGACTGAGCCTTTATGTCCAGTGACAGGACTGACCTTCCCCAGTGAGAATGGCCACTCTCAGTGATGCCAGTGGGGGCTGGCCTGTGACAGTGTCAGGCAGCAGTGATGGCTTTGGGAAACCTGCACAGGTTTGCAAAATGGAGATGACCAAACATGTTTGCTGTGGCCTGGACCTCCTGCATGACTGGTAAAGCCAAGCTGTTAAGCAATCTGGGATGAATTCATGTTGGCAGATTCAGTGGTTTAAAGTGCTCTCTCCTGTTTCTAAAGCTGTCCTGCAGATACTTTGTGGTTTTCTGTGCTTTTTTGAAGTGCAGAGCTTTGGATTTAGAGCTTTTCCATGCAGATAACAGCCAGATAGTTTTCAAAAACTCGAATACAGAGGTTAATTTTCCAGAACACAGGCAGAGCATTGTCAAGCTGTGCTCCTCTGTTAACTAGTGTGGAAAACAACAGCGTGGACATGAAGTTGGATTTTTTTTTTTTTTTTCTGTATCAGCCCTGCTGCCAGCAGCACAAGCCATACATACTCTCCATCTCAGAGTAATCCCTTTTTACAAGGAATGGTTTACAAACAAGGAACAATACCAATTTTGGAGGAGTGCTAAGGCTTCTGTAATATGCTTGAAGCTCTCTGTAGTCTTCAAACATGAATTGCAATAAAAATACATTGCTAAAAGCAGCCCAACCTCTTGAAGAAACCCATGGAGTGCAGCTTGCCAGATAAGTTTGCAGCCTCTGAAGCATTTTGGCACAAAGCATCCACAACGTTTGTCCATGGTATGTTTGCAAAGTTTGTTTCCAATATCGGAAGTTAATCAGACTCAAGAACTGCCTAAATCAAAGCCAACTGATGTGTGGAAAATTTTCTATGATTTTAATGGATTTTAAAACAGAGACACGAGTGTCCTAGTGATGCAGTCAGAAAACACTTTCAATTTTTTTACTTCCAAAATATTTTTGTATAAGCAAAGTTCATGGGCAGGAGTGTTTGAAGAATCTGTTCATTCTCAATGGTGTCTTCACCCAAGTCTCATTCCAGCTGCTTATTAAACAAAGCAAAACAAAAGGTGATTTAAAAAAAATAGTAGTTTTACAAAAGTTATGAGGAACAGAGGATTCCTCGCCTCATCAAATACTGAACTTCCCTGGGCTTTATTCTCCATAGGCTATTTTTATGACTGTTCTTTCATCAGAGGTGAAGTTCTGTATTTTTATGTTTCCATCTTTGACCAAAAAAAAAAAAGTCCTATCAGAGCTGAGAAATATTGCATGAAGCAGTGCTTTTTAGCATGAGCTGGCAAGAGGATTGTGAGAATGGAGAAGCCAAGACTTTGCTACACATCAAAAACACTAACTGCTTCTTCAAAAGAGGAATTTTTAGAATGTGATTTCATAATGTGAAGGTATTGGAATCCATTTAAATATAATCTGGGCCCTAGCAGTAAGAAGCAGCAAGTCTTTTAGTTCTGACAAAAACCTTTTTGTGGTATATAGATGGTTCTGCTTGTATGATCCTGTTGGGTAGAGGCTATCATGATATATTCTATGAGGGACTAGCATAAGCTGTGTTAGATATGACCTTTATCCCATCAAAGCATTAGCAATTAGTTTTAGAAAATCAGGTATTCTTTTAGCCACATGTTTCCTGTTCTGCAGTGTGAGCTGGTTCTCTTTCCTCTGAAGCATTTGCAGCCACAGCAGCTGCCTTTCTAAATTATGTGCTCTAGTCTGGGCAGGAGTTAGTGTCTCCTCACAATTTCTGTACCAAGATCCTGAGAGGGTTCTGACTCTACAGCCTGAAAAAGAAAAATCTTCTTGGAAGGGGGGTGGGGGGGAATCTTATGTATGTAAAAACCTGATGGAGGGAATGAAGATGGGGGATCCAGGCTCGCTTCAGCAATGCCTGCTGACAGAACAGGAGGCAATAGGCAGAGATTAGAAAACAGGAAATTCCATCTGAATACAAGAAAACTTTTTGTTTTGTTGGATTTCTTAGGTTGGTTGTTGCTTTTGGGGAATTTTTTTTGAAAGGCTGCAGAGTCTAGCGCTCACTCAAAATCTGACTAGACATGGTCCTGGACGATTGCTCCAGGTGACCCCACTTGAGAAGGGGAATTGGACTATATAATCTTCCTACCTCAAATGTCCTGTGATTCTCTATTTACTGAGGCAGCTTGAGTTCAGCGTTACGAACTTCAGAGCGCACCAAATCGTTGTGGGGTTTTTGTCACGGAATGTGTTGTTCAGTTTCAGTCACACTCCACTTCTTTCCTCCCCACCAGAAAGCTCAACAATTTCCAGCCAAAGGAGCGGATTCCCGACCTCATTCTGGACCAGCTCTTACCAGCCTCCTCCTCCACCCTGCTTAAGCGGAGTGCACCCTGATTTCCCCGTGACTGCACCAGGCACCTTCCCGACCCCAGATCCCAGCGGCTGGCCGGGACACGGCCTTCACCAGACTGCCCCAGCTCCTCCCCCGGCCGCCTCCGAGTCCTGGCATTACCCCTTAGCGTCTCAGGTGAGCCCCCCGTACGCACACATGCACGATGTGTACGTGCACCGCCACCACCCTCACCCCCACGTGCACCACCACCACCACCACCACCACGGCCCCGGCTCGCAGCGCGACCCCCGCTTCGGCTCGCTGCTGGTGCCCTCGGTGCGCGCTGCCAGGATCCCCGCTGCCCCGGGTGACGGCACCAAGGCAGACCCCGCCGCCGTCACCGGCGCTACCTCAGCCTGGGCCGGAGCCTTCCACGGGACGGTGGACATCGTGCCGAGCTTCGGGTTCGATACAGGTGAGATGGTTCGGTTTGGTTGGGTTGGGTTTTTTTTTTGTTGGTGGTGTTGTTGTCTGTGATTTGTTTGAGCGGAGATGTGAACTCCCTGCAGCTGAGGCAGGGCTGGCTCTCGGAGCCGTGTGTCGTTGTTGAGGCAGGACGGGAATGAAGAGACTTTGACCAGAAGGCTGCTGAGAGTAAAACTCCAATTTATTCAAAATACACCGCTCTTTTATACAGAGCTTCATGAGGACCAAATCCATTGGTTCTGAAGTGAAAACAATCCACACCATTGGTGCAAAGTGCTTGACGCACAGTGATAGAACTTAACTATAATCAATGTGAAAAACAAGAATTATTTACATTCTTCTCCAGCTCTTTCCCAGGCTTCTGCCTGGCTAGAAATTCTCTGTTTCTTTCTTTGACTGAATCTGAGACCCACAGCCATGTCCAAATGTATTTCCAGGTGGGAATCCCTCCTGTAATTGCTGTCAGGGCAGCTCTCCCTGCTGTCTGCGGAGAGACCTTTATGTGCGTTGGTCCCATCCAAGCCAGATGAGTTGTGCCACAATCTGCAATTTTTGTGTAGCAGCCTGAACAAATACAAGTAAAGTCCAGGGTAAAGAAGCAGAAAAGGCCTTTGCATGGTATCCACGGGTGTTTAATTCAGCCGCACCGTGAGATGTTCAGAGTTCCCCAGCACGCCCATCTCCCAGCTCTCTCTCCATATCTGGAGGGGTCTGGGGGTGACCCTGCTCTCTGGGCAGTACAAAGATGAGGGAGTAGGGAAGGAGTGGCTCAGGGACACAGAAACCAACACAGGAACAGGGAAAGGAGCAACTGGGGTCTGACAGCTTTTTGAGGGAAGCTTCTTGTGCCTCCCTAAACCAGGGAAATGCCCCCCGGGGTCTCCACGTTTTTGTTTGTTTCTTTTTATTTAAATCTTGTGGGAAAATATTAATTATGCTTCTATGAGGAAGTTCTCAGCTTGTTCAGCTAGTTCATATGTGCATCCACCAGTATACAGCACCAATAAACTTAAGAATTTGCAGTACATGAGCACTGCACCTTGAGGTGGAACAGCTCAGCATTTTCTTCCTGTGTAGTATCCAGGTGTCACATGGAGAATACAGGTCCTGATTGAGCTGTTCTTGCCATCAAACTAAATATCTTTCTATAGGGTATAGGCAGAGGTGTGTGAATTAAATTCATTTTACTGCAGGGTCTGTAGTCTGAGCTGCAGACCATGAACTCCATCTGTGTCTGTGAGCTTTGAGTGGCAGTCTCTGCTCTCAGTATCAGAAGCAGTCTGGCAGCCCTCGGGGTTTGAAGTTTCTTGCAGTCGGCTGACTGACAGTTCCCAGTGCATCCATCCTGGAGCTCATGGGCCCCACTGAGGGCTCCCTTTTTGGTTTGATACTTATCTCACCAGCAGCAATCCTTGCAGATTAGTACTTCTTAAAGACGGTGTGTTATCTAATTGAGGAGGCATGAGGTTTGTATCTTTGTTCCCTTTTCTTAATCTATTTGTCTCCATTTTTGATAGCTCTCACTGACTGGTTCAATGTGTGAGAACCACTTCCTTACCTTGGTTAGTGGGCAGGGGAACAAAGAATGGATGGAGGAAAAAAGGCTGTTTCTTAAAGATGAAATATTACAAACCTAATTCAAATCTGTCTCTTCCCTTTAAAGCAACTGGGAACCAGTAATCTCCTCTAAATACTATGCCACTTGCTGTCTTGATGTCAATAAAACTAATGAAAAAGCTTATCAGGATTCCTAACAGTGGACAATCTATATATAAATAACATTTCTAGCTAAACCAGCGATACAAGAATAATTATATTTTATGTTTTTGGGTACAGAATGATAAACTAACCAGACCGGGATCTTGAGTTTTCCTTTGTGACAAATCCCATAAGGGGTGTGAGCTGCCTTCTCTGAAGCATGAGCAGGCTGTCACTGCCACTGGTGTAAGGGAGAAGCCCTCCTGGACCCAGCCCCAGCAGAGCCCTGGTATTTGGCTTAACTTTTGAGTGTGGAATGGAGAACTGTGTAAGGAATTGTTAGTCAGGAGAAGCCTCTGCCTGGCTTAGGTACAAGTCCAGCCTAGAGTGTGAGTTATTTTTCTCTTTAAGAGCAAGTACCTCAAAAAGGACTGGGTCCTAGCACTGCCTCAGAGAACAAGCACAGCTTTGGCTTGGTGCTGCCTGCTCCTTGTGAAAATCCCTGGGGAGGGGTGGTACAGTTGGGTGCTAATTTTGTCAGGATCCTGATTTGGCAGTGCCTTGCGTGTCATTTGGTTGCTCAGCATGGGAGACAGTGGAGAAGGTCTGAACTGTTAACTTCTGACCCATGCTTGGTTGTGTGGGTTTTAGTCTGCGAGTTCCTGTGGAGGAAAAGAAAGAGGGGAAACGTGTGACTGGTTTGAAGAACAGAATCTCAGCAAACCGATGTCTCACTAATTTGAGACTATTCAAAGGGGTCACTCACACTGAAACACAGCAGCAAAACCCTGTTAGGCAGCCCCAGTTTTGGAAACAAGGGTGCAAACAATGAAACACAGCAGGTAGTGGAAACCTGTGACATTCAAATTATTTGCTCTCTTCCTCTGCACACTCATCCCTCCCGTGCTTTCCAAGGAAGGGCAAGAAGGCTGAGCTCCCTTTTCAGCTTTGCCTGCAGCTTGTGCAGTTGAGACAAACAGGTTATAGGCACTTGAGGCCTGGAGAGAAGAGGGAGCTTATTTGCTCAGGGTTTTGTGTGCACATCCAGCAGAGTCATCCCAGGGAAAGTGTGGGGAGAGGAGGGGATTGCTCAAATACCACACGGAGTCACATCCAGAACCTGCTTCATGTACATTTCAGGGAAAGCAGATTTTTCTGGATAAATCTCCATATCACACAGCATTTCATTACATTTAACTCGAATGTCAAAGAGCTATCTCAACAGAGAGGCTACAAACTCAAGGGCCTGGAAGAGTGACATATGAAGTGCTTTCTCCAGAGTAGGGTAAGGACATAGTAGCAAGAATATGTCAGTTCTGAAAGTGTTTGTTCATATATCCTTGGAGAAAATAACCTGTGGAGCTGTCAGTATATCAGATTCCATGAGCGTCAGGTGATTTATGTTAAAGAAGTTCATTTGGTCTGTACCTGGACATTGCCTTTTGCAGTCCTTCACTTACAAACTGATTCTCCCTCTTCTTACCATGGGCCACATTTCTTGTGCTACTGTCACATGGATTATAGGAACATCTGCAAAATTCCTCACGCTGAATTATGTGGAATGATAGTGTTGGGATCAGGGCAGGCTGGCTGTAATCTTACCCTCTTCCAGCTACATTGTTGTGTCCCTGCCATGCCAAGCCAAATAATCTCATGAATGGATGATGCTGAATCACTTCAGAGGTTAAGAGGAGGTTCCCACTGCATACACGGTGTAGTTGGGAATTTATGTTTCAGAACACATTGTGTGGGACATCAGCACAGTGCCCTTCACAGAGCTGACAAACTATTGATCTGTCTGGCACATCTGTTTGAACTTACATGGTCCTGTTTTAGGGGATGAAGGAGGATTTAGCTACCTGATTGCCGTTAAATGTGGCTTGATCCTCGCGTTGTAGGCTGCAAATTAACCCTTTTAGAAGTTTCTGTATCAGTCCAAGTGCAATTAAAGAAGTGCTGGTCTGCATCAAGAGCTGTTAAAACCTGCTAGGTTTGTGTCTGCTGGTGTGTAGTGTCTATCCAAAGTGCACAAGCTACAGTGCTCAATAGAAGAGTACATTTCATGTCAAGCATTGATATAAACACATTGGAATAAGCAGAGATTGTTTGGATTTAGGGCTCAGTTCTTTGCCCTGCTGGTGTCAAGCAAAGCAAGGTCAGGCTGCCACCAGCTCTGCCTGTGGCTCAGGGCTGCAGCTGTAATCCAGTGTCACCACTAAAGCTTCCTGCTTGTGCTTAAGCCACGTCCAGCATTTCAGATCAGGGGTTGGGGAGGGGAATTTCTGTCTTGCAGAATGACACGCTCTAGCTGAGGGTGGTTGCAGCCATCAGTGCTTCCCTCAGGAGCAGGGTGGGAGGTGTCCTGCACCCCAGGCCCTTCAGGTGAGCAGTGGGGTTTGGCTGTGCTGCAGGAAGCCCGTGGAGGGAGCAGAACAGAGCATCTTGCCCTTGCCACTGCAGAGCCTAGGAGGATATCCTGTCCTGCTGTGGGACAGATGTGCTGGAGGAGGCTTCCTGCAGCCCCAGCACACTAACAGCAAGGCAGGACTTTGGCATGAGTGATGGCTGTAAATCTATTAAAATTGAGGTGTACATTCTTTATCCTGTAAAGTTATGCACATTGAGGTGAGTAATTTCAAATTTAGGTGAATTAATCACCATCCTTTAGTCCTGGTTTACTCAAACCCCCTTTTGGAAATGCCTGTATGTCAGTGTGATACATTGAATGTGGAGTTTGAGGGGCCAATCCCTTTTGTACGTTTTTCTCACACACATCCCACAAGTTTGTCCCAACTCATTTGATTTGCTTAGATATTCCCACAGGATTTTCATAATGTTAGTGTGGCAATTAGCTCTAATGTTGGTAGCCTAGGGAAAGGGGATTTTCCTGGAGTGGCAGTGCTGGGTCATGCAGTGCAAGTGAGGATTTCCTTGCTGAAAGGAAAGCACTGCAGGTGGAAGCTCTGGGTGAGCAGCCAGCCCTGGATTCCGTGTGAGGACTGCAGATGGCCTTGCCTTGAAGGAAATGGAAATACAATGAGGAGAAGGCATGGAAAGAGTTCTACCTTCAGTTCTGTAAATAGGACAACTTTGGTTTTTTGGGTTGTTTTCTCTTGCTGTTTAGAGTCTGTAGCTATACCTTAAGCCTTCTTGTTACAGTTATTTGTCTTGCAAAGACACCTGCCTAGGAAGGTGCCTGTTCAGCTGGTTATTCCCTTTCTACCACTTGCTGCTGTCAGGTGGAAGATCTCTTAAACATGTGTGTGTGTCATTTTTTTAAGCTGCCACCAGGAGCCATATAACCTGTTTCTCACAGGCTTCCATGGCCTCTGGTGTCCTTTAGTGGTCCACTGGTGAACTTAAATGACTTCTTTATGCTCTGAGAGGTTTCTGCTCTCTGATTCTTTTTTTTTTTATGTCATCTTTGTTTAAAAGAACTGTGAGCAGCAAGGGAAAAATAGCCCCAAATTGTCACCACTAACTTTGAGGGAGCTTTGAAGGGAGTTAACAGCAATTAGTTATGACTGTCTGTGTATGATGCTGCCAGGGAAACAAACAACTCTTAAGCAACAAGGAGACATCTTCATTGAATAAAGAACCTCTGAACTTCTTTTTATAGGCATGCTCTAGCTGAGGGACAGCCCACATTTTCCAATCTGCAGAAACAGGTGCAAGTGCATGGAAAATGGAGCAAAAAGCACTAAACAAGGTTTGGTGCACCAAACCCATGGGCTCTGCTTTCCCTTTCTCTTCACTGCTGGACACAGCTTGGGAATCCTCACAAGGATAGAGCCATATGCTCGCATCTTTTATGTGAGTGCTAATTGCTTGCAGCTCAGCTCTGAAATGTTGATCATCATTAAATATTTAACTGTTTATAAACTTAAAGCAAGGAGGTAGTTGTCAGATCTGAACCTTCCATGCCTGTTAGGCTGTCTGGAAACTTAGGGGTCTTCCTCTGTATTCACTGTGTGATTGGATTTGGAAATGAGATCCATGTCTAGCACATATTTAAACACCAAATGAACGCAGAGCTCTGGTGGTTACAACATCACAGAGGTCTGGAGTTGCACCTATTTACATTAGTGGTGAAATCAACACTAAATTCATAGCAAGTCAGGGGCCTTGGTACATTGCGTAGCAGGAATGATGACTTGTAGTGGGAAATGTGCCTTCATTTCATGGAATGTGATTTACTTGCCTCAAAACATCAAAGGGCAGGTTTTAAATCATTGAGACTTGAATGCCTTACTACCTCTGAAAATACGTGCCTGGATCTGTGTCTTTTACTTTCCCTATAAATGAGTAAGAATGTATCTTCTTTGAGAAATCTAATCTGCACCTGCCCTGCTATTGTTTGGATTTGAGGTTTATGCCCTGTTAGGTGTGAATCGAGAGATTGGATCCCTCTGGAGCAGAGAAATCCCAGATTATAATGCAGGTTCCAAGTCTATAATGCGAGAGCCACAACATAGCACCACATTTATTAGATAGTCCTCACTTTTTTACAAAGGAAAATGTTAGAGGAACTCGTAACAAATGCAAGCTGAAAACCATTAATTTTTCCCATGTGGAAGCACTAGCCATTCTTGGCTGAAAATCTTGCACTCAGTAGGTGAAATTATTTGGGGTTTTTTGCCTGCTGCAGGAACATTTTCCCTCTTTCCTCTGCGAGGTGAAATGCCACAGAAACTGTGAAATCCTGAAGTGTCTCGTCATTTTCTAGAGGAGATGGTGTCTGTGGCTGGAAATATTGCTCTGCTGCCTACTGGATAATTGATGCAGAGCTTTGTGGAGGGATTTTTCTCTCCATGCCATCTTCCACATGAGCTCAAACCAAGGAAGCGCATGCAGGAATTTTATCACCATTTCTGAAATGCTCGAGCCACAATCAAACATCAGTATGGTTTAATTTTACCCCTGATAAATTAAAAGGTTTGGAGCAGTAACACTGTTGCTAACAAGTCCTATAAATTGTTAAATTGTATTTTTTTTTCTTTTTCTAAGTTTTTTTTTTTAATTCAAAACTTGTTTATTTCAGTTGCTTGGGGAGGGGAAAGAAGAAACCATCCGATTTATTAATTTAATATTTATTAACACTAATTATTTTTCTTTTCTTTTCTGAAATGTAGGTCTACAGCATCAGGACAAGAGCAAGGAAACTGCTTGGTTCTGAGGTGCAGAGAAATTGAGACCAGCTAGAGCTGGAGTCAGCAGAGCTGGGCGAGTGATGCAGCAGTGGTTGACTCCTCCTGCGTGGAGCAAAGGACACACATGAAGATGAAGAGCCAGCTATTCTGGTTTTGCTATTGAGCCTTTTATTTGTAAGGCCGTTTATGGGTCCCACAGTGTTGGAAAAAAAAAACCAGAAACTTAATTTTTCTTTCTTTCTCATCTGAGCCTGCTGCAGCTGGGCAACCTAACTCCTTTCTGCTCCTTTAACAGTGTTTTGTTTTGTTCAGCTTGATATTTTTATGAACAGTCTCAATAGTCAGGAAAAAGACTCTCCCTTGACTACAGTGCGCCTTCTTTCAGGAATACAGTATTTTGTAGCTCTTTGTGCATCTATTTTTGTAGAAATACAGAAAGTTTGGGTAAGGATCGATGGGCTATTTTAGGATGACATATTTTTTTAAAAAAAAATTGTAAAATTGTTAAGTTCTGTTTAAAGAACTTGCTCTCAGAGAAGCACTGGCAAAAATGTATAAAATGCTATTTTTAGATGTCTGTGATGTGTTTGTGCATTTTGGGTTTTTTTTTTTTTTTGTTTGTTACCTCAAATGTCTTTCTTTTCATTTTAAAGAGCTAAACTCCTTTGCTTCCACATTACTAGATTCTGATGTTTTTGTCCTTTTGTTCTAGCTTAAACAAGTATAATTCACACCTGAAGTTTCAGCCAAATTTTTTTTTCCTGGTATTAGATTGTAGTAAAAGTGTTCTTGTTTTTCTTGCCTCCAAAGGTGGCTTTGTGCTGTGCTGATTGTATGAAGCTCGCAAACACCTTTAGCATAGAGCAGAGCTTGAGGTTACAGCAACTGCATTTCCAACCCATCCATTCTTTCAAAATGGACCAAATACTCTTAAATCAGACACGAATATGAGCCTTATCTATGACCCTTTGAAGCTGTTGAACACAGTTCCCTGTGGGTTATGGTGCAGGCTGTCACAGTGCTCATAAATGTCAGTACAATCTTACAGGCAGCACTTTCAGCTAAGCCATTTTAAGGTGGCTACTTACAAAATCAATATTCAGGGAAAATGAAAAAAAAAAAAAAATCCAGGTTTATAAAAATGTGTGGCTTGTGGAAACAGAAGGTTTTCAACTGGCCTGAGCAGCTCAAGGAGAACACAAGGAAAACTGTTGATTTCAGGCTGGGCTGTGCCTGGGGCTGCAGGAGCCCAGCTGCAGCGCTGCATGTCTAACCAGCTGGGCTTGCATGCACTGGGGCTGGCAGCAGCAGCGTGGCCATGTGGAGCCACAGCCCCTCTGCTTGGGAAACCCCCCTGGCCTCGGCCTCGGGTCTCACTTGGCAATAAAGGCTTTGGTGGGAGCCAAGGTGGGCACCTCAAATCCTGGGTGAGGGCGGCGTGGGCTGGGCTGGGTCGGTCTCTGTGCCCAGCCCCTGGGGACTCCAGCAAGGCTCAGCTGAGACTGAGGGGAACCCATGGCCAGCACTGGGCTGCTGGATCCTGGCTATTGCTTGGAGATGTTGCCCTTCTGTTCTGTAATATTTCCTAAGGCTCTTACAAAGCATCGTATTTCCGTCACCACTGCTCTCGGACGTCTCGTGTTCGAAAGACACGCTGGCGAAGTGGAAAAACCGAGATACAAACACGTGGCTGAGATAAGAAAGTTTCATTTTAAGGTGCTGAGCATTGTGAGTGTAGTATTGTCAGGTGGAAACCACATGGATGAGTGTGTGAAAGGGGAGGGGGGCGTTGGGAAGTGCCTGCCACTCTGAGGTTCCCTGCACTGTGGCTTCCCTCCAGGCTGTTTGAACTTGATCCTATGAGGTGTTGAGCATTCTCCCTTGTCAAGAGAGAGGGCTTGACATGCTGGCACTGGAGGCATTAGGATTATATCACAATTTGGCAAGACCCATAAGTCTCTACCTTGCTGATTCGAAGTTTGAGTCAGTGTATAAATGCTGAATGGACTATACTTAAATATTGCTTTAAAGTAATAAGGTTGTAGCCTCTGTGTTGGGATGATGCATTAAATGTGGTGAGGTTTTTTTCCTCATCTTTGTAGTCCATTAGTATTTCTTTCTCTCAATAAATTTCACTCTCATGACAGTTCTCTATATTATTGCTGCTCTGGTAGAGCTAGCTCCTCAATTTGTCAATAAATACATAATGCAGTGGGAAAACTGTATGGAAGGGAATGGAGTACCAGCTGCCACAGTTCACTTTCTTATCAGGACAGTACAGTTCAGGAAATATTTCAAGAAAAAGAGTTCTGACTTAGGAATGTTGATAGTATTAGAAATACTGTGAGGGGAAAAAAAAATCTTAAGTTTTGTTTTTTTCTTTTTTTTTTTTCTTTCCCCCCCCCCCCCCCCTTGGTCTTGGCAAAAGTAGAAATTAAAGAGACAGTATGTCCTCTTTGAACTTGAGGGATGGAGAGTTTGGGTGGCAGGGGAAGCAAAAGAAAAGGTAGCATTTCTTTTTGAGGTGTTTAAAGCTTAACAAGAGAAGTCTGCTCACGGCCTTCCCCTTCACAAGCTCACACTATGGGGGACCTCCTCTGGTTCCCTACGGATGTCAAAGCAAAACGGGGCAGGAACAAAACACAGTTTGCACTGGAATTTCTTTCTGGGTTGTATCTCTGAGTTGTTGGTTAGTGGGGATGAAGAAGTGGGGGAGCTGTTGTCTCTTCCACCTCCAGGACTACTGTTCTGCACAGAGTTTCTGCTGCCGAACCTGGGACTGAGCTGGTGGAACTTCTGCAAACTCTGGGTGACAAGTGCCAGTAAAAACCTGCTGTTTGTAGCTATTCAAGCACCAGTCTGTCAACTTCGAAAGTGTAATAAATTCTTCTTTTCCCCTCAGTCACTAATTGTCCCCTGTGCTAACAAATGAGAAAGGAAAAGCCTAAGTGTGTAGCAGTAGCCCTACTTCTGTGTTCTACAATTCGAGGGATGGGAAGGGAAAATAAAAAACAAACCCACCCTTCCTTGTGACAAACTTTTAAGTTAAATTCAGCAGATTTCCTTCTCTCCCTCTTTCCCATACACGCACACTTTACACACACGCACAGAAGTGCTTATGAGAAGCAGATGCTGCCATGGTTTTGCTCTTGGAAGAGGAGAGGAGCACTCGCCTGCAGTGGTGGGGAATCGATGGCAGCCAGAAAGAGCAGAAAGGTTGAGACTGCTTGTGTTTTTGCAGACAGGAAAAAAAGGCCCTTGAAATCAGGTCACAGATAAGTTGTGTGTCTTAATGCATTACTAAAGGAGTTGTTTCATTCTTTTTATGTGTGGTGTGTTCTGATGCTGTCCCAAGGAAGTGAATGATTCATTTTGAGAGGGCTTATAAAACATGTTGTACTCCGTCACTGTTTCTGGGAGAACATAGCGAAATGATTGTTTTATTTCAAGAAACTCAAAATACTGACCTCCTTAAGGTTGTCCAGGATTTTATTTTATTCCTGTTAATGTTGAGAAATCTGACGTCAATTTTTATGTCTTCATTTGAAGACTGGAAGGGTTCAAGTTGTCCACTAATTTTTGAGAGGCAGATGCCAATTTTTTCCAATGGCCCATTTCCATCCCAAGAAGATGGAATAGTGCAGCTGCTGACTGCCCAGGAGATTGGATTTCTGGAATTTCTGGAGAGCTGAATAAGCTGCACTTGGCAATAGTAAAATGGACTCTGTTCTGATTCCTTCCCTCACCAGACACACAAGTTGAGGTGGTCCTTGGTGAATTTTCTGTCTCAGTCATTCACACCTCCATTAAAACATGTCTGAGAAGAGATCCCTCATCACAGCATTTGAGAGGGAAGGGAATGTCATGTTTCCTCCAACCTGCCCTTAGGATTGCCTTGCCTCACCCAGCCTTTCTGCTTCCAGGCTGTTACATATGTCTTGCTGTCCCTCTCCCACAATTCTTCATGTGTATGGATAGATTTCTCTATATTCATCCACATTCACATGTAGCTATACCTGGTTCCCTTTGTTCCACTCTCGTGCCTCAAATGCATGTCCTTTGGAAATGAAGTGAATGACTTCATCAAATCTCATCTGAAATGGAAAATGTAGGCATTTTATTGCATTCTCTGTTACCTCAGGAGTGATTTTTCCCTACTTATTAAAAAACCTGAACACAACGAAAACACATTAAAA
Source organism: Taeniopygia guttata (assembly GCF_048771995.1). Taxonomy (NCBI): domain Eukaryota; kingdom Metazoa; phylum Chordata; class Aves; order Passeriformes; family Estrildidae; genus Taeniopygia; species Taeniopygia guttata. Next base: position 13,718,349 of record NC_133024.1, on the reverse strand, counting down.
AGACCATTTCAAATCACCTGATTTTTATCTGTAAAGATGGTCATGAAATCAGCAGTTACGTAGAGAGGTGCAATATATTGGTTTCAGGAGACAAGCCTATCTCTGAATATGATTATTTTAATTAATTTCAGGTACAAGCTTTTGCTCCGTATCAATGGACCAGCAACATATATATTTCCTAATAAACAATTTTAGAAATATATATATTTTCAAGTGAAATTCTTGGTTTTAGTATGTCAGCCTTTGAGCTTCTAAAGGGTATTTGAATGATAAATATTGTTTGTGTGTGGGTTTTTTAAAAAAAAAAAAGTTGATGCATGTTGTTTGAAGTTAAAATCTCATGTAAAGCGGGAAAGTATTTAAAAATAAATAGTGCTTTTACATATTAGCCCTATGGGCACAATCTGAGAGTTGTGGTGCAGGAAGATGCCCCATTAAAAAGTAAGGTTCTATTGCCTGAGCAAATTTGAAATCCAGGAGAGGCAGGAGTGGTCTTGGAGAGGTTGAGCTGGTGGAGCTGAGAGCAGAGATGATCCTTTCCAGAACTGTATGCACATGGTTGGGCAGTCACTGCTCAATACACTAAATTTAGGCTGTGTTAGCAGGTTTATACTTATGGGGTGAACTGGTTGCCAGGGGGAACTGTAGATGTCCCTGGAAAGCCACGTTTTTGGCCCTTTTAGCCATGCTTTAGCTGCCCTTGGCCTGCTCAGGGCTTATGACCCTCTCCCAGTTCTTGCTCTGCAGTCTCCATGCCACCGTGGTGGGACCTCTGAAATCTGGGCTGGAGTTCCCTGGGAAATGCACTTTTGTTTTTTGGGGTTTTTTTTTTTTTTTCTTTTGCAGCTCCCAATAAAGAAAATATAGGGATGGGGGTCTTTAAAACATTTAAAACACTCCAATTTTTACATGCACCTGCTCAGAGGCTCCAGCCTCCTATACAAATCAGCTGTGCACTGTGGCTGTTTCCTCCCCTCAGTGTCCTTGGAAACCTTCAGTGGCTCTGAGATGGTTGGGATGGGACCAGCCTTAAATGCCTGAATTTCAGTCCAGTGGTGGCCTGGGGGCTGGACCAGCTGTGGTTTGGTGAGCTGGGGCTCAGGTGTTTGGTACCTATAGACAAGCAGTGTTTATAGGAGTTTGAGGTTTACAGTAACTGAGTGAAGTGTCTGCAGAACTGTGCTGCACTTTTCCTGCTCGCTCTTTGTAGCTGTTGTTTAAAACCATCAGTCAAATCAGGGTCCCTCTCTTTCCTCTATTTGTTTTCCCATCTTGCTTCCCTCAAAACTCCATTGAAACTTTTGCCCCTCGCATCAAAACTGATGGAGGGTTGGGGGGTGGCTTTGTATAAAGAAAAGTGTCACTGTTTATTACTGAATAAATAATTTAATGTGAATTTTGTTATATTTTTTGTGTAGCATTTTCAGTTTGGTCTGTATTTCTCAACAATTATCTAATTCTTTTTATTCTTATGCAACTGAAGAACTCATAAATCTTTGTGAATTTCTGCACCCTGAGATTCTATTCTTTGCATTAGATTAATTTTTAGAGCCAAGGATTTGTCTTCTGCTGAAAATGGTGTAAAACAAGTGTTCTAAACTGGTTCTGTACTAAAATTAAACAGTGAAAGCCTTGCATTGAAGGGATCTCAAGCAGAGATCTCATGAAGGCAAAGGCTTGCTTTCTCAGACACTGTCAAGTGTTTATGCTACAATGTCCTCTTTTATTCTTAATATCTTTTTTAAAATTACATTAGTAATTTTACAGACCTAGTGGAATCACAACCTGAGAGTTCTTAGTGCAAGATCCTTTTTTAATTCTATCATTTCCTGGCAGTTTTGACAGTCATCAGGCAGAGATTTTTCCATGCAATGTATTTACCTCGAATTGATTTTTTTGGCAAAGTTTAGTAATTCCCGCTAAGGAGGTAACTGCCCTTGCTAAAATTATTTTACAACTGTTTAATTAAGAAATGTTTGCATGTCTTTCTTCTGGCTCGAGGGCTGAAGGTTTGGTGTTTTGGTCACAGATACATCATTTACTGCTCCAGCAGTGGGGGAAAAAACCTCCAAGCTTTGGCCAAGCACTCAGCTTTTGAAAAATTGCCACTTGCACGCAATCAGCAGGGAGCTGTTAAGAATTTAGTTGCAAAACCCTCTGAAGATCCTGACCATATGGGATGTACTCTGTTTCAGAGCACAGGGAGATGAGCAGGATTTTTCCCATACGTCCTGCTCCGGGCCCTGTTTCCCGGACCAGACAGCGAGCAGGGCACTTCCTGCAGAGTCACTTGTGTTTTCTCAGGCTGTGAGGAGAGATGGAGAGAGCTGGCAGCCAAAAACTCCAGGAGATGGAGCCCAGGAAAGGAAGAGAGGGTTCAAAAACCTTTGTGTAGGAGAGAATGGGATTGAGAGCTCTTGGGACAGGAACAATCTCAATAGTGGAGATGAAGGTGGGATGTGGACTGCTGGAAAACAAGCAAATTATGCCTCATAGTGAATGATCTAGAGTGGGATGTGGCAGCTATCAACAAATACCAGAATAATGTGGGGACTTAGAAATTTGGAAGGAAAGATAGGATAAATATTGCAGAAAATGTTTTTCTTTGAAGTAAGGCATACACACTGTGGTTTACTCAGTGAAAAGAGGCATGGGATCCCTTTGCTTTAAGACAACCACCCAGAGAGAAATGTACTTTAGGAAGCTGGAAAATGAGATAACTGAGGTGCTTAAGCTGGGAAATGAGATACCTGAAGTGCTTTTCTTCTCCCTGTAACTTCTGCTCTTGCCAGGGCTGGTCTCCAGCTGCGTTGCCCCACACCTGGCTTTCCAGGTGCTCACAGGGGTTATTTCTATGCTCTCATTGCATCAAGAAATGAAAGTAGGGGAAGTGATACGTTATTTTGTGACTGATTTTATTCATGATGATCCTCCATTAATGTGAATCACTGGCACTCTGTTGATTTTCGTGAATTTAACACCCATGGAGAGTCTTATCAGTTACATCCAGATAAATTGTGGTTTGGGTGTTACCAGCTGGAAACTGGGTCCCGGATGGGTGCATGGGACTCTCCCTTGGAGGCAGGGTCTAGTGGGTGACCTCAGGGCTGCTCAGCCCACCTGGAGCAGGACAAGGCCACTCAGAAGGAGAGCAGTGGGACTGGACTGCTCCGTGCTGGAGGCCTGGGGCTGTGGCTGGGCGTCCCTAGTGGGACAGGGGTGTCACCAGCCTGCCGTGGGCATTCCAGGCGTGGTGGGGCCGGCTGTCCCGGCTGGAGCTCGGGCTCGGAGGGGTTTTGCTGCCTGCGTGACGTGGGAGGCCGGGTGGGGACCAAGACATCTGGTGAGAATTCCTCACGGCTGAGCTGTGCGTTGGGCTGGGATGCCGAGTAATTTAGCTGATTTCTTTTTTGGGGTTGCTGGGAGGAGGAGGAGGAGGAGGAGGAGGAGGAGAAGGAGGAGGAGGAGGGGGGCTGGATGCCACAGCCTTCCAGTAACTGTCTCTCCTCCAAAATATCACTTTTGCTTTCTTTGAAGAAAAGAAAGAAATTATATTTAAAAAAAAAAAAAACAACAAACCAACACCAGGAACTTCCCCAATGTGTTTGCCTTGACAATAACTGTACATCTGCAACAGTTTATCACTATGGGAAAATGAGTGGGTAATAAAGTTTTGATGTCGGCTGTTGCATGTACAGAGGTATCACAGGCTTTGAAAATGATTTGTTATGTGAATGCCCATAGTAGCACCGAGGTTCAAAGGGAGGTGGTTTGTTTTTCGTGCCCATTTAGTTATGAATAACACCAGCTCTAATTTCCTCCTCCCACCAGCAAGCAGAGAGTCCTGCATTGGAAGCCAAATATAGCAACAAAGATTTCTATCTCTGGCCAAAACCAAAAAATCTGTTCCCTTTTAAGAATAGCACTCTATTCTTTTCTGATGGAGATGGATAAAGAGAAAATTCCACTTTAAGGAAGCCAGTTTCTCAGTGGGAAACTCCCTGGTCTCTCTCAAATGGCCAGTGTAAAAGGTATGCACTTATTTTTTGGCATCTCTGTGGAAGTCAATGAGGAGGCTTCTGTAGAATGCCATCAGTATGGCCCTTGTGGGGCTGCAGTCTGAATAAATCTTCCCTACTTGCTGGTGTGTTTTTCCTGCACTGCCCCACTGCTGTCTTGTGAGCAACAGGGCCCATGCTGAATGGGAATGCCACAAATTGTTCAATACCCCTGCTCGCTCTGCACCCTTTTCTTTCGGGTTTGCTTTTGTGGAGAAGTGAATCCCTTGGCTCTGAGGGACAGAGCCCTGCGCCACCTGACAAGGCAGCTTGATGAGGTAATGGGGAGCAGCAGTCCATTATCCCTCCTACCCCTTGGTTTGCTAACTGGGGGAGGATGTGGGAAGTCATCCCTGTGCTCCTTCCCGAGACTTCCCAGCTGTGTTGTGCCCCAGAGAGTGATTGTGGGCAGCGGGGCTGCCCAGGCTGGGTGGGCTGGGAGAGATGGATGCTGTAAAAAGAAAAAACAGAAATGTTTGTGGTAAAGCTCTTCCTCAGGTGATGATCTGACCTTTTCTGGGTGGGAGTGTGAAGATGAGCTTGCATGTGGGTGTCACTGCCTGTTTGTAAGCTAGGATATGCTTTTAGGAAGAGGCACACACCTACACCCACACCCCCTTTCTGATCTTGAACTCGGATTTTTTAAACTTCTCTACACCATCTAAGGAGGGCTATTCAGCCTTTCCTTCGAAGGACTTATTCCCATTCCAGCCCACCCCCACCACCCACCCATAAGCAACTGCCATGTGTGACATGTGAGCAGAAAATGCCCTTTCTCTCATGTAGCAGCTGTCCTTGTTTTAGAAGTGTTGCTTCATTCATTTGCAGACTGTTGGCTGAAGGCCTTTGCTGTAAGGTGAATGCTGAAGGATTAGAGTTAGCTCTTCCTGATTTGGAAAACTCTGACTTCTTTTTTTTTTTTGAGCCTTGGACCCCTAATGCATTTTAAAAACAATGCAGGGAAGTGTCATCCAGTAAATATATTTGCACTGGATCTGTTTTACCAGACGTGTTTCTGATGGAGTTTTAAATAAACACAAGGATGTTTGGAAATATCTTGTGGATGTAAATATGTAAAATATGCAAAACAAAGCTGACAGCTGTGGGGTGTACTCATTGCTCACGTGAGAAGGCTTTGTGTAATGTTTTTTTCCATCATCCTGTCTTTTTTTTTTTTTTTAAGCATCTGTGTCTGTTCCAAGATAATCTGTGATTCCCTCTGGACAGAGAGGGAGGCGGCTGGAAGGGCCGGAGCGATTCTCCTGAAGTGTGTCTGTGAAGAGCCTCCTGGTGATGGTGGAACTGCTTTCCACGGAGCACCTGGGTGCAGCACATGGAATCCCTCCTGGCTGGAGCTGGGACAGTGCTGGCTCTGGCTGAACTTGGCCCTTTGGGAGGGGCAGTGGGAGAGCAGAGCTGTCCTTGGGCAGTGCCACGCAAGGAGCGTGACAGCAGCGTTAGTCACCAGCGCACGGAGCTCCGTTGCCTCAGCTGAGTCTGTTGCTTAGGAGAGGACGAGTTTTGCAACCTCAATTTAGCCTCTCTTTAGCCAGGGAGATCTGAAGCCTACATCCCCATGTCAGGCATAGGGAGCACTACAGTGAGAAGGGAAAAATAAAATCACCAAAACCCTTAACATTTTTTTTTTTTAATTGAGCGTTATGCTGCTTTTTTAGACACCCTTCCAGAGGGTAATTAATCCTCTATGCATAGTAACTGTACCACTTCCAAGTTCTACAGGATATTTGGTGTGACTTAGCCACCTGTTGTTTTTACTGATTTTTTTCCACCTCTTTCCTTGCTCTTGTTTTCCAGTCCCACTGCTTTAAGGGCAGTGTTCCAAAGTCCTGGCTGTCTGCCAGTGTGGATGTCCAGGCCCTTGGGGCAGCAGCTCTTGGTTACACTTCTGTGTGCACACTGAGTTTGTCCTGTCCATCAGCTGGGACATTTGGATGTGCAAATGTCCAAAGGTGCAGAACAAGTGCAAGCTCCTTCTGTTTGCTTGGTGGTTTCAGTCACGCTTGGCAGGAGCTGCAGCCTGGTTGAAGGACAAAGTGGAAGTACAGCAGCTCAGGAGACCCTCTGGCTCCCTCAGGAAAAGTCTGGTTTATTCTGTCCAGGGAAATGGCTTAAGTGCATCAGATTTGCTGCTGCTCGTTCTCCTTGCTCCCAGGCAGTCTTCTTTGCCTTGCTGTCACTGACATTTCTCTGTGAACATCCTTGAGGAGATCTGTGTGAGATCCAGCACTGAACCTCATCGTCACCTGACCTGTGTTGTAATGTCACCTTTCCTGTGTCCCCATCACTGTGGGGATGGACACTCTGGCAATCTGCAGCAATTTGCAATCCTTTAATGCTACATTCTCCTACTTCACAGAGTTCTCAAGTGAACTCATTTCCTCGGCTCTTACCCTACATAAAATCTTGCAGTGACTGCATATATTCCATCATACTCCAGTTTCACCTGGAAATGACCAGAAATCACCACCAGTCTGGATGATGCAGTAGAGTCTTTGAAGTCACTGTTAAAGCCTGTGACTCAAAAAAATGTGACTGCTTTGTGGCTCAAATGTGGCCAGGTTTTCTGTACTCACCTTTGATGGAGAAATAATTGCTTTCTATATGAAGGTAGACACCAAAAGACCAGAATACCTTACTTGTGCCAGATTTGGATGACCCAAACAGAGGCAGAAACACTCAAGAATATGACACTGAACTTCTTTCTTTCCTCTTCCATCCAATGCCTGCATGTTGTGCTGCACATCAAGACATGGCATTTCATTCTTCACCTCAGATCCCTGGGCAGGAAGGAATTTCTTTTAGTTGCTTTGTGTCTGTGATACTTTGCAGTGTGTGCTGGTCCTGTCAAACAGGCACTGGAACCAGTTGGACAGTGCCTGACCAGCAAAACCTTGATGTTCTTTGTGGACAAACTCATCATTCGCAGTGGGCACTTGAAAAACAGTGTTTGTGGTGAGGGAAATTGATAACAAACTGGGAATCATATCAGTTTTTAAATTTGGATTTGAAACATGGAGAAACTTTACATTGAAAGTATTCCCCAAGCTTCAGATCTGTGCCTTCAGAAATTCCCTTCTAATAGTTTGGGCTGTATTTCTGTGGTTCTTAACAAAGGTTCTCCCTAAAGTGAAGGAGAGGATGCAGCTGTCATCCATGACAGACATTGCTAATTATTTTTCACTTTGCTGTTTGCTAGTTTGCAGAGGTTTGAGAGGAAGTATAGAGAATCCAGATAAAACCTCCAGTTCTCCGCTGCACAGTTTTAATTCACCATTACAAAGGCTCTTATGCAAATCTTAGACCTGAGATTTCATATTTTCTTTATATGAAATCAGTAATCATTGTAATTTCATTTCAGCTGGAATATTATTTTTCCTTTTTTTTTTTTTTCTTTTCTGTTTGATGGGTCAGATTTAAACCATCTGCAGGCAGATGGAAAGGAAAAGTGGAATTATTGTTTTCACCAAAAAATTTTGCAGCTGTCAGGGTGTGTTTGACACAAGCCTGATGGCTGAAAACAGAGACAGGACACGTTGTCCCGGCTGGATATCAGAGAGCACAAGAACTCTTCATGGCCAACTCTTACTTGGAGAACTTGGGGCTAAACGAGGTAAACAAGGTCATTATTTAGCCATACTCAAGGGCTTTTCAGAGAGAATTATTCACTGAATTATGTACTGCTTCTGCTGGGCTTCAGTGAGACTCTTGGTCGGGTTTTGGCCTGAGGGGGTGGCTCTCCAGCTGACAGTCACAATGTCGCATTGACAGCATTTGTCACTGTCACACCACATGGCAGGGGCTGCAGCCATCGCTCCCAGTACCTGTCAGGAGATATTGCTTTTATAATCTGGGTTAATTTATGGCCCCATCATTAATAACCACAGCTGATGAAAAAGGGCTGGAAGCAGAGCTTTTTAGGAGGGACACCAGGAGCTGTGACTCAACCCCTCCCAGCAGGGATGGGATTGTTGCTTCATGTCCAACACTAGTGGCTCCTCAGTGCTACTGCTTTTTGAAGCAGTCCTTCCCACAGGATTCAGCCTGTGAGAGCTGGATCCACCGCTGCGAGCTCGTGCACCTTGCTGCTGGTGCTCTTGTTAGTCTTTGTAAGAGTGGCCATTCCTTCTGCTTGCACCAAGCTGGGAATCTTCAGGAACCATAAATAAGTTTCCAAAGTGGTCTAAAACTCAAATCTTCTTACGCATATACCAGTATATTTGCATGAAGAGTGCAATTCTTTGTTGTCAATGTCAAGTTTATGACTGCTAGGCCTTCCCAATATCTGCTTTTTTCCATTTAATGAGAGATTTCTGCTGGGGTGGTGTATGTTGGTTTGTTGTTTGGGGTTTTTCAATGTTGGCATAAGCAACATGGGCTAAGACAGTTAACAATAAAGCTTTTGTCCTTTTCTTCATGAGGTTTGAGAGTGCTAATGCTATGTAGTCATTGGGAGGTGAATTTTTCTGTTCTGAAGTGGCAGCCCTGTATAATTTCCATTTCCTGTGGCTGACAGTGTCATGTTGGTGTTTATCCACGTTGTATTTTTTCCCCCAAATAATTTGACTGTGTATATCCATAGACAGAATGCTCTTGAGCTAAGCTAAATCTAAGAGCATAAGACATTTGTGAACTATGAGCAATTATCCATCATTAAGCTATCTGAACACTTGCAGCGCACAAGAATTGATTTGCACTCTTGTTATTCTGTGCTTAGTGGACGTGTTGTACAACTGCACAATTTGGAAACAATTTTAGAAATGGTTCATCAGATACTTGTCCTCCAAAATAGCTCAGAAGACCCAGCTTTACATCCGTCTTTGGACCAAGGTAAAATGGGACTATGCTGCTGCACTTGTCATAATTTGGCTACTGTGGGAGGATGGGAAGGGCCTGGAGATTTTTAGGTTGCTTTGGGTTTACCCCCACCCCACCCATTTTGGGGGCCAAGATCCTAACTTCAGCAGGAAACCCAAGAAGTCAGAGCTGTATTGGCAATATTATCACAGGGAGCCTGGAAAGGGCAGAACGTAAAGAATAGAGGCCAAATTCAACTCATGTCACTCGTTAATCTGGGAAGTACACTCCTGTTGGAAAGAGTAAAAAGATTTAGGTTAAATGCATCGAAACTCACTCTCACCAAGGGATTATTTCCTCAGGTACTCTTCCCAGCCTAGCAGGATGGTGTGAGGAGTGTGTTGTGCTCCCTGCTCTGCACTTTGCACAGTTCTTTGCACCTGCACCAAGTGGGTGTGAAATGTCCCCACTCATCGCTGGTTGTGCTCATTCACACTCACTTAACGCTGACGTTAAGGAGCCTGGAAGTGGCCAAAAGGCAGAAAATCATCCCCAGCATCCTGCTGACTCCTCAGGACAGATGTGCCATTGCCGTGGATCTCTTCCCTGTCACCTCCTACACCGAGCAGTGAGAGTGAGGTGAGGGAGCTGCATCCAGCCAGCCCAGCAGGATGCTGCTGCAGGACATCTGCTTTCTACACTGCTGTCTTTCAAGGTCTGAAATAGAAAAAAAAAAAAAAAAAAAAAAAGGCAAATATTCACTTTTACCTTTATTCCTTTGCTGCCCAGCACTATCTTTGTAAATTATAAATTTAAAAAATGCTCTCAGTAAAGTGAGGCTGCCCTGGTCTTTCAGAGCCATATGGTTTCATGTGTTGTTCTGCTGTCTCTAGGTTTAAGGGGTTAATTCCCATATGGAAAGCTGCAAGTGCCTTACTGTGATCTCTGAGCAGGTGTATCTATAGCATTGTCCCTCCCTGAGAGGAGCACCACAGGCTCGAGGAAGGAGAGAACTTGAAATAAATCTCAGAAAAAAAGTGGCCTAAGAGCGAGCAACTTACTGAGCTCTGAAATGATATGTGGGACATGTTAAAGAGAGAAAAATGTGAGACCATCCAAAAGCAAATGGTAGAGAAACTGTTGTGGGATCCAAATGCAATTTGTGTCTGCTACAAACAGTGCTCAGCCTCTGAAAAAGACACAGCTTTACACAACCCTTGCAAAGAGCCAGGAGTTGTACAGGAGTGCAACTCTGTCCGTGCTGCTCCTCAGCAGTGCTTGTCTCCACATTCCTACCCTAGTCATGGCTCCTAGAACTTCAAATGGGTTTGAAAAAAAAAAAATGCAGTTTTTAGATCATGTTTTTTTTTCCCCTAAGCCTATGAACTGATTCACTAAGGGGAAGCTATCCATAAAAACTTCCTAGAAGTTCAGCAAAACAATTTCTCTGCTTTGTTCTTTCTGTCCTATTATGAAAGTGCTTTAATACCTCAAAGTTGCAAGAAAAAAAAGATTCTAGCTGTTTTCTGCACATCAGAGCCCTGTAACAGGTGTTGCCTTTTTCAGTACACAGCTGAACGTGGACAGACCTCTCAGCACCCCCATATAATGTCTGGAGGGAGGAAACAGTGGCTGGGAAACACAGAGTGATGGAGCTGCTCTGGTTTTATAAGTGTTGGCTCACTGAATGAGTATTATTCAAGGAGAGTTCAGTTCCAGGATAGAAATAAACATTGTGTTTTGTGATCTGTGTATTTTAATATAAGAAAAAGCCCATTTTTTAAATTAGAGGTCAGGATAATTACACAGAAATATACAGCTAAGCTGACTGCTGACCAAGGTGAAGAAAGAGATCAACAATTTCATCATATTTCACCTGACTGTTCCTGAAAGAAGATCACAACTCAGGTAAGTTTTCATCTATTTGTCACCAGTAAAATTGCCTTCTTTGTTTTCTGTAGGGTCTCGTAGAACACTGAAATCAGCCAAAGCTGATAAGTGGGTCTTGTATTTTCTGTGATTCTGTTGCTGAAGTTGATGATTGCTATATGTATATATGATAATTTGTGCAAATAAAATTGTCATATATTTTATAATTATAAAATAAAAGGTTAAGGTCTTATAAGAAATTGTTTTTTAAAAAGCACACAAGCCAGTGACAGGGATTGCAGCACAATGTTGAAACCACCTAGAAAAAGGAGGGAGGACTCCATTCACAAGCAATTGAACATGGCCAACCCGGAGATGGATCACACATCAGGGTGGTCCAAGGAATGCCCAGATGATAAATATGCAATAAATATCCAAAATTGAGATATCTAGAGCCATCAGGGAGATACATCTCAATACCGAATTCTGTGAAAGCGATCACGGGTGTTTATCACTCTCCACACATGTGTTGTTCAACTTGCCACAGAGAAAAGAACTCTACATGAATACCTGCAGTCCAAAAAGGAAGAAAAGGGACTCTGCCTTGGGCAAGAAAAGTTGTTTAAAAATCAGCCAGACAGGACAGTCGGTGTGGAGCACAGGGGACCCTCTGTTGTCGGTCACCCAGCGCCGACACCCGGGCTCAGCACTGACTTTTTTTTTCCTTTTTGATAGTGGCTTTTCTTTTTTGTTGTTATTTTCTAAATTTATACTTGGTAAATTTATTAATTTAAGAAAAATTAATAATTTTTTAAAAATTAATAAATTGGAGCCTTCATTTATAGCAATGATGTTACTTGGCTTTGCAGTAATTCTCCTGCTTGTTTAGTGAAACTCTTGAAAGTTGCCTAAGATTGGCAAGGAAGCTTAGAGGCATAGCATGATGTGTTTCCTATGTTACTTATGTATTTAGTTTCCTAACTAAGGGAATCATGCAGTGTTCTGGATTAGAGGTTCTCTCCACCTTTTTACTTTAATTTTTTTTCCTCTGGGCAATTTTTAGAGAAGATTTCATTTGAATCCAACTCTTTAAAGGGTGCAGTCTTTTATTTTGGTATGCACTTTGCACAGTAATAGGTGTGCTTCTTAGAATAAGATAGCACAAAATCTCCTGCTGTTGGAGTCCTTGAGTAAAATTGTAGCTTAGCTGAAGGTAAACATAATTTTGATATCAATTTTCATCTGCTTTCTCAAACTATTCCTGTATAATTATGAGATAGATGCATGCACATTCTGTCCACCCCTTCAGAAAACACTACACAAAACTTAAGGATTTAAGCTCGTTATGAAGATAAGTACCTATTTTTTTTTTTTCCTGTGGACAACATGTCCCAGTTGCTTTATTATGTATTTAGTCTATTAATAGAGACTGCACAGGCAAAAGGAAGTTCAAATGTGTCAGTTGACAATATTATTAATTAGTTCTCACAGTGCAGTCGTACATTTAGGGCTCTGGAATGACCAGAGTCTCACTGTCTGTTAGCTGCTGGATGTAAAAGCAGCTCTTCACGCTGGGAAAATCGCCCGTGAGAGCAGCTGGGAGAACAGGGAGGTCCCCCTGCTGTCAGCAGGCAGGTGAGCACAGGCAGGGATGTGTGAGCAGCACATCGCAGTGCCCTGGGAAATGATGTCTTGCTGACAGGCAATGATAGATAACGTTAATTACAAAGGCGGGAGATGTAAACAAAATGAGCAGATTGAAATCCTGAGAAGGGATTATTTAGAATTTACCTCTGTCAATTTTTTTGTGCGGATGGTTAGAATTGTAACCACCAGGCACAGCCTGCACAACAGCTTGGCTGTTACCATTTACAAGCAATTATTAATAACACTGTTAAATTACAAACTAATTTCCTCTAAGGCAGCTTATGCTTGAAGCTTCTGTGATTTAAATGTGAAGCGACCCCATTATTCCTTTACTTGATTGATACTAACTGAGAGTAATTAACATGCAAAAGTTAAATCTGCTTTAATTAGAAAACCCTTGCTGCTGCCTCTCTAATTATTATTGAAGGCAATAGCTTTTCGCTGAACTTAACATGAAAAGTAGCTGTATAACCACAGTGAAAGGAGATGGCTTTGGACTGAAAATACCTGCAGAGTTTTTATCTTCATTTTTTTTAAGGTTTAGTGATTGTAAATTGTAAATCAACCCTTAAAAACTATGTACAGGCTCTCATATTTACCAGCTATTTTGAGGACACCTGTATATGTATTTAGCTTTCATGGTGCACTATTACAGCAGGCTAATTTCTGTCCTTAGCAGAGGAATTAAGATTGAGCTACTAGTCCTGAGTGACACAAATAAAGTTTCCTTCACAGCAGGGTAAATCTCTCCAGCTGTTTATGAACTGGGTATGAACAGCTGATCTCATCTAAGGAGTTCAAGCTGTGAAACAAGGCAGAGGAAAGCTGTTGAGCAGGAGGTGAAATGGATAGTGATGTACTTTACTATGAAACTGGTCATTCAGTAAGGCTGTGTGCTTTACCTGTGTCTGCTTTTACAGCTCTCTTTGGTTTGCTCTGAGATTTTATTCTGTTAACACTGTGCTATTGCACAGTGTTAAATCTGTGCTATTACAACCAACTTGTTGTGCTGGTAGAGGTGCACAGCGTGGTCTCAGAGGTGGCCTTAAAAATGAAAATTTTTACGTTTTATGTCAAAAAACTGCGTGTGTGTGCAGGAAGGGAACACAACAGGAGAAAGAATGGAAGTTGTATGGCTTTTGAAGTGAGGAGAAAGCTCGATGTGTGGGCTAACTTCCCTGAGCTAGACCTGCAGCACCAGGAAAGGAGGTGCCTGGGAGCAGCCTGTGCACAGCTCTGCTGCTGGGGAAGGCTGAGGGAAGGTGCAGCTCAGCCATCAGTGCCATCATTGTGAGGCGTGGATCACCATGGCCCCTTGCAGGTGTTCTTTGAGATGTCAGCCTTTTCTGGAAAAGGTATTGCAGAATGTGTTCAAACCCTCTCCACACTGTCATTTCTATCAGTGTTGTTGATTATTGCTTTTTGGGTTTGTTTTTTTTTTTTTTTTTTCCCTATTTGAACCTCTTTCAGCTGGCTGCTCCACTATTAGAGAAGGCCAGCAAACCAGATTCCCTCTCTGACATGTTTTCTGTGTTGTTGTTTGGGTTTTAAAATTTTTTCTTGTAGTCCATCTGTGTGAAACAAATAGAAACCGTAATTTAACTAGTTGCAAGGAAATCTCTGATGTATCAGTCCTTCTCCAGGAGGTTTAGTGGAAGTATCCACTCCTACATGTTTGAAAAGAGGAAAAAATACTCTTTGCATATCTGCCTCTTTTTGAGCTTTGCATTTTGTTCATGTTGGACAGTAACCTCTTGTGGGAATCCAGGGCTTCCCTCTGGCTGTCCTGGCAGGTCTGGGACCCTGGCAGGGGTCGGGAACCCCCCTGGACAGAGCCCCCAGAGACACTGTCTGTGATCTCTGTCCATGGAAAAGAGTTTTCAATCTTACAGGATGAATTACAAGCTCTGAGTGTTTGATATAAGTAATTAAGTGTGGCACAGGTGCAAAAGAAAAAATTTAGGATTCTAGATTAGGGGTCCAAAGGGGACAAGATGGAGGAATTGGGTGTGTTTTGTCCTTTTCCTCCTTCTTCATGCCCTCCATGTTTCACTGTAGTGTTGGCATTTTTCTGTTGGTTTAGGCTGGGGACACACTGTTCAACGTAGGTGACAGATATTGGCACATTATTGTAAATATAGCACAGGTAGTTTCTGGTATTTAATGTTTGTAACATCCCACTGAGGGCAGAGCCCCACACGCTGCCCTGCAGGACAGAGCTGCGGCAGGGCAGCAGAACATGTTAGAGATAAACAGAATAAACAACCTTGAAACCAGCACAGACGAATTATGGCTTCTTCTTTGGCAACGGGGCTGAAAGACAGAGATTTTCTACAATCTCGGAATCACCAATACCACAGATTCTGACAACCTCTTACACCAGGGCTGGGTTTGGAGCTCAGAAAAGGCCATAAGCCATGGGGATGGTGCATGGCTCTAGGCTAATGCTTGTTAGGAGACAAGCACAGCTAAGCTGATGTGCCTGGCTCGGTGGGTGCGACAGGCTGAGCACACAGAACATCCCTGGGGACAGCCGGGCAGGGACAAGTGGCAAATGGTTCAGCTGCAGGATCTGAGTGGAAATAGGGCTTCCCAGGTGCCTTTATGCAAGTTTGTCTTGTAGCTGTTAAGAGTTTCTCTTTCTGTTTGCGCTTTTAGATTAAAATTTTACATAGTGTGAATATCAACTTCAGAAGCCAGCCTGGTGCAGCTTCGTTTGCAATCAAGGCCTTAATGAGACCAAGGTATCCTTTGGTAAAGGAAAGGGTTTTACTCTTGTGCCTCACAAATCTTTTTTGTCAATCGCTGTCACAGTGCTGCACGGGAGCAGGAAAGAAGCTGCAGAGTGTGGGAGGACACAATGTTAGTTTTTGACAGTAATTTCAGTCTGTTCAGTGAAACCATTAATGGAAAAACTACATAAACTATTGAACTGCTTTCACAAGCTGGGCTTCCAAAACCACATAAACTTTAACCTCGCAGCAGAAACTGGAAAGAATGTTACAGTGTAGGAACACATCCTGATAAGCTTTGAGATTCTTGCAGAGATTTCTGAGTGCCTGTTGCAATGTTTGAAATAATAGGAAACACATATGAGGCAGTATTCTCCAAATGCCTATTGTGTGCAATGGTAAGAAAAATAGAGTCATTAACAATTAATACTGTTTTAAATTTCTGTGACTTCTCTCAGGAAATGTCTTCCACTGCTATAATTTCAGGTATAAACACAAAAATTTTGGTGACCAAAGGTATGCCATGAAGAGAAATGGAACAATTGAACATTTGTTCCATGCTAATAACTGATGGGCCAATGAGACAATCTAACTGATGGGACTTCTATGGCATATTCTAAATTGTAGCAGGTATTCAAGATGACGTTCTAATTTCTTTATGCATTCTCTCTATTAATGCAAATATCGAAAGCCCTGAAAACAACTCTATACACCTACAAGAGGCTATTAATTTTGATTTTCATTGCAAGGCATTCAAAGATGTGTGGACTTTATCATATCTAGACAACATGGAGAAGGAAGTTCAGTGGAAAATGGGAGCCTTAAAGAACTGAAGAAAATGTTAGTGGAAAAATCTTATTGAAAGGTCAATTTGATGACTTCCTATACACTTTTTCACATGTATTTGAGTATAAACTGTTAGTGTATTTTTCTTCTACAAATTCACAGCTTTCTAAACTTGGGGCAACTTTACAGCTTATATAAATGATTGTATTTAGGCATGAGTCCTCGGCTGAGTCAGGGTCTTTGCTCTTAAGTAAAGTAGGATTAAGCCACTGAGCAACCAATCAACCCCCCCCAACCAAAAAAGAGGAACCTCTCCCATCAAGAGCTGTGTTTCTAAATGCTAAATTAAAAGGAGTCTTTTGGCTATGAGGCCAAAATTACTTGTATGCCATGTGTGTTTCTAGATAAGTGGTTCTTGCTAGAACCATCTCACATTGAATTGACAAACAATACCAGCAAAACCCTTCCTCCAGCTGAGGCTCTCATTGTGCAGCTGTCATTGAGCAGAGCTCCTGGGTACAAACAACCTCAATGCAGGGATTTAAAAATAAAAAATGCCTGTTCAATCTTGGCTTTCTTTGAACTTCCTAGGCAAGTCTTGTCTGTGGAAAAACATTCTGTGCAATTTCAAAACAGAAAATTGAATTGCCAAGTATTGTGGAATAGACTCAGACAAGCACCAAAACCAAGGTCTGAAAACATTTGAAAAGCTTTATTTACCTTCACTTAAATGAGTTTTGAATTCACATGCTTGTACGTTGGAAATGTAATTTTATTTTAAAACGTCAACAACAGAGTGGTGGAAAACACAAGATATGGAAGCTACAGAGCAGCAGTAAAAGAAATGCAGCAGAGGCAAAAAGCACTTTTCATTACAGAGAAAGTACTTTAGGCCAAATCCAACTGCACTGGAGTGAGGGAAAAGATACCCATTAACCTCTGTGCAGTTGGATTAAACCTTGCACTGGGGTAATTGACTTCCTTAGTGGATCATATTCCACATCTCAGTCTGTGTGTTAAGCTTTTTCATGCTGCCTTAAGTAACATTGGTAGTGCTCAGCATTCCTGTATATGTTATATGGTGTATGTGTATAGGTTTATCTCCTTAAGCGTGAGAGGTGTCACTGAGTCTGAGATAAAAGAAATCTTCATTGGTGGTTGGAGGTTGGATAAGTGCATTGTAAACCTGTTCTCTGAATGCTGTGGGACATGGATAATTTTGTTCAAATTTACACAGAACCACTGACTAAAGCCCTTTGGACTGATCATGAACTTCTGGAAATCAGAATATTCATCATCAGGAACTCACTTTTAGGTTCATGACAAGTTTTGCGTGTTTATAGAAACCAGGGGATATAATTGAAAAAACAGAAGGGAAGTGTTGACTGACAAAGAGATCTTTAATTTTGTTTATATATCATGTACGTGACCTAAATAAAGTTGCTGTAGCTAAAGGAGGCTAGATTTATTGTAGGGGGAAAAAGGAACTTTTATAACAAAAATAGATCTATACCCCATTGCTGAGCAGTCATTAGTTTTTATAAGTTCCTTCCTTCTTCCAGGTTCTAATTGGTGGCCTGTTGGGAGCCCTGAGTGCAGAGCTGTCAAAGCAACCCCCCTCTTTACTTTTTTTTTGTCACATTCCACTATAATTAGAGAGATGATTATAGCAACAAACACAGTACCAGCTGTTTGAAGCTTAATACTATTTAAGTATTACCATGCTTTTATTTTAAAGGTACAAAAACATATGGAAATCATAAAACATTTCTCTTTTCTCTGTTAAACTAAACTTTTGTATTCAGAGGCTAAGCCTGTGTTTGAAGAAAGATGGGAGGAAGAGAGAATATTTCTGAAATACCCTATAATAACACCAACTCATCTGTACAATTCATGCAACTCCAATTCCCCTTTCTATTCCATCTCTGTCCTGATATTATTTCTCTGGACACAGAAGAGTGACAATGATACAGAAATAGGTTGGTGCAGCTCTGACAGCTTCAGAATCAATTAATGACAGTAAAAATAGCAATAAAACGAATGCAAATATTTTGAATGCTCCTTTCCTTGAAAAACTCCTTGAGGCAGCAGATGTATCTTTTCTAGATGGGGCTGCATGGCTGCTTGGGCAGCTACTGAAATTAATTTCTCTCCCAGGATTCAAATTTTCTCTAGTAGAAGTTGTTTTCAGACAGATACTTTTTTTTTTTTCTCACTTCTCCTGTATATTTTAGCAGAAAGCTAATATAAAGCAAAGAAAGGGCCATACACCAGTAAGTAATTTAAAGATACATAAAAGAAAAATTGCAGCCAAACTTGCCTTGTGCAATATTACTCAGAAATCTGCAGAGCTATTCCAGGGATTAAAGTAACCACAGAGCTTGCATTCTTAGTTATACACAGCTAGCTTTCTGCCAAAGTACTTTAAGACTTTGGCATCTTTTGCTTTCATGTAACGGGGTATCGGGTCCTGCAGCTTTATCCCCTCCACTCAGAGCTCTGCTCCGAGAAATCCCCGGGCTTTGCTCTCCGTGGTTATGACGGGAGGGAGGAATGTGTGGCGGGGAGGCTCGAGGGATGAGCGAAGCCAGGGCTGAGAGCTGGATTTGGAATCGGGATCACTGGGACACCGAGGTGGCCCTCAGTGGTGGAACAGAGGGATTAACATGGGGATGTGCTCAGTGATGGAGCAGAGGGATGTGCTCAATGATGGAGCAGAGGGATGTGCTCAGTGGTTCAGTGATGGAGCAGAGGGATGTGCTCAATGATGGAGCAGAGGGATGTGCTCAGGGGTTCAGTGATGGAGCAGAGGGATGTGCTCAGTGGTTCAGTGATGGAGCAGAGGGATGTTCTCAATGATGGAGCAGAGGGATGTGCTCCATGATGGAGCAGAGGGATGTGCTCAGCGGTTCAGTCATGGAGCAGAGGGATGTGCTCAGGATGTGCTCAGTGGTGGAACAGAGGGATGTGCTCAGGATTTGCTCAGTGGTTCAGTGGTGGAGCAGAGGGATGTTCTCAGGAGTTCCCATCTTCCACAACAATTCATTTTCTGCTGCGTGCAAAGACCGTGGGTGATTTGCTCTCTTTAAACACCATTTATGTTCACATACGAGCCAGGAAAATGTCACTACACTTGGAACCGAGTGCCTGGGCTTGTCAGCAGGGCTTTTGTGGTGCAGGTTTGGCTGGATCTTTAGGAAAGTTGCCTTTTCCCAGGCTTGGGTGACAGCACAGGCTGCCCAGCTGGGAATGTGCAGCAGGAGCAGCCGCTCCTCGTCAGCCCAGAGTCCTGCAGGGTCCCCAAAATGCTTTTGGTTTTGCTTGAACTGGATTCAAATCTTGTTGAATGATCTATATTGTAATTTATATCAGAGTATTGGGAAGCTGAGTCTGGTTTCTTTTTAAATATAAACTGAAAATAAGCATAAAAGCTGCTGCAGTCAAATGCAGAACTTAGCTCTTGCTGGCTCTCAGAGGTACCTGAATGCAGATGGTATGATAAGGATTGCTCCTGTAAATTGTAATTAAGCCTGATTGTATCAACACCTGCTTTATAAACATTAGCTAGGAAGATGAAAGAGAAATTCAAGATAGCAGGAAAATATTTTGCTTTATTTTGGGGGAAAATGAGTTTATCACATTATCACATATCAGTGTTTTCAGCAGAGCATTATAAATGGATATTGGGTGTGAAAAATTAAGTGAGTTTTTTCTTTTATTTTTTCTCTCTCCTCACCTCCTTGTTACTTTGTGTTTTTAAAATTAATCCTTTCCAAGAAGCTGATGTTTTTGGGTTTTTTTATGTAGAGTCAGTAGACAACTGAGCTATTTCACACTTGGGGAGCCAAATTTTGTCTCCTATTGCACATGTTCCAGCATAAATTTGGGCCTCAGATATTTCAACAAGAGTACTGCAGGCACAGGGTGTAGAAAATTACACTGGAGCTTGTGTAGGTACTCTAGGGAGATAATACTTTCCAGAGTGGGAAATCATTTTACCTTCACTGACTCAGTGACTTTTTTTGAGAAATAAATCTGTTTAAAGCATCCAACAGATTTAGAGAACAGACGATGTGGTTTAATTGCTTAATGGAAGGCTGAGTGGAACTTTAAAGCCATCCTATTCAAAGGCAAACCAAGCCTCTGGCATAAATCAGAGGAGCTTAGAAAGTGCTAGAGCTGTTGTTGAGGGTCACCAGTGTCCCAGTGACACTCCTTTTCTCTGGCCTGGCCCTCCCTTGCCCCCAGAATGTGTCCTAAGCACAATTTCAGGATGAGAAATCCAACTCTTGCTCCAGGGAGACAAACATGAGGGGAGGGAGGGGTCTGACTGTTGCAGGAGACTTTGAGAGATTATGTATTTATGGATAATAAATTCATAAATTTATTTATTTTTATATATGCATTCTTGGATTTAACTGTGAGCGAAATGCCTTTAACCTGTAGTTTGGCCCAAGGCAGCCTCTTTGATGGTGCTAGTGCAGAGACACCTTTCAGAGAAATCCATCTGTCACTCTGTGCTGAGCAGTTGCTCGTGCACAGCCCAGAGCAAGCAAAGCCCTGCTCTGGAGATGCTGGGAAGGACCCTGAGGGGACCCGTGTTTCCTCTGCATAAACTGACTCCCACAGGACAGCCTCCAGCAATGGATGAATAGATGGACCCCAGTGTCAAACTTTATCTGGATGACTGTGCCTTTGCCAGCTTGGAGTTTGTTCTCCTCTTTTAAATTATTTTTTGCCTTTTTTTTTTCCTCCCCTGAAGCTTTTCTGCTAGGAGTAAGATGGTCTCCTACTGGGATGATTAAAACCAGTTGGCTGCCTCTGAAGTGGGCATACCATATAGTGTAGCACAAGACATGAGATGCTCTGAGAAAGCTTTTGCTTATCTATCTGCTCTACTATTGCACCAATTAAAAAGCAAGTAAACAAAAAAGGACTGCTACTCCCCCTCCCCAGCCATGTGTACCTGGAGAACGCCATGCTGAATATAGAAACTCTTGAATTTTCTAGACGTCAGTCTTAAAGCTGAGCTGTGGTCATTTTTGGTTTGGCTTCTTTTAATTGTGCTAAAATATATTTTTTTGCTATGAAGGCTTAAAAATCTAAAGCAAAACACAGATTGCTGAGAGAGGATGGATTTTGGTCCAAGTGGACTAGAATGATTACTGCACCAGAGAAATACAAGATTTTACATTTATTTATTTACTGTGGGAATGTTCCTTATTTTGAGGATATGTAAATGCAGTACTACACACATCCATGGAGGACTGTACTTGGAGCAATATCTGCCTATTAAAAATAAGCAGAGTGTATATTCTCTCCTTCTGGAGCTGTATTCTGGCACCTTTAATACGGAATGGAGTGAAAATCACAGCCAGCTATTCAACCCTAGGAATGCAGGGAGGTGAGGTGCCAAAACAGAAGTTTAGGCCATGTGATTGGTGCAAATTAAGTTGTCCAATGACTCCTTGTGAAGAACCTTTCAAAATGTGACCTGTCTGTATGAGGGGGATCAGCCAAATGGCTTGTGGCACACCTGACTCTCAGGGGCAACAAATTATTTACAGTTTGGTGCACAATACAAAAATTATTGGTGCTTGCTTGAGCACCCAGCTGCATTTTATGGAAGATTCTCTTATGGAAGATACCTGGAAATAGTATCCAGGCCATTTTGTAGCAGAAATTGTTAATACCAGTATGAATTGATCAGACTTTCTTCTTACTGAAAGACACAGGACAGGCTTTCATGTCTGGGTGATGAACCAGAGAGACCAAGTTTGCATCTTAAATATGAGCCTAAGGGGTTAAAAAAACCCTCTCTGATCATAATGTAGTCAGGGCACTGGGGGACCCAGGGCATTAGAAATCCCACAGCCTGGTTTTAGTGGGATCAGGTCAAAGTATCAGTGAGTTTTGGCCTTCACTGTGATATTCAAATATCTGTATCTGAGTTAATCTGGTTGTGTTCTGAACTAGCACAACCTGCAGCTGCACCTGTTTATTGGTTGGTTTGAGAATAAAACTTGACCTTTTAAATTTGCTTGGAATGGACTCTGGTCAGAATTCAGAGATGTTTTCTCCTGTCCCTGTCTCTGAATGCTGCTAAAATGCATAATGTTGTGTATAATAAAATGTTATGAGCATGATGATAAAATTTAGTATGAGGCTGTTTGACAGACATCTGAAGAGAGGACAGCAGTGTAACTCTTCCATTTCAAAGGTATTTTGAATATTCTGTGGATTAACTTTGGTCCCAAAACCCTCTGTTTAAAAGACCAGTATGGTTTCTTTTCTGTGCTTCATAGTATGACACTGGCTCATAAAACAATACATTTTAACCACAAGAGGAAAGAAAAAGACCCCTTTTGCTAAGCCACAAGCATTTTGTACAGAGATATGTTTTGATTCAGCTTTCTTCATCCACCCCAGCCTATAATTTGCTTTGCTTCAAGCTCTGTAGGGCTATGCACAACATGTGTATATTTTTGGACAGTTATTTCAAAACAATCTTTAAAGCTTACAGGAGGTAACTTTGCATTTTAGTGGGGGAGAGAAAAGGAGACAGTGATTTGGAAATAATCACTGTACATGCCCAGTTATGCTTTTGTTCAGAATATTAGAGGTGGCTCCAAAGACCCATATGGATTTGGGCTAAGTCACTTTTTCACAGAATGCTTGACATGAGAAAGGACCCCTGAATGTCACCTTGTTCAACCTTCCTGCTCAAACAGCATCACCTGGGCTTGACTGCTCAGGACTCTGTCCAGACAGCTTTTGAATATCTTCAAGGTGAAAATCTCCACAACCTCTCTGGGTTTCTCAGATCAGAAGGCAACTGGCCAAGGTCTTTTTCCAGTGTTTGGGGGTTTTTTGATTTTAAAATGTGTCCTCCTGTTAGGCACTCAAGCACTTCCTTACTTTTAAAGAATCTGTCAGAGATGCCCATTGTGAGGCACACAGGCCATATCCAGAAGTAGCATCAGCAGTTCAAGTCTATGTGAAATATTTTGGCTGCTTGCCATTTTTTTTCCTTGCTCCTGTATTTAATAGCTGCCTTTTTTTTCCCCTTTTTTTTTCTTTTTTTTTTTTTTTTTTTTCTTTTTTCTTTATGTCCTGACTTTCTGGATTAGCAGAGAGACCTTGCAAATGGGAGCTGAAGGGCTCTGTGTGCATGCTCATGGGTGATAGGCACAAATTAGGAGGAGTGTGGGAAAGAAGGGCCCCGACGAACAGCTGCTGTGCCATGTGCATGACTGGGTTGGGAAAGGCGAAGGCAGGTGGTTTTCTGATCAATAAATGTTCTGGCCAAAGCCATCTTGTGGATGCAGTTATGGATTATGTCCCTTTCACATAATATGAATTTATGCCTCTATCCCCATAGGAGGCTTGGACTGCAGTGAATTATACTTGCATAGCTACAGTATGGTTCAAATTATCTGAGTAGACAAGACTTATTTCCAGTTTTTAATGAAACAATAGGGACAGATCCAAACCCTGTCAAAATTAATGACAGGAATCCTGTGGGCTCCTTTCCATTTATTCAAGAGCCACCTAAGAGGGCACTTTACCCTCTAGAAAGAATTTTAAATATAATTTTCTATGACTTCTGGGCTTATTTTCCCTCCCAGGCCAGTGGAGAGAACCCCTATTATTACTTCTGGGAGGTGGTTCATATGCTAGCATTGGATGTGAGTTCTTTGAGAATGTAATTAGGAAATACATCACTTCAGCATTTTTTTATTGTAAGCATACATCACTGCAATACGGCACTGTTATGAAATAAATACTCGATATTCTGGAAGTATGAACAATCCCATTTGTTCAAAGAACAGAAGGCAGGCAACTTTTCTTCAGGACCACAGAAATATGCTGAAAGCATGCTTTGCATTAAATTCTAGAGCCAGTGGGTCTAGGCCCGTGGATGTGCAGCCTGTGGAGACGGCAGCAATTCTGGCAGGCTGGTTAATGAAGACAGAGAAGTAACACCTTGAGAAATAAAGCCATCCTTTTCCCTCAGAGTCTGGTAGATTTTTTCAAAAGACATCTGGACAACTTGCCTGTGTACAGTGATTTGTACTACCTTTGTGGGCCTTTAGACATACCTGTCCTTGTTGTGTCACAGGGGACACGAGTACATGATAATGATGCTGGTGCAACATTATTTATTTGCAATAATTTGCTGTCCATAATCTGGTTTGCTGTTTCAACCCCTTCCAGTGCAAAAGAAATCACTGCCCAGGTCAGAAATCAATGGCTTGTTGCATAAAGGCTTAATTATCTGACACCCTGAGTCCCTTTGTGAGCTAGAAGTTTAAATTATTATTTGCCTGACCCAAGACACAGACTACTTGAATCTGAGTGTTGTAACAGAGTTACTTGATCTAGTGTTTCCTCTTTTGCTTTTTCACCTCTGATTTTCTGCCTTTTGCTTATTTCAGTGCTGGGTACCAATGTAGCAATTATTTCTGGGCAGTGGGTCCTATAAATACAGTTCTGCCTTATGCGAGCACAGCTGGTGGCTGACCCTCTCCTAGAAAATGGTAATTTGTCAAAATAAAAGCATGTGGCAGATATAACTTTCAGACCTTGTTGGGGGTGGATGGGTTGTATAGCATGTTTGGACTGAAATACTCTATTTGTTTGCCCAAAATACACATCCACAATTTCTTCTTTCCTTCTTCCCTTTGTTAACCTGTCTCTAACTGAAAAAGTAGTCACAATTCAGCATAAGTGGGCCTTGTTTGAACCTAATGAATATTTAATTATGGGCCAGACTAATTATTTTTAGGATTTCCTTTCTATGAAAAATTGGATTTCTTTCAGTCTGAACCCACAGTAATGGCCAATGTCAAAATGGTTGAGCTGAAGTGCATGCCAGCTTCTAGGTGCTTTTCCCTGAAAGCCATTTGTCTGGTGCCATGGTGATTTACTTAACAAACAGCCTGGCTGGGATCCTGCAGGACACAACAAATGGTGCCCTCCACGTGCAGGTGCTGCCATGACAATTGATGGCTGCAGAAACCTTGGGAAAGAACACTCAAAAGAGGTGCTCCTGTCCACCCTGGGGCACAGGTGAACTCGAGGATCAGCATGATCCTGGAAAGGTGTTGGTTCAGGCTGTCCTACAAAACCTGTGGTAAAGCAGGAGCCAGGACACGGTTTCCTGCTGAGAAATTGCAGATTATGGCAAAACCCAGAGCTGTCCTGGGTTGTGGCATCAGCTCCTGCATGATGTCGGAGCACCAGCATTTCTGGTGTGCCTCTGGGTCTGCCACCAGGCTGTTTTGCCAGCACAATTCTTCTTGAGGAGTAGGATGAGGCCCAAAAATGAGCAAAGAAGGTGAATTTATTGCTGATTTAATGTAACTCCAGACACAATTTGCTGGGGAGGGGCACACATGGTGGTAGTGGAAAAGGGTTTAAATGTAACCACAGCCTTTCCCATGTACTTTAAAATCCCATTTTAAGTGAGGTTATCACTAAGAATGTTTGGAACTCATAGGCCCTTGTGTAACCTCCTCCTTCTGCCTCTTCCCTGCGCAAACATGGGAGAATCACAAGGAACTGAAGAAACAACTAAATGTCCAAAATGTTTCTTCCTCTGAGGGGTCATGTGTTGAGGAAAGGTGCTATATTGAGATTTCCAGAAAGCAACATGGAGAAAAACACATAAAAAATGCCCCTCTGAAGTGACAGAGCAGAATTGAGCTGTATTATAAAGCAACTGCACAGGCACCCTAAAATGGTGTTTGGTTGTAGCAGGAGTGGTTCATTTTTACATCAGTCAGTCCTTCACTTGTTCTATCTATATGCCTTCTCATTAGCTTGACTTTTATGGGAAAAAACTCAACTGAACAACTAGTGCATAGTTTATTCTTTCTAATTAATTTTGAATATGATTTTAATCTTGATTTTGTCAGTTGGCGGCTAAGGTCCTTTAAGTGCAGGCTTGGAGTCCCTGATTTTTGTTATTATTTTCTTAGCAACTGAATTTTTTAAAGCAGTCCATTGGGAATTGGATATTCATCTTCCAAATTTACAAGCAAAAACTCTTGGGATCTGGAGGAAGTTCTTTCCTGGAATATGTGGTTAATGTGCATTCTTTTCTTCCCAAGGCCTGTGCTTTAGGGTGGGAGAAAAACCTATGTTAAGACTACCTATTATTTTATTATTTCACACATTTTATACAGTCATGTATACACCTTTACTGCATACAGCATTGACAGCTTTGTCAGGCAAGCCTGACTTTCTTTAGTGGTTCCTTTGTGCCCTTAAATCTCAGAAAGTGAGTATGCAACAAATTCAACACTGGAGTCCTAGGTTCCTGCTGCCACCTGTTATGGACTTGAAATTCCTCACAACTTGGTGTTTAACAAAAAAATATAGTTCAGCCTGACAGCCAAGACCTGTAGTTAAAAATCCTCTTCTGTGCAATGTCTTGTCTTTACCACAGAAGCATCTGAGTGTTCTCCCCAGCTCGAAATGAACCAGATGACCTCTGTTGGCCAATTTAAAGTCAATCCAGTTCACAAAGTTCTGTTGCCATCTCTTTCCTTAGAAAAGTTGCTGAGGTGTTTACTTACCTGATTGCTTTTTTTTTGAGATCTGGCTGTGTGTCTGTACAGACCCACCAAAGTGTCAGTGCCTTAGGGCTGTTGTCAGCATGGATTCAGCTGCCACTGAATTCCACGGAATTTGTCCTGAGCCTGGCAAAGATGAAGCACATCTACTCAAGTGCTGTCAGTGCCAAATACAGCTTCTGATAGCAAATGAGAATACAATGAAAAACTTGAGTGCATGGGTGGACCCAGGCCTAACCTTGAAGGCTGTCATGAAAGGAAATACTTAAAATTCAGGATTTTTGGAGAAGCAACAGGAGAAAATCTAAGGTTTCGCAGTTTATTTTGAGGTTAGTTATTTCTCACTCTGTTAAATTCCACATCTGTAATCTTGTACAGAAAGACAAGAACTGGTGTAATTGGAGTCAGATCTTTGTTGGTGAGGAGTTGATGGCTCTCTGACCTACCATGGTCTCTTACAGGCAGTGCAGTCTATCAGACAGGAATGCAGGTCCTGAACTTGTGGTCTGTCCTTCAGGATCTCTTGGTGCACTCCCTCAACCACTGGATACAGCTCTGCAGCAACTGCTTCCCAGAAAGGATATTTTCTCTTGCAAACATAATTTCTTTCTGCTTGTGTTTGATTATGGCCAGCTGTTTCTGTTCAGTGTGATGATCTCAACCTGGCACCTGTGGGTAATGGGGATTGAACTCTGAGCCGAGTCACTGCAGAATTCCAGTAACATCCTTGCTCAGGATCCTTGTTCATCCCAGAACATCACTGTTCTTCTCCCAATTTCCCTGAAACAGAGCAGTAAATTCATTGAAACCAAGAACAGTTTTGAGATCTCATTCCATGACTCTTGTGATCCTGAACCAGAGTAAATTGAACATGCAACAATCTGCTCCTCCTCCTGCTGAGGGAGCAACACTGTCTGTGCAAAGCTCAGCCATCCTCTGTGGTGCAGGTGTTGTGTAGGGATACCAGAGCAGCCCTGAATTACTCTGTTGGCTGCCCAAATGCTAGTATAAATTTAGATTTCAACCCTACTACTGCAGGGATTAACCCAGCCCTAGGAGCCAGTCTTTGCTGCCTTTGCTTGTGTTGATTTGTATTTTGTAATATATGGGAACTACTCAGGATGAGGAAATTCAATGGAAACAGGTCTAGCTATACATTCACAGTAATTTATGAAGGAGATTTGGCTTTAGGCATTCCCTATGTCCTGGAAATGTGAAGAAAATACTTGCTTTCCTTTGAATGAAAAGCATGTTTATCAATTACCACAGTTTAAAGTGAGTCATTAACTTTCTCTGGGATCACAGAGGACCAGCTGCTTGTTTTTGACTGATTTGATGGGAATTCTGAAAATTGTAGCTGTAGAGCAGGAAGCAAAAGGCAGGAGGTGGTTCTGCCTTTACTAGGTTAGCTCCTGGTTGCTGGTTTTATGTTGATATCCTTGAGTGACATTGCTTGCTATTTAGGGATGTGGATTAGGGATTAATAAAATACAGTAAAATATTCATATTTCAGTGATAATGCTTCCCTTGTAAGTGGTGAGATTTCTGGGCTGAAGCACCTGGTACAACTCACAAGACTTGTTTAATAGAGCAATCTTTTTTTTTCTTCTTTTTTTATTTTTTATTAGCAGCCATTCCTTGGTAGGTTCATCAAAGAATGACTTCCCTTTTCTTCCTGGATTTGCTGTCACCACACAGGCAGAGAGATGGTTCGGGGGACTGATAGTGCCATGTTAAAATTAGCAATCTTTCCCTAGCCTGTAAGTAGAGACCACACTGGTGTTAGTGAGAAAAAACTGCATTGTCTAGATCTACAGTTTGATGCTTTTTGGCAAACCAGACATCTGTCTGAAAGAACTGCAGAATTTTTCTGTGTATCAGCTCCACTGCATAAGTGGAAAAGATTTTGCAATATTTTTTTTTTTTTTTCCCCAATGAGCTAGGATTCCTAAATTAAATACTTTTGGGGGAATATTTATTAATATTGGAAAGAGTGTCTGGAAGTATACAGGACTTCCACTTACATTTTGGTAACAGATTCTTCCTTAGCTGCATTGAAATTGTATTCACTAAAAAGGGTGATTCTGACTTTGAGACTACTAAAGCTCATTACACCAATTCAAGAGATGAATGGGTTTTTCTGGAAACCATTGATATTATTCCAGGCCACAAATCTAACAAATTAATATAGGATTTACAAGGTCACATGAAATTTAGGGTTTTCAGGGAAGAAAGGCTTACTTTATGGTGTTATAAAGCAAAAAAATTACTGTCACTTTAATATTCTGTAAAACTTACCTCAAGATTTATAGCAGAATGAAAGTTAAATATTGGCTTTGTTTATAAAACATATAGGTATATACAAAGGAAATGGAGAAATTGATGTTTGGAATTTTTTAATCTATGCATGTGTCTTTAAAGATTAGTCTGGGATGGGTATACATTGTGTGTATATGTATTTTGATACATATTTTAAAAGATATTATCCTCAAAAGCATTTTTTGAATCATATTAATATACTACCAACTGATTTTCTGACTTCAGGATTAGTTTTGATTGCTGAGAGTTACAGAAGCCAGAAGTTGTGGACAGCTAAAAATAATATGAGGAATTCATAGCTCTATAATGCCTCCAAATTATAAATACAGGAAGCTCAGTGTGAGACCAATGTAGTATTACTGTATACAAAGACCTTACAATAATCTGATTTGCCACAATTTGATATATTGTTTTTTGACAAATGGGAGCTCTGTAGTTTTTATTCACCCAAACTTTACACACATTTCTTTAATTGTCTTTCAAGAAATTTCACCTCTGGAATATTTTAAGACAAAATTAAACAGTCATATATCTGAATTGTTCTCAATTCAGAAGAATTATTAATATATATTTGGACAATTTAAGCACTTTAGGACTTTGGGTTAGCTACCCTCACAGGGTTTGAGAATTTTTACTTTTTTTTCAAACAGTAGACCATGCAGTGATGGTCTTGGATGACTTTTTCAGTAGACAAAGGCTTCCCTGAGTGCAGGCCCTCCTTTAGAGCAGCTCTTACCTTCTTGCCAGACCTGGAAACCAGCAGTGACATTTCCCAGAAGTGCATTGCAGTGAATGGGTGAATTTGAATGGTTCTAGGAATAAAGATTATTGATTTGGTTTTAGATTTTCCCATACAATGGAAGTATTTTGCAGAGCCCAGCAATTATTCTCTCATCCTTACTCTGCAGGTATTTACTCTTCATTTGTCCTTTATGCTTATTTCCTCTTCAAGCACCTACTTAAACAAATGCTGTAGGTTCAGTGACACTTTTTTGGTTAAAATTATCCAAACCAGAAGACAAATGGGAAATAAGAATGTGGAGTGGCTTCTTTTGTGCTTATGAGGATTTGGGACTCGCATACATGGATGCTTGACCGACTCAGAATAGGTCATTTCATGTTACCAGATGTGTTAAAATAACAATCTCAAAGACGTTTATTTAAAAATCAAAGTTAGTTCATTATTTTGGGTTTACTTTAGTAAGTCTTTAAGTAGCCTTTACTTTTAGTAGGTCTTTAAGCAAGCCAGACTAAAGTATCCAACTTTCACCTCTCCTTGTGAGAGACTGGAGGGTAATCATGTTGCAGCAATGCCAAGCAAGGTCACAATATACTTTCAGAAGGATTTTGTTATTTAGAATATTTGGGAATAGGGTCTGAGCCAATATTTAGTTTTGTTTTTAAAGTGCTTGTCCTCAAACACCAGATACTTATACAAATGATTATAAATACAGGAAAAATATAAATAATGGCAAGGCCTTTCAGATTACACCAGATTCCCAAACAAGAAGTAACTGGCAAGAAGACAAATCTCCTCTAGGACTTTTATGATTTACCTTGTTTCCCCACAGTTTTCCTCTTACAAAGAGTTTTATCAGGTGAAGTTGTTTGGCAGGGTTCCTTGAAAGTCAAGGGATTTTGGTGAGGACCTGAGATGGCTGAGGCAGGGATGAGTGACCCTGATGGAAACATCACCCCTACCATTGTCCTCTCTGCAGCAGGGACCCCAATAACATTGGTAGGCCTGCTTGTTTGGACTGTAGCAGTAACTCCAAGATAATTTCCCAGGCTGCCAAGCTTCAGACCACAGCAAAACTGTCAAATCACATCGTCAGAGTATGATTTCATCTCCTGGAATTCCTTCCTGTGTCAACCCTGCCTTCCTGCCTGTTCAGGAGAGGAGAGTCCTCCAGATGTGACTTGAAGCATCTGTACTGGGAGGTTTAACTCTTGCTGTTGTCACAGGGGAGAGCCAGTGCCCAGGTAACAGAGTCTGAAAATGCAACAGCTTCAGTGTTGCACCAACACCAGCATGAGCTACCTGATTCAATCCAGGTGAAATATATCCTTCAGCACTGACTTGTCCTCTGGTTTCCATGGAGATGGATGATCTATCTTCATATTTTTAACTGCAGCGCTTCTGGAGAAGGGGGAACATGAACAAAAATGCACAATAACCACTATATTTTTTTACCTAATTAAAGAGATATGCCCTGTTCTTGAGACAAACTCAAGAGATCACACTGATGATAAGCAAATTCTGGCAATGGTTGTTTTCTTAATTCTGAATGTGCAGCAAAGGGCTAATTTTGTGTGTCTTTCCTTTAATGAAGTAATCACAAATTGTGTTTGGCTCCACTGAAGTCAATGTCATTGCCCACAATGGACTAGACATACTCCACTGACATCAGACCTGTTGGGTTTTGCCCAGAGTGCAGCTCAAGGGATTTCTCACAGTGAACCTGAGGATGAATATAACATCTCTTTGAGGTGGATCAGCTGTGGATGGGCTGTGTAAGCCATCTCAACTACAGAAACACTGAAACAAAACAAAACAAAAAAGAAATCCACAATTACTACATCAGCAATGGACTCGCCATATATTAGTGCATGTGTTGTCGTTATTCAGTAGTAAGGCACAGCAAAAACACACTTTGATTGTCAGCTAAATGAAGTTGTGCTTTTTCTTTTCTTTATGGGTTTCTTGTCCTTTCTGAACCAGGAAAGTCATGAAGGGTTTTTATAATTTTGGACAGCAATGTGTGCATAGTGCAACTTTTCTCATACAATTACTACTAAGTAATAGTGTCTTGCAGTCTTAGTATTGTCACTTGTGACAATAAAATTGTGTTCATAAAGATCAGAGGTTTTAAGATGTAGGTCATTGAGTTGTTTGTCTGACAAAGTTCAGAAGCTTTGTTAAAATTGGCAGTTTTCTGATGATTGTCCCTGGTCATGGAATACAAGAATAAGACATGCAGAATATGAATTAACATGCTGAATTCGAGTAGGAATCTTATGAAAAAGAAATATTTTACATTTCCTATTTTATTTATTATCTAAAATACTAATGCAAACTTGGGACAAAATGTGCATTTAGTTTTGCCAATGTTTCTCCAAATGACAAACTGGGCAGCTTAACTTGTTAAATCTAAAGGAAAGTCAAGGCTCTGCAACCATTTAACCTGCAACTTCAGCCTCACCAAACCATCACCTATAGCAATGTGGCTTGGTCATGCCTGCAAAGTTGGCAGGGAGGTTGTCTATATTTACAGTTCTGAAATACTGAATTAAGGATCTTCACTGATTTTTTGGGTTTTTTTGGTAGTTGTTCATTCTGTGCATGAATGTGTGTGACTGTTTCATAAGTAGGAGGAAGAGGATCAAAATGAGAAAGGCAAGGGTGTTTTTAACTGCAGCAGGAAGATTATTTGGAGGAGGAGGGGGGAACCTCTCATTCTCCTGGGACAGGGATAGAAAGATTTGCTTTGCCAGCCAGTGAGACTGTCTGTCTGTTGTGACCCAATTCCTCCTTGAAGTTGTGCACCTTGCTCTGTTCCCATAAGGTCCAAGTAAAAAAAGGAAAACTAATTAATAGGTAAATTTTGCTACACCTGACATGCTATTCCTGCGTTATGTGAAACGAAAATTCTTCAACTGGGACAAGGCATGAGTTCAGCATTCAGTAGTAGGTTCCTGCCAAATCTGAAGCCTAAGAAAAAGAAAGAGAGGAGAGAAAGGGAGATGATTTATTCCATCTCAATAAAGAATTTAACCATATGTAACAGCTGGGCTACCTACGAGTTTTTATACGTGGATGTGTTTAGACGTGGCCAGAAATAATAAAGCATTTTGGGCATTCAGTGAGTATGAGAAATTTTTGCCCAAAACAGCAGAGAGGGAGGGGAAGCTACAGGTTTTTTTAAAGTGAGGTTTTGCATTAAAATATTCTCCCAAATGCATGGCTGCTGCATGGCAGCAGTGATAAACTAATGCTTGGGGACAGCCATTATGAGCATCACAATAATCTCTGACAGGTGCCAAATGAAATCTCTAAGTCAGCCTCTGCTTTCAGAGGATAGGAATATTCACTCTTCTACCCTTATCTCCTGCTCCATCTTCTTCTACCTGCCAACAACTGTGAAGGCTGGGGAGCTGCCAAGAAGGCTCTTTGCAGTCTAAATTGAAGAGGCATGTTGATTTGGGAAGACTTCTTCAAAACTCTGGGAGGTGGTGGACATGCCATAATTCTGTCTCATTCATGTTCTTCTTGTGAAGAGATCCTCTTTTAAAGCATATATATTGGAGCACAGCTGATGGGCCAAGCTTGATATATTTTTTTCTCCTATTTCTCAGGCTAATTCCCTATTTTCTGGGCAGATGCTGGCAATCTGGCACCCAGGATTGTACTAATGCACTAATTAGTTTTTCTTTATTTTTTCTGGCACATAGTTCTATTAAGAGCATTGAAACAAAGTAGTTTTAGAAAGGTGGGGATGGCTGTTCCTATTTGGGGGGATTATGTTTGGAGCTGGAGAAGGTGCAGCCAGGATGAGAATGACAGTCCTTAGTGAGCAAGAAGTCCTCTGGGCACGATTTAGAGCAGCCTTGACATGGTTCTAACCTGTAGCATGGAAAGGTAAAATGTCTTCCAGCTGCCTGCTGGATCTGGAAGCAAGAAATTTCAGCAGCCTTCCCCTATGAGGCCCTGCAGAAACTATGTGCAGTAGCACAGAGAGCTGCTTAAAGGAAGAAAATATGGAAATTTAAAAAAAAAGTTTCAGAAATGAATTGCTTTGGGTTCTGAGGTTCAGAAGAAAGCAAGGGATGGAAACTCTTCAGAAAAAAAATGAAAAAGGATCGTGTGAGCCTCAGTTAACTTTCCAAAATTACAGGGCCTGCCAGGGAGGTCTGTAGGATTGCAGACCCATGGGAGCAACAAACCCACTTGGATTAAACTGGCTTTCCTGCCAGCTCACTAAGACAAGTGGGAAGTCCGAGGTTTGTAATCTCCTTTTAAGTTTTCTCTGGACTTAAGTTGCTTGGAGTTTGTTTGCTTGTTCCTTTCCCCCCACCTTCCTGCCATATAACAGGAAAACGAAGGATAAAATGCTGAGTCTCTCCTCTCTTATTAAAACACCCCAAAACAAGCACGGAACAGAGCAGAGAGAAATAACCCCAGTGACCACTGGCCAAAACTCACAAGTAGTATGTGCATATCTGAAATAGTTGGTGCACCCGCGTAGGAAATCGCTGGATATTTTACACCTCTTGCAGCGGTTTAGTAACTGGCTGTGGAAGCTCATTCCCCACTTGAGAAAGTCATGAATTATACAGTTTTTACATCTGTTGAGCATGTTGTGCTTCTCAATCATCCAGCTATACTGAGCCCTAAGTTTTCAGCATTCACAATGAGATCACTGTTTTCAAGCACGTTCTAGTGGCATTTTGTCAAGCCATGTGTGTTTTCAGGATGGGGGCAGGGAGGGAGGAACAAAAGTATGCTGCTGTTTCACAGGATTACAATCTACTTTTCAGCCTACATAAAACTGGGGCTGACCCATCAACAAGAAATATTCTTTGTTTACTACTTCTTCTCCCCTTTGAAATGGACTGACTTTTGTTAGGAAGAAGAGTGTAAAAGGGAGGAATATATTTTTCCATTTTAATTTCAGTACCTGAATATCTTAGAAAAACCCCAGCCAAATAAAACAATCACCATAAAAAACCCCAAAACAAAACGAAACAAAAGCGACAAAAAAACCACCAAACCAAAGCCACAAACACTCAGCCATCCTTAATCTTTTTCTTGATTCATTTCTGCTTCAGCTGTGTGTTGTCATGAGTTAAACTCTGCTATTGAATGGGAGCTGACCATGATGTCTCTGAGAATAAAGGAGATTTAGCATTTTAATTTTGTTTAGGTATAAGGAAACCACCTACAGTAATTAGCAGATGTTAAATCAAGCTGCTCCAGGTTCACAATAGTAGGAATTAGTAGGAATAGTAGGATTCCATACAACTAAGAATAAACAGCTTAGGAAGGGCCAAGGAGGGAAAACCTCAGCCGAAATTATCCACAAATAACCTTTCCAGTAGAAGCAAACAGAGAAATTAATACATTTATCTTCAGTCACCCAGGACTCATTGAGATCCCTCCAGGCTGAGCAATTCACAGGCAGATAGTAATTCCTTGCACTGAATGCATTTGATCATTGCTATATTAAGGTACTTATTTTTAACGTTTTTTTTCCTGGAGATGGTAATTCCTCACTTAAAAATTGGTCAACCATGGTAACACTTCTCCTGGCTTAAACTGAGGTGCAAATAACACAAAAACAACTGATGTAATGAAGGTTGATCCCTTGGTGCATAGGCGTAGCTTAAGATATATGCATCTTTTGTACCAGCTTTTTTGGATTTGGACTGAAATCAAGTTGCTTGTGTAGTTTTTACACTGTTTGGAAAAGATGAAGAGGCATTCCTATTTCAGTAGATAACAAGCACTGGTAGAAAGGCACTGAAAATTATAGCCTCATGTAAAATAAACTGGAGTAGCAGTTGGATCAAAAATGTTCTTGCTGAGAAGTAACAGGCAGAGAAAACTATTCTAAAGGCAAAACTCCTCTAAAGCACTTAGGTCCTCAGTGCTTAATTCAGGTAGTTTAAGTGACTGTAATTCATCTGTTTTCCCAGTCTGTGAGTGTGCAGGGCCAGCTGGGCCCAGCTGGGCTGTGGAAGTGCAGGGAAAGAAAAGCTCTACTGCTCCCTGCTGTGTCCTGGGACAGATGTCAGACCTGCCTGATGGTGCTCATGCTTTCCCCACTACCCAGAGCTGTGCAGAGGAATGGGCAGGGAAGAAATTGGGTTAAATAGGAGCCAAGGACACTGCTCTACAACCCCTACTCCCCCACTTAGCCCTAGTGCTCGCTGCTGCTCCTAGAGCATGCCCTAAGCCCCCTCCTGAAACACCAGATCTGCTGCTGCTCGGTGGCTGGGTTGGCGTGCCCAGAGAAGTGTCTTGGCTGTGTGACTAATCTTGACAGGGAGATCTAGCTTAAGTTTGGCTGAGCAGAGTCCACACCCCCCAGCTAAACCTCACCCATTCCATCAGTTCTCTCTGTGAAATTCAAGATAATCCTCACTTTGCATGGACTGGAGAAACTGCACTGCCATCTCTTAGCTCATGCATGGAATACACTTAATTTTCTCTTCTTTTTCATCTCAGTAGTATATTTTAGCTAAGGTCAGCAGCATCTCAGTGAAATTTTTAGGAGGATCAAAAATGAGTTGTGTGTACCCCGCTCTGGGAGGTGATTATTGGCTTAGCTGGTTAGAGCATGGTGTCAATAACCCCAGAACTGGGGGTGCCATCCCTGTATGGGCTATTCACTTGTGAGTTGGACTTGATGATCCTTGAGGGTCTCTTCCAACTCTGATACACAGAGGGTCCTGGTAAACCATGTTATTAATCCTTGGCTACATCTCTGCCTACAAAGAGAGACCCCATACCAGCAGTTTCCACAGATGCCCTAAACAGTGGTGACTTGTTATCACCCAATAATGTCACCATTGAAGAGGTAGGGCAAGAAAAAGAATTTGTCTTTGGGCACAATATGGCTGTAGTTGATGTTCCTAAAAATGCTTGCCCACATCCAGCTAGATGCAATCTGCATCTTGTTTATATTCTAATTAAATAAGCAAATCTCTTTCCATACAGAAGATAAGGCTGAGGTCTGCCACACCTAAGTGTTCGCAAGTTGGGTTTAAGGTTTAGCTACATAAGCTCTCTGAGAGACTCTGCTAAAACTTTAGCATCTGTTGGTGCCTCTGTCCCTTCTGTTTAGATCATAACATTCAGTGTTTCCATTATATGTATGGGCAATACCCTGACCCTTGTATCATTTCTTTACCCTACTGCAAAACATTGTATGCAGCCAGCTTTGCCAGGATGCAGAAATGCTATTAAAAGTAGGGAAAAAGTCTGTGACTGGAATTCTACTTAGCACATATCACCTGAATGTAAATGAATGTGTAAAAATCAAAGCTATTTGGAAAAAAATCTGAAATGGGGTGAAGCTCACCAAAGAGAATTGTTCACTATAAATTGCTAAACTATATTTTAATTTTATGGTGTTTACACTGAGCTCAGTCACAACAGAAGTTAAAAGAAGGGGTGCAGACTGGAGGAGGGCAGCCTATGGGTTAATATTAGCTGCACTATTTGCTTCAGGGCCCTGCCACAGGGAGGATGAGAAGCTGAAGCATCTTTGGTATCACCACTTGCATGTTAAAAGGGATTCCCTCCTTGAAGATATTTTTTGCATTGTCAGAGGAAGGAAAGAGCAGCTGCGAAGCTGTGCTCATCTCATGCTGACCGCAGAGCCTGCCCCACCCCTCTGGAAATCTATGCCAGATGCAGGAAAGAATGAGCAAGGTTTTCAAAGTGGACACTCAGCATATGGGAGGGAATATTTTAGCAACCAGAAAGCCTTGGATAATTTCAACAACTCTTGGTACTTGAACTGTTTCTTCAAGAAAATGTGACCCAAGTTCCTCGGTTGTGTAAAATAAAGAGCTGAATGTCTTCTTCCCATCTATGTGGAACCCAAGTTTAAGAGCAGGCTGCTGAAAGCCTCTTTTGATACGCTGTCTGCATGCCTGCTCTGAAGCACAACTAGTAAGAGCTGGCTTTGGAGGAGCAGCAAGTAGAGGCCAGGAGGGAAGTATGAGAAAGTAAAGATCTTTGACCAGCCTCTGAGACAATTCGGCCTTTTTGGGCTCACTGTCTCCAGAAGGTTCCTTGATTCCTCTGCCCAAAGGCCTAACTGTTAGAACTGGGACTGAGTAGAAAAATGGTAAGAAAATGCAACAGAAAAACTTAAGAAATGCTTTGTTTGCAAATATCAACAGAAAGGTTCAGCTAGAACGGCTGAACACTGAGAAGTCCAACTTTATTTTCCAATTATTTTAAATGTTTCTGTAAAATCCTGTATTTTAGGAACATAGTTGAAATTTTTTAGGCTCCTTTACAAAAGAGAAAAACTGGAACAAAACATGTCTCCAAATGGATCCATTTCAGGAGAGGCCTTTCCCTTCTTTTGCAGATAAGCTCTTAGGTTGAAAAAGTGTGTCTACCTGCATTAGTGCACTGAGTATAAAGTTCATAAAGGACATCTTGGCTCTGCCATGAGCACTCTCAGTGAAAGGACTCATTCCATCCCTCCCTTTGGACCAAACCCACCCAGTGAACTCAGCCTTTGGTGTGTTGCACAGCCAGCAGTGGATACAAGCTGAAGATGAAAAAAATGAAACAGGGATATAAGGAAGTAAAGGATAAGAGCAGACACTGGCACAGGGTTATAGACATGCTGAGAAAGAAGATGATTCTTCAGCTGGGAAGCAAATTGCAAGTTGAAAGGAGAGAGAGAAAACAAGTGTATATTTTCTGGTTCCTTCCTGGATTTCAGTAATAGACTTAGGTTCTCTGGTCCTCCACCACAGCCATCTTTTTAGAGCCTTAATTTCTTGAATCACTAACTGAAAAACATTTTAATGACATAATACTAGGGATGTTTTCTGAAGAGCTTTTCATATTTTCTATCTTCTAGTGTTGTAGCAAATTGCAGTTATTTAGACACAGCTGCTGCCTTCTCCAAGTGTGTTTATAGTGTCAAGGTAGGCTGGATGTTCAAATCTGAAGGCTGGGTCAGAGAACTCCTGCCATCAGTAATACACTTGTTTTTCTCCTGTGTGATGTGCACCTTATTCTTCTTCATGAACAATGGGTTGAAGCTATACCCTTATTCCAATTTATGTCAGCACTGGATGTAAGTGGAAATATTATATATATATATATATATATATCATTGTGGGTTGAGACATTAATTCTTATATTTGGTCATCTGTCTGTCATGGATATATTTAATATCTGAGCTGAACACAATATAGGAAATTATATCAGGAATATCTCTTTTCTTGGGTTTCCCAAGGGACACCTTCAATCTTTTTCTATAAGCTGCACCCAGGGGATCCTGGGCATTCAGAATTAATAGGGTGCTGCACCCTCTGGTTGCAAAATTTGTCTTCACAATAAAATTTTCCTTTGCCTTGCACAGTCAACAATGTCATGGACTGCTTTTCTGAAAATTACTCAGTCTAAAATGTGTACTAAACACTTTTGCCCCAGTAGTTCCTAACAGAGTTCAAATACAGTGCTCACCAAACTCTAGCTTTAGTGCTGTGGTCTGCTGGCTGAGAATTGTACTTCCAACAATCATTTAAACAGAAGCTTAAACAGAGGCACTCCCTCAGTCCAACACAAAGACATTTAATATTATAATTATTATAATGACAGAAAATGGTGTGCAGTCTGGGGAAAATAGCTATGATCATATGTTTTGAGTGCATTAGTGAGCATTAAGCATTTAACTTCTCTGCCTCTCCTTCTCTTTGTTGCCATGGCCATTTCTAATTTGGGTTGTACTTGGTACAAAACTTTTCAGCACCTTCTTGTGGATCTGTGGGTTTTGTGGATCTTTGTGGATGGTAGCTGGTCTTCCTTTGGGAATGCTTAATTCTGTAATGTCAGGTTGTGGGAAAAACAATAATATCAGTAGCTAATCTGTAAACAGTGTATTTCTAAAAGACAGAAATTTAAGGGCATCACATGCAGGATTCTGCTTTTATTTGATCCACTCCTTTTTTTAAGTCCTCTTTCTTCCATGACTTTTGAAATCCCCACTTCATTGCCACAAGGCTGAATTAAGGGATACAAAAATCCATTTTTCTTTTTTCTGAGGAACTTTCAACCTGCAAGACCTAGGTTCTGGAAGTAAGAGAAACCATTGTGGGAACAGTGCAGTAGCATAACATTATGTTTTGTCATATCTAAATATTGTATTTCTCTGTGTCTTGCTTATTTGACTCTCAGATATAGAGGACAATGCACTTAAAGTGATGTAAGGTATGTAAGGTCTAGAAATAAAGACTGTGTTTGGACCAATAACATCTAAATATAAAATTATTTCAGTGAAAAAGGAGAAAAATATCCCAGAGAAAGAGCTGTTTCTCTTTATTTTTAGTTCTTTAAATTTTCTCTTTTTTCCCCCCTCTTAGTAATTTTAAGTTCAAAAATTTAATACCTTTTGCAGAAAAAAAAATCCACAATATTACAATAGCAAAAACACCATGTCCTTTATAATGGAACACCTATTCAGGATATCAATAAGTTAGATGAGCCTTTCATAAAAGCATAACAAAAAAAAAAAAAAAAAAAAAGGGAGAGCTGTGCTTATCATCTATAGGAACACCTCCCAGACAAATTAGAAATAAAGGCAGCTCTGATTCTGCATTCCATTTCACTGGCTTCTACCAAATATATAGAAAAGAGTGTTGAACATGCTCACGATCTGGATTAAATCAGGAAGGTCATCTAAAGAGAGATTTAGATCTAAGGAGAACTAGGACTTAGAAAATTCTCTTTAATCTGGCCTGCAGTACTGTAGCAGCTTTATAAAGCACTTAATCTGAGTGACTTCTGAGTGCTGCTGATCAGAAAAAAAGTTCTTTGTGGTTCTTTAATTCTGCTAAGAGGACTGCCCCCTTCTTTTTATTAGATGGTTTAAAAGAAAAATTGTTTTGCAAACCAAAGCCTGTAGGTGATAGAATATTTCCGTGAAAACTATTAATGGAACAAACCTTCCATTTTCATATTCTTCCTTTATTCTCTTCTGCTTTTAAGAGAAAACAAAAATCCCACTAACATTTTTCTGATCTGATTCTCCTGGGAAAAAGAAATGATTCTGCATTGAATGTGTTCTTGCATTACTTTTAATAGTAAAAATTGCAACAAATTTTGACAGGGATGGAGTAGAGACAGTGAATTCAGCAGATGTCACACTTTTCTTGGACTGAAGTGACATTTGCCATAAAGTGAAAGGGCTGGGAGTTCTTGTGTGTGGTACTAAAACCTTGAGGACAACATATTCAAGCAAAAACAAATCAGAACAAAAAAACCAGAGCCCAAAACAAGCTGGAAGGGTTCTTTCAATCATCAGCTGGAAGAAAGATGGTCGTTGTAATCTGGTTTGGGTTTTTACCCAGTTGATATGTGATTAATCCTCTCTGCACCGCCTTCCAAGTCTCTCTTTTCAGGATACTTGAAGAACATGACAAATCAGACCAGGTGGAAAGCAGACCACTTTTTCTGCATACAGAGTTACTCCTATGTGGAACTTCCTCATGTGTTACAAAATTAACCTTCAGATGGTGAGGTGAGCTCTCTCCATAGCCCTTCATGACACTGCAATGGTCCAGATGGAGCTGTGTAGGGCCCAAGATCTTGGTATCACCTATGTCCTCTTTACTTCAAAATAAAGAGCAATCCCACTTTTGAGCATCCCCACTTTTGTGTCTGTATTAATGCCCTGGGAATCACTTCTGGGTGAAGCCTTGTGCTCAGATCTCCTTTGCTATGGGATCTGCTCTTCAGCACATTGGCTTCAGTGTGAAATCAGCATGGACTGAAGAGCTGCTATGAATGGGCCCTTTTCCAGAGGAGGGGCCTTCCCTTAACATTCAGAGCAGCCTTTCTAACTGGCCCCTGTGATTATTCTCTGAGCACAAATAGCTCACCTTATAAAATTGCCAAAATCATGGATAGCATGAGCTTTTCCTCACATACTGTTAAATCAGTCATGCAAGTAAAACTGAAGTTCTGCATCTAGATCTGAAGGAAGTTTGAAGCACAAACTGGATGAAACTTACTTGGATATAGGTTTTCTTTTCTTCCTGTTCTTTTGGACTCACACGTGTTCTCACATGTGCCATATGGATATGGTAAAGCAGAGCCAACATTTAAAGTGGTAGTTAGTATGCCATTTTGTTTTTCTGCCAAAATTAATATTGTTTGGCCCTACACATGCTTACACAAGATGTTACTGCTTTTAGTTTAGGCCCTAATTGTAGTAGT
Source organism: Taeniopygia guttata (assembly GCF_048771995.1). Taxonomy (NCBI): domain Eukaryota; kingdom Metazoa; phylum Chordata; class Aves; order Passeriformes; family Estrildidae; genus Taeniopygia; species Taeniopygia guttata. Next base: position 13,676,570 of record NC_133024.1, on the reverse strand, counting down.
AACTTATCTCTGATAGATAATTCATTTCTGAGGGTATTGAAACCAAGACTTCCACAGAGAAATGGTCTCAGTCAGAGGAAAATTAAAGGGTTGATTTAGGAATTAGGTGGTGCAAACCTGTATCCTCTGTTAGCCTGTGATGAGTCTGAGAGGTTCAGTGCTGTGTTTTCTCATGTAAGCAGCAGTCAATCTATGTAAGCAAACTCATTTGCACTTACATTTTACATGTCTCAATCTTTGTATTCTTTCCTGCCTGACTAAATGCTAATTTTCTGTTGTTAGAAATGAAAAAACTTCATCAATTTGCTGGCAAACTCTGCTGCCACATTTTGACTGTATTTGCACTGGTAGCTCTCCTGAGGAAAGCTCCTCCAGTGAGAACAAGAGAACCTCAATACCTCACAGGGGAGTCTCACACCCTCTCTGTTTAAGCTGTAAATGATAACCACCAGGAAAAGCATCAAGTGCTCCATTAATAACAGTGCTTCAGCTCCATAAATCTACCTATTTCCCAAAACCCTCTGAGACTACCCAAGGGTTTTCACAAGCTTCATCAGGCTCCAGATCTTGCCTGAGGAGGTTTTGGTCTGAAGAAAGAATAATACCAGTCAAAACCACTGTACTACCCAGCTCCCTTTCATGTGTCTATCCAGTATCCTTGTCAGATGAGTGTTGGTGGGCAAGGGGAGGGACAGAAAAGCGGTCTGCTTCTTGGGCCAGCTGAAAGCTTTAATTAGATACATTTCTGAATTATACTGAAAATGTGTGCTTTGTAACACCTTTGGTGATTTCACTGTAATTAGTGTGTTTTAATTAGGCTTCAAATAAGTTGCTCTCTTCTACCTTCTCTCAACAATATCTTCCCAGCAGCAGCTGCATCAAACAAGTTTTATTTTCACAGGAAACGTGTATTAAAAAGGAGGAAAAAATTCCCACCCCACAAGAGAGTACTAATTTTGCTTAGATTGGCCTGGCTGAGGGGTGAAACTCAATGATCAATAACAACAGAAAACACTGGGTGGGGAGAAAAGCATGACACATATCCCAAGAGGAATAAGAAAGTATGCCCTGCTGATATGGTTAATCTTCTCTGTAGGCATGCTCTGCAAATTTAAGGAAGATCAAATTTCAGATATGCTGTTTCTTGTTTTTTCTGGCAACAATAAACTTAAATTTGAGGGAGGTGGGGGAGGGAGAGGCCGAGTGGGGAGAAAGAGCCACAGTAAAGTGTCTGCTGTCCATGTAGTTTTGCCAGACTGCTGTCTCAATTGAGAGCTGTGATCGAGATTTATTGGGCTTAAAATATGAAACAGACCTTTCATGTTGGAATTCTAAATATCTTCTGAAGCAGTAGTGAGTACCACCAAATGCTTAAAGGCAACACACTAGAGTTCAAATCCACACAATAGTTTCTCCTCTCTTGTGAGCCAGCAGATTGTAGGAATCTTGCTCCATCTCCTTATGTTTGAACTGGGGAAAGAGTATGTTGAATGTTATTATCATTGTCCAAAAATCACTTTGTCTTTTTATATTAGATTTTGGCTCAGATGGTTGAGATTGCTTGCATTTGAACATGTGCATTGAATGGGCAGGTTTATCACTTAAGTTAATAAAGAAAATGCTTGAATGCATGCAAGATGTTTGCATCTTGGTAGCACATTTTATTAAACTCTTAGTTATGCAATAGGAGCAGGAACAGCTTGGAAAAGATCTGGGCTGTTTGTTTCATGCCACTTTGCCAGCCTCCTGTTCTTCTGTTATGCCAACAGTGATGTTCTACGGGAAAAACAAAGCTGCCTGCTGGAGAAATAAATCCAGAGCCAAAGCTTTCTCTGTGGACCTCAAGGCTTGGATAGCAAAACTGCCTTCTCTCAGTATCATTATGTTTTAGAAGTATATTCAGAAGAACTCACCTTCTCCTTTAGTGTATTTAGTAGGTGCAGCAATGAGAACATATTAGGATTGTTAGGCTGTACAGCATTGTTTATGCTGAGATCTGACTAGGCTGCAGGTCAGGTAGAAGTTACATTAAACTTTTGGTATTGAATATTTGATTATTTCAGATTTAATAATTGAATGGAGTTCCAATCAGCAGTTAAAGCCTGGCTAACAGTTTTTTAGTAGCTTGTAAGAAATGGGTCTTCCGCAGAAATTCTATCAATGATGTGTGGACCAAGTGACCTGTTGAGTGTCCACTGTACCTGGGCTCAAGGGCTTTGTTTTTACCATCTGTCCCAGTGGGAAGAGAGAAAAGATAGGAGAGCAAGAAATACAAACCATAGGAAAGAGTACAAATTTCTGTATTTTTCTTTCTGTCATGAAGAATATCACTGAGAAGGAATTAAAGAGAGAGAATGAGTAGAAAATTCCCTTTTTCTGATGACTGGTAGATACACAACACCTGATCCATAGGGTTTGTCACCTGAATTGAGTTTCTCCTTTGAAGGTGCTGTATTTCAGCTATGCTCATAAGACTGTTACTTCCCTTTTCATCACCAGCTACACCCTTTCAGAAAGGAGGCTGCATCTCATTTGATTAGTCCATGTTAGTCCATAGCAGACTAACATGAATGCAGGATCCCAGAGGCTTTGTTCCAAGCAATTCTGTTGTTAACTCCTAAAATAAACAATTTTGACATGACTCCTTGGCTTGAAAAGGACACCAACAAGATCTTGGAGGTGTTATCCAGACCATTTCTAGCTGGAGATTTGATGATGCTGGTGGTGCAAGGACAATTTGGAAGTGCAGTGTTCCTCATGCTTTAGAATTCTGCACCAAGAATGTAGGACACAGGTGCTCTGTAGTTTACCCTTCCAGGGGGAAAAACTGGTGGGCTGAATTTAGATTTTCTTAAAGTAGCTTGAGATATTTTTAGCTGAAGGGTGATGATACTGTTGAAGCTGACTGAAATCCTGTGAAGAATCCTTCACTCTGTAGTTGACTTGCCACCACTGCTCCAGGACCCAGGTTTGCCAACATGCCAGGCATGCTGCAGAGCTCACAATTTATTTACACAGTATAGTGACTTGGATGGGTTGAAGAGTGATGAAGATAGAATGGATTCAGTGTAACCATTGCTTATTTTAATCAGTTATATATCTCTTCTGTTTGGATAGACTTCACTGGGCAGGTCATTTGTGGTTTTGCATTGTGAACTTTATTTCTTTTTTTGGCTTGTGTTTGTTGGGCCAGATTAGGGGCAAAAACCATTGTCCTCATCAATTGGACAAAACATCCTTGCAGGATGTACTTCAGTTTTGTCTGTCACTGTCAGTGGTATTTCAAGTCATGATAAAATTAGTGGTTTCTCCAAAATGAGTGTATGGTTTTCTTTATACCATACTTTATATGCTGTTTTGTCAGGATACCAAAGTACTGCTTCACACTTAGCAAATTTCATGTGAATATAAAAACCACGGAAATCCAAAGTCCCTATGAATGCTATAGGAATGCAGAAATATGAGTTTTCTGTGGATAATAAGAACTGTGGATGTGCTACATTATTAATTTATCATCACTGGAGGAAGGCTCAATGTTTGCTGCAGAGTAAATAATAAATAAATTGTAAGGAAAAGGAAAAAAAATGTAGAGAAAACTCCATGTGTGTTGGATTTATTCTCTGATTTGATATGCACAACTGAGTAGCTGGTGGTCCAATTATTGGTCCAAAATGTTAGGTCTGGGATAATGAACATACTTTGGACTCATTGCATTCCCTATGCAATGACCCTGATCCACTTCTCATTTCTTGTGTAATGTATGCTGCGTGGCACTATAGCTCCACAGTGGTCTGACATTTGCATTGGCAGCAGTAGGATTCCTGGATATAGGAAGAATGACAATAGCCAGTGTGGGAAGGAATGGGTGACAGTCAGGGCACTAAACAGATGTAAAATATCTTGTCACTCCTTTTAACAGCTGTCAATCATGGGCCCTTACTAAATCAGACACCCCTGAGGGTGAAAGTCTCTGTTGTCTTCTTATTTGCACAGAAGCTTCCCAGCAGGAAGCATGGTGGGACAGCTTACCTGGGAAACCCAGGCTCCTGCAACTGATATTTTTTAGACAAGTCTGAAAACAAACAAGCATGGAAAGTGGGAACTCTCTGCACTTTGGGAAGGCCTCATGGCCTCACTGCAGGACTGGACTCAATGGAATTAGCATCCAATTTGTATCAGTTCCCATGAGGGTCAGATTGACTCGTGTTATCCTATTAGCTTGCAGCAGCTAGAGAGACACACAGATGGGTCTGTGTTCAGAAGACCAGGCCTTGTTATGCTTTTTTTTCCCCCCTCTTTCCTCCAATGGGATTACAATGGTCCCTGTTGTCTCCCTTTGTTTCAGCACTCCTTGATTGACAATACCCTGGGAGATGTCACTGTCCTTGCTCTGTGCATTGTAATAGCCTGGAGTACCAGGGGTGCTTTAGGACCTTCGTCCCTTCCTTTTTTTCAGGTGTTGTAAACATCTGTCACTGCTCCACAATGACGACCTCTTGTTGAGCTTACATGTCTGATGCTCTATCACTCAGCATCTGAGGAAGATGCAAGAGAAAACTTTAGGTAGTGACATGAATAGAGGGCAAAGAAATGGGGCAACTTTATTATGGACTATCATCTCAAAGTAGCATGTGTGGAATGTCAATTTAATAATAGAATTGACAGCTTTTCTCTGGTTTCCGCAATGCCACAAGTGTTTCTTTGACAGTTTAAAAAATAGGCCCTTTGTGGCAGGCAGTGAGTGGCACCACATACATTTGTGAATGCCCTGCATAACTGAGATTCCCCCAAATGCCACTGTCCTAAGACCAGCCCCAAGAATCCTTCTGCATTGACTCGGGGAAGTGGTGCATGGAAATCTGGTGGACCTGAGCAATGTAAAATATGGTGTACAGTAGCTGGGAGGATTCAGGTCACCCAAAGAGATGCTGAGTTACCATTCTGTCAGGAGGGGGTTTCTAAATCAAAGAGGATGCATGTGCCGTGGCAAAAGTTGCTAAATAGCTGGCAATAAATTTTCAGATGACTGGTGACAATTTTTTTCCCCATTTTTCATTCAATGAGCATTCACAGAAAGCTTCCACTTTTTTTGCCAGAGAAAAATACTAGTGACAAAACTAGAGGTTCATAATTTTTTTCCATTTTTCAACCAAAAGGTGAAAGAACTAAAAAGGCAGAAATTTACATGATTTTTCTCTGGTTTATTTTTTTATCTGGGGAAGAAATTCCAGCTAGTTCCTCTGGTTTTGTGTTCATGAATACATCTGTTCTAGAAAACAAGGGGCATAATCTGGAGAATAATATTGCTCCTCTACAGGCTGCAAATACGTGAATAAATCAGAGAGCTCTTTTTTTTTTTAATGTGTCCTTTTCACTGTTCAATCTGACATGAATTATCTTAGCAGAGTGCAAAGCACATTTCATAACCTGTCTGCAATTCTAAAACCATGAACTTAACGATTTTTCTTTTTTTAATTACAACTCTAAAATGACAAACAGATACCACACCTTTGTTTTGGTGCCAGCTGAGGAATTTTTCTTCCTCTCTGGAGGAACAGAATCATTCTAGGAAAGAAAAGGTGACTGAGCAGAGTGGAAAATAGAATAAAATTAAAACAGTAATGCCTGTATTTTGGAAATGATGCCTCATGGCATAATTTACCCTTCTCTGTGGGGACGGATTTTAAATTAATTTTTTGCTTCAAAGTTTGGACAGCTTATTTGTCTGTAAATCTAAGGAGAGAGCTATCCAATTAGCTTTTACTCCATTTAATGTAGCAGTTTTCCAACATGTGCTGACAAATATATGGGAAACTTATAACTATATGAAAAAGAAATACCCTGTTTCTTTACCATTTGGTGCTTGTAAAATTGGTTCTCCTTCAAAGATGAATATTACAGTGACTGGTTGAAATTGAAAAGAAGCTAAGTCAAAGGACATCAAAACTGAGAGCCCTTATACCTCCACACAGCAAAGCAAACAATCTCTGTTTATTCCCTGTGATGTGTCGGGAGAAAGTAATAATTGTGTCTGAATTAAAATTCATTTCTTCAAATGATCTGAAAAACAGCCTTAGGTTTTCCTCCTGTGGCAATTTCATGAGGAAAGCATTTACTTGTGTCTGTATGAGATTTGTCCCATTTCTCAAATGCCAGACACACATACTCTAAATCAGACTATTTGGTAACTTTTAAAACTTTGAATTGAGTAGCATTTGGACTTATGACAGAAAGATAACTTAAGGATGTGTTCATTCTTCTGGAAGGAAGGGATTTTTAGGCTCCTGTGCTGTCAAAATTCACTAATAGGTGCATTTTCTTTCTTTCTTTCTTTTTTTTTTTTTTTTTGTGTGTGAAGGTTTTATACATTATGAAAGAGAAATCTTCCTTTACCTGGTTCTCAGAGGTTAAAATTAATGTTCCTTGTCTGATTCTTTAATTTATTATAGTTTAGAATTAGATCATTAGTAAACTTGTAAAATAGAATTTACATTGTTTTTTTCCCTTTTAAACAGTCAACATCTTTGAAGTGAAAGCTTAAGTCAGACACGCTTAGCTAAAAAAAAGGCATAGCTTTACAGTGCTGTCACTACAAGGAGCTGAACCACAGCCAGTTTAGGCAGTATTATATCATTGGAATTAAACTGGTTTCCTGTCCTCTTGAGAGAAAGAATTTAAAAAAGAGAGGGAAGAAGAAAACAATATTCTTCTTGTTTGACTTTTCTGCTTTATGGCCCTGTGCAGCCCCCTTGTCACTTCCATTATCCAAAGAAGTATGTTTCTTTGTTTGGGCATCCAGGGCTTCTCACTGGATGTTGTATCCATTGAGATCTTTATGGCTACCTTACATGAGGCAGTTGTGTTGTGTTTAGCAGGAAACTTATCCCCACGGTAGCTGCACAAGAGGTTCTGTCACTGGTGGAAGCAAACTCCCTCAGAACAGATTTTTAATATTTTATTTTATTTTATTTTATATTTTATTTTATTTTATTTATTTATTTATTTAATTTTATTTATTTATTTTTTATTTTATTTTATTTTATTTTATTTTATTTTATTTTTTTTTATTTTATTTTATTTTATTTTATTTTATTTTATTTTTATTTTATTTTATTTTATTTTATTTTTTATTTTATTTTATTTTATTCAAAGGCTGTGGTCAGAATGGAGGAACACAGCATTGGACCCTTCAGGGCTATGCCCAAGGCACCACCAGAAATGGGGAGGCCTTGAGAAGCTTTTTCCTGGGCCATAAAAATTGGTACATAGTGTGCCTCTAAGCCCAACTTGCTTGTAGTGCAATCTCTTCCTGCCAAGGGGTTAAGATCAAAATGCCCTGTACTGTCTGGATGGATACAAATGCTCTCCAAATATCCTTTTTTTTTTTTTTTTTTTTTTGAGTATAGAAAGACAGAGAAGGCATGAATTAACTTTTGGATCTGATCACATTTTGAGGGGCTGACAGGACAAAGAAAACCAGACAGTCTAGCCCTTACTCATTCCTCTCTGGTCACAAAAAAAATCGGTTCAAGGAACAACTAAGAACACATTTCTCAAAGTTTTAGTCTGCTTCCTGTGTGTAAACAGAAGAAAAAGGAGACTTTATCAGAAATGTTGCTCACAAAACAGTTTGTCTATATCTAATTTGGAGACAAGGTTTCAGTCAGCTTGACCTCACAGTTAAATAAGGCTGGTGGTCTCAATCTGACACTTAATTAGTATTTCCCCACCTTGCCATTATCCTGTCTGCAGTTTGGCATGATCTGTGATCTCTCCTCAGGAGACCCCAAGTTGTGCAAGGCTGAGGCTCCTTGGGCTTGGGAGAGGAAGCTCAGCTGAGCTCCAAAGGGAAGTTTACAGAGTCCATCCACACTCAACCACCACCATCAGCCTCATATTTTCACCATTAAACTGGAAAATAGCTAACGAAAGCCTGGAGCCTGCAGTTGAGCTCCAGGGAGAGGGAACATGGCTTGCAACAGTTGTGGAGGCTGAACTCCCTGCGAACTGTGAGGAGCTTCCAGCTCCAGCTGTTCCCCCAGCACCCATTTGCTCCGTGCCTGGGAGGTTGCTGGACCCCTCACAAGCACTAATTGGTAATGATAGCACAGCAAGCAGAGCAGAGAGGCTGTGCTTTTGTAAAGCTCTCCACCAGTGCCAGCAAAGCCACCAAGGGGTAAAGCGCTTGACGTCCCAATTCCCAGAATTAATTTTACACATCTTATCTATGGGGAGAAAACAAAGTTTTTCAGACTAAAAATAGTGTTCATGTCCTTATTCTTTAGTTTTTGTGTCTTTTTTCTATTGATTTTGTTTTAACCTCATCACTTTGCTTTACCTGAGTAAAATCAGAGCTTTTGCTGAAGCATAAAAAATTCTTTCTAGATGCTTAGAAGTTGTATGTGGGCAAAATTTTAGCACTTGTCAGTTCATGACATAAATTTCATATATTGAATGAAAGGAAAAAAATCTCAAATAGAGAAATTTCTGTAATCTATCACTTAGGACTTGTATAGTACATGCTTCAGGCACAGGGTGAGGTGATGATGATTGAAAGTTATTGGAAAATTAGAGAAAAACTCACCTGAACTAGCACAATGAAGAAAATAGTCCACCAAACGAATGCAGTTCTATCCACTGACTAGTAGGAAAGGTACTATCCCTGATTCATCCAGTCTTAGTCCTTGTTTCCTCACAAGAAAGCCAAGGGATCGCTCCTGTTGGCCAGATTCAAACAGTGATCATTTTGTCTTGGAGATAATGAAAATTTTGGTCTTTTTTACCAAGGAAGGAAACCTTTCCTGTCTTATCCTGCATTCCCTCTGCAGTGAGGAAAGCCATGCTCAATTCTTCCTTTATCTTCTAGGCCAATATGAATTCAGTTCTTTCTAACCTTCCAAAGTGCATCCTTTCTGTCCAGATTCTGCCTTAAAATCCTCCTTCTCTTCTTACAGACACTTGATCTTCTACCCTTTTGCCAATAATACAGAATCACAGAGTCCTTTAGGTTGGAAAAAACCTTTAAGATCATTGAGTTCAATTGTAAACCTGACACGGCCAACTCCACCACTAAGCCATGTCCCCAAGTGCCACATCCACACTGCTTTTGAACACTTCCAGGCCTGAGCCTCCTTTTCTCCAGGTTAAATACCCTCAGTCACTCCTCATCAGACTTGTGCTCCAGACCCTTCCCCAGCTCCGTTCTCTTCTCTGCACTCACTCCAGCCCCTCAATGCCTTTCTCAGAGACATAAACACAGGGTTGAGGGGCCTCACCAACGCTGAGTACAGGAGGACAATCACTGCCCTGCTCCTGCTGGCTTCACTATTCCTGATCCAAACCAGGATGCCATTGGCCTCCTTGCCCACCTGGGCACACTCTGGGTCATGGTCAGCACCCCCAGGGAAAGATCAGGAGTGACAATTTCTGATGTGATCTAGAGACAGCGGGTTAAAGATCCAGCCTACCCACCAGGTCCCTAAACCCCGTTGGCCTGATTTGTCCTACAAGGTCTGTGAGGGAGGAACAGGCTGGGGACACACAGCACTCTCCTCACACCTTGGGTAAGGAAGATCATCTCTTACAGAAAGGCTTCTCCAGCCCACAAACGCTCACCTAGCCTGTACTCCCGCTCAATTCCTCCATGCCTGTTAAATCCCTGAGGTTAGAGACCTCGAGCAGTCGCAGGCACAGGCCCTGTTGGCGGATGGTAACCACCATGTGCCGGGTGCCACTGTCACCAAATTCACTCCTCGGCCTGGCTCTGGGACTCGTACTGCAGTGTGTTGGGTTAGCTCTGTCTGCTTTCCTGTAGTCTTTGCTGAGAGCTCAGCTGTTTTATTCCCCGTGTGCTGGGGGCACTCCTGGCTGCATGGAGTGGGGGACACTGCTGGGTGTGAGGAAGGCCAGGCTGTGGGGCAGCCCCTGTGGTGGCCATGCTGCAGAACCCAGTGCCTCCTCCTTGGGCCCTCCTGCAGCAGGAGCAGCTGGTGAGCAGAACGCAGATGGGAGAACCAGCATAATGTGTGAGGTTAGAGAAGGAGAGAGCGTCTGCTTTGCTGCAACACAAATGCTAAATGCCAGGATGATTTTTTCTGGGGGAGGAGGGAAAAGATACTTCAGGTGGTGCTAGGTGAGGAGGTGTCCTAGAGCAACACATATGATTTGACACAGACTTTCCTTGTACCAAATTCTTTGGAAAGAGGTGCTTATCTCTGAAAATGAAACCCTGAGCACTGCTACATGTGCAAGCCTCTTGCTTCTAATAAATGCTAAATCTTCTGAAACATCATGGAAAAAAACTTGGCAATGTCACAATAAGCTAACCAAGAAGAAGAGTTCATGTACAAACTCTCCCTCCACTGCATACCAGTGCAGTAAACCAATTTGTCCAGTGGCTGTGTAGGGCTCTTGTATTTGCAGCAAGTGCATTGTAACCCATGGCATGTTTACCCTCAGAAAGTCCCCACAAAGTAATGAATGCTCACAAGGGGTGATAGGAGAGTCAAAATAAGGTACCAAATTTGGCCACCTGGTAACTTGCTGCTTCGTGAAAATCATCTCCCCACTTCCCTTGGTCTGGTACTAGGATTCATCTCACACCATGATGAGTTCAGGTGATCCTGCTCTCTAAACTCACAGAAATGTGTTCCTCTCTCTTGCTGATTGATTTTCTGTCAGTGGGGTTCAGAAAATAGCTAGGGTGAGGGCAAGAGAGGTGATGGCAACTCATAGCAAAAAATATAAAAGTGGGGCTATTTCTGTTACAGAAACAGAATCTTCGTTTAGTAATGTGTAATGATTTTCTGAAGTGGGGCTTTTCTTAGCAACACTCCCACTTGTTCAAAAGCAAAAAAAGGAAGAAACCATGCCGCGAAACTTCTCCTGAACCTTAACTCAGGTTGCAGCAGAGCAGTGAATAGAATGGGTTTGAGATTAGATGCACATCTTGAAGGGTGAAGATGACACCGTACCTTTGGGATCATCCTTCCTCCCTCTCCTAAACTTTTGTTCTATTTTGTTGTTCTGAATTCCATAAAAGGAGACTACAGGAAGAGAGAATTTTTTGATTATAGTTCCATTAAATACACATGCTCCCAAACATACTCAATTCCTTCTACAGTAGTGACTCATCAAGCATTACAGTAGAAAATAGTTATGTATTACATAGGGCTGCTGTGGAGAGCAGAAAAGAATGTGATTGTGCAATTCAAGTCTCTGTATTCGAGCACTTGAGATGGGGAGCTAAGCTAAAATTACATATAAACCATTAATTTATCCATTTCCTGACTATAATTCTTTGACTGTCCAAGCAGATGGTTGCATTAACATGGGGTGGGTGAGTTTTTCTCATGCAAAATAGCAAGTTTTAAGTTGTTCCTAATAATTTAATTATTACTGTATCCTCAGCCACAAATAATTTCATTCATTAACTTCAGTCTTGGCTTTCCCTAGGGTATGATTATTATGAAGTAGATCATGTTTTAATCTGATCAAATGTTCTGCACATTAAAATATGGATATTTGCTTACAATATAAGTTATATGTTTGAGTCAAATTTAAAGTGACTTATCCAAATTTCACATTTGGGTGAGATGTCCGTATTTTGGGAAGGAGGGAGTCCGATTTGAGAGCAGCTGTTTGGAAATAAACACCCTCAGATGTTGTCTCTAGTAACTACTAATCAGATATTTCTACTCCAAGAGAGGCTTCTTTCTTACTAAAAGAAACATGTTGTCTGAAGTAGAATTTTTCTTAGCAATATTGCCATTTGTTAAAGAGCAGAAAAGAAATATTTAAGTGCTTTTAAATTAATTTCACGTTTACCTGGAGAGAAACTTCAGCCCAACCATCTGCAGGAAAAGGCCACTATAATTCACGTTTCTATAAACATGCTGTGATGACAGGATTTTTAATACTGCACCTGAAGGAAAAAGATAGTGTACAAATGTAGTGCACCTGCTGGCTTGGGTGTTTATATGATCAGCTAAGCAGGAGCTCTTAATACTTCCCAGCAGATCTCTGCCAGTGGGCCTGCTATAAATCCCTCCACAGCCAGACAAGTTGGCCTTTATTTTTTTCATATTGCTCTGGGCATCTCACATGACATTCCCAAAAAAGGAATTGTACTACAAGCCTGCTCTGATTGCTAGTAATGACTTAACTGCAGAGGAATTATAACAGTATGAATAACAGTGGTTTGCACTGTGAATGCCTGAGCTACTCCAAAAATGCCAGAGCAACCAATATAATGTGCTTCTCACTCATAACTTTGAAATGGGAGAGAAAGTCAGGGCACTTTACAACTGCTGCTAATCTGTAAACATGGGTTGTTCATTCAACAGCAGGAAGCAAAAACAAATGGAGAGTAAATAATATTATTAGCTGTTATTGGGTGTTATGGATGCAAAATTATGCAAATGATTAAATTAAAAGACATAGGAAGAGAAATAAAAATCCCTCTTGTTTAAAAAGGACAAATTGAATGGACAGAAAGTTTCTCTGTGCAAGCAGGTCCTATTAAAGAGCATTAGATTTCTGACTCGTAGCTCGAAATAAGTCAATACTGTTTGCATGTGAGTGACACTGCAAACTCCCTGGGGACAGAATTCCTATTAATTGTTTTTCCTTACAGCTTGTTTAAACTGGCCTGTAAGTTTGGGCTGCACTTGTAAACTGTTTCTAGAGAGGTCTCTCATAAAAGATACCAACACAAAGACTGTAGGCTTAAAATATTTAAAAAGACAACAAACATATAAAAGAAAAATAACACATGGGTATCTTCAGCAAGGCCACTGAATCACATGTAGAGCAGGGAGGTGCTTACAAATGGGCACTGCCTCTCAGTGCTTGTTCATGGAAAAAACTGGAAATTGCTGATGTGTGTGGATGGGACATGAGAGGAGGGGAAAATCAGACCAAAAAGCAATTTCCAAATCAAGCACGGGGAAGTAAGGAAAGCCTGTGTCTAAGCTCAGGAATTCACAGGCAATTTCAGCCACTCTCCGGGCATGATTTAAGCAAATTCTTTGGAAGGGTTTCGCCTGCAATTGCTACTGTGCTGGTAATGAGGAAAGCAGTTTCCCCAGCAGTGGCTGGTGCTGCCTGGCAGCACTGGAGGAGCAGGAGCCAGAAAGGGCAGCGGGGAGAGAGGGGGGATGTTGGAAAGGCTTTGCGGGACTCTGAGGTGGTTTAGAGCTTCTTGTAGCAGCACTCAGTCTGGTGGGAACTGTGATGGGCCCAAAACCAGCCCCGTGCAGGATGGGCCTGACCCTTCTGGCAGGGGATGGATGTGTGGTGCTTCCTGCAGCACAGTGCAGGTACATCACCCAGCTGAGAGAGCTGGTGTGCCTGGGTGGCAGCTCTGGGCCTGGCAGGAGCAGCTCTGTCTCTGCAGGGCTCATTCATCCCCAGCAAAGCTTCAGGGCTGATGCTGTGGCATCCTGGATAGCCCTGCTGGTGCCTTTTCTGACACCACGGAGCTCCCTCCAGGGCAGACCCTTGCCACAGGCAGCTTTGCTATTTGGAGCTACAGTGAGAAACCAAAAGAATTCCTCCTTCCATGCTATAAAAACCTGCATTCCTTCCTTTGGGCAAAGCAGGCTGGATTGCTCCTTGTCTGAATTCTCTGACTTAGCTGTGCAATTTGCCAAGAAGTCTGCCTCCTTGGAAAAGAGCAGTTACCACTAATTGTTTTGCCTGAGAATCACTCTTACGAGTTGTCAACCAAAGCTGCCTTCTGGCAGCTGCCCAGGTTGCCATAGTTCTAGACAAAATGAAAATTTTATTCAGTGAGGCATCTGTATCAAAGCGAGAATTGATGGAAATATCAGTCAGCAAAACTTGTGATGTTCTGCCTGGGAGTAGCTGTGCCTCAGTGCTTTACACCATTGTGAGAATGGTGCTTGCAGAGGATGAAACTGTGAGAGCTGGCCATGGATTCATAATTCCATATAAGGAAGAATTCCATTTTTCAGATTTTGTTTTTCTCAAGATGAAGCGTGCCCTGGGTTAGAATTGCTGTTTTCTCATCTACTTGCCTACCTGAGCAGAAACACAAGGGAAGAAAGATCAATGCTTCATAACTTACACATTAGCCTTCAAAAACTTATTTCTTTGGAGATTTTATCAAAGCCCCTAAAATAAAATCTTTACTGTTATGAGAAAAATTTAAAAAAAGAAAGCTTGCTAATCTGGGAAGTGTCTTCTCTGGGTGACATTCTGCTCCAGCACTCTACATATTGCCAAATAATTGCTAAGAATTTTTAGAGAAGTTCACAATGGTGTGATAGGATACTTAGTAATTTGATAATTTTGCCTTTAAGAAAAGAAAATTACTTTAAAAAACACCTGAAATGATGGAAATATTATCAACATTAAAAAGTCATTCTGAAAGGAGAAGACAAAGTTGAACTTAGATAAAAATATATTTTTTTTGTCACAGAGGAAGATCAGCTGATACGCCTCTTTTTCATTATGGGGATTATTTTTCTAATGACTGACATGCAAAGCATTTTGCCAAGAAAAAAATATGGTGATTTAGTGTAGTTTTACTCTTGATGCAGCTACATTATCAAGAGAAATTTGGACCAACCTCACCTCTGACTCCTATCTAGGTTTCTCCTACAGCATACCCATGGCCACATTTCTGAGTTTTTTTGCAAGGCAGACTGGGTGGGTTTAGTCACTTTCTTAACATTTAAGACTAAGGGATTCTAGGTGCTTGTAATAAAGTCACAAACACAGGTTAATCTGTGGGTGTTGGGGAAGAGTGAGAGCTCCTGGTGAAGTCAACCAGTACCTAGGCCTGTGTGTTGACAGCAGAAAGAAAATATGAGGTGTGAGGGAATATGTATTGTTTGTACATTTCCTTTTTTTTAAACAAAATTAAATCAGGTTTGATACATATTATCTTTTGTTCTTATTATTATTTTGATGGTTTCTTGATTTCTACACCTTAGTTATGTTTCCTCCCAAATGTGAAATAATAATCCATTAATCTTGTGCCTCACAAGTAAATTTTGCCAGAGCTTCAGCCCTGAGCTGGACTTTATCTTCTGCTGTGGGTAATTGTTTGAATGATGTGGTGTACCTCAGGATTTTTGACTAGAGGGGAAATTGAACGGTGAATAAGACACTCTTAGTTGGATGCTTGCACGAATAGGTAAATCTAATAGTTCCTAGGGCCCAAGACAGCTCCACCGTGACTTTGCAGGCTATGAACATGAAGTGATATAAATATTTTTGATCATACCCAGTTATTTAAAAAAACAAAATTTGAAAAAAAAAATGGTGCTCCTCACTCAGTTTCTTTTTGTGTATAACTCTTGCTAATCTGATAAGCATTTCTATCTCTCTCTAGAATTTTACTATTTTTTTTTTCACAATAGCAATTGTGCAGAGTGCAGTCACAGATAATTTGTGTTTGGGCTTTTTGATGTGCATTCTTCAGAGTCCCAGGGCAATAGTGGGATGCAAATTCTTGTTAGACTATTGGCTTTATTATCCAGCTCATGATTCACAGGAAAATGTTGTAATGACCTCTTATACCGGCAACTAATTCTTTTAAAAGATGAAAGTTTTTTCTTCTCCTGGCACAGATATCAGAATCTGCCTTCAAAGAATGATATGGCATTAAAAGTACAAGCTGCCCAACACTTCTAAAAGAGTAAAAACAGCAAGAGCATTTTTTTTTTCAAGTGTATACACAAGCCAGCTGTATTTTTTTTAATCCTGTGCTTCAGAGGCAGAACTGTTTCCTCCTGCTACTCAGACACAGCACATGTTAGCAATAAGTGAATCATATTTAAGATGGAGAAGAGAAGAAAAACAACTCTGAACAGAAGATTGACCCAACTCCCAAATCAAAATTAACCTATAAAACTTGGATTCGTTCAGAGAATCTTTCACAACTATGCTGGCTGTTCTTAATACAAAAGAGCACAGGTTATTATTCCAATCTGAAGCGTGCACCCTAAAAGAGCACCTAGACAAAGAAATAATTTTTTTTTTTTTCTGCCATGGGCCTGCATGTCATTTATATCTTTTATGAACCATTGTAGAGTTGTGTTTACCATACTACTGTGATTTCATGTCCTTAGTGCTTTTGATAAATATCTCCTTCAGAATATTACTTTCCTTGGTTTTTGACCTTTTTCAAGTTTGTTGTCATAATTAATTAATGGTCTCCTAAAGCTTACTGGGTGATGCTGCTCCTTAGCTTAAATGAGTTTCCTACTTCCCTGGTGGTTCTTCTTCATCAGGATAGGCAGCAACCATTTCATGTTAGCAGGCCTAGTGAATCACTCTGTCCTACAGATCTTCTGATTATAGAGCTAGTGGTCCAACAGGTTTACAGCCACATTTTGTTTTGGGTTAACTTGCTCATGGTTTGAGTTTTTTTATATCTGTAAGAAAGAACTCAACAGTGTTTTGTACTTTCTTATTACTGTGGGAAACATAGTCTGATATGTCATATTTGTCCTTTCACAGTGATACATCACTGGTGGATTCATCATTCTCTAGGGCTTCTTCCTTCTTGGTCTATTTTGGTTCATGAGCGTGAACTTGTAGGAAATATTCTCATCAAATGCTAAGTGATTGATCTTCAATTTAATTTTCTGCTTCATTTCACTTATGTCAGTCCTTAAGTGTTCTAGACTTTTTTGCATTTGACAATTAATTTTATACATTTTGTGCATGTTAGACCAGATCCAAAAGGCTGAGCATATTTTGGCTTAAAACAGCTCCTTTTCTGGTCAAACTGATACCTAAATGAATAGAAGTTGCTTATCAACGGTAACTTTAGTGAACACATGCTGTATTTTCTCTCTTTTTCCTGTTTATCCCTGTTTCTAATTATCTCCTCCAAGACTTTTTCATGGCTCTTGAATATTACTGTCCTTTTTATGGACAGGTATTATTGGCCCTTGTTTTTCTTAAGCTGCCTTTAGTCTGATATCTTTTAAAGTACAAAATCCCATCTCTCAAGCCCTTTCTACAGGATCTGGGATTTCAAACAAAAAATCTGTCAGCATTTTAAGAGGAAGGGATCCAAGCTTTCTGATGGGAATATGTTGCATGGCAATCTTTGGCAATGTGCTTCTCTATTACACAAAATGACTCCTCATCTTTCTAGCTCCTCATCTTGCATTCCACATTAAAATTACTTCATTGAAAATGGAGGCAAAATATTAATCTTGCCTTTGAATATGAGTGGATTAACTTTTGTCTTAAACTTTCCCCTCTACTACATGATAAATGAACTTATTTTTAATACTTTTCCCCAGTGTATGGCTACTGAACCATTTGTTTTTTCTAGTAACTTGCTTCATAAGTTCTGACTCCACTTCTAGACATTCTTGTGTTGTTCCCCCACTTAAAGGTCTCCCTAGTGATTAGTTTCTTTGCTAATCTTCATAGCTATATCCTTATTTCTGCTATCCTAATCTTTATCACATTTTGATGGTAATTACATTTGGTCCTGTACTGAGTTTTCATGAGGTTGGGGCCACATTATTGGTCCCCTTCCTCAGGGTGCACTTGGTTAAGTTCTCAGTTACCTGTTTGAGTTTTCAGTTCAGGTGAATTCTCTGCCTTTTTAGATTTGCCTTTTTGAAATAATAAACTTGATTCTATGATCTATTATGTTATAAACTTGTGGTTGCCCTATTCAGGACCATTTTTATAATCAGGTTTTCTCTGAGGTCCATGTTATGCTACCTTTCAAAAATGTTTCCAAACCTGCATTATCTTAACCTGAAATGTTGTTTCCTTAGTGAATTCCCAAAGATCACTTTCCATTATGCTCAAATGCTTTTGAGCATTTTATTACTTACATTTGCTCTCCATTCTGCATAGAGGAAGCTAATGCCTTTTAACGATAGAATTTTAGCTATTGTCTCTGAAGTTTTGAGGGAAGTTTGTAACAGACCTATATTATTTTAGATGTCTGACACATTTCTGATCTAGCATAAGGGATCCACACTTTTCTAGTTCTTTGAATGCCTCAATGTGGCAAAATAACATTGCTAAAACCATTCTGTATCTGAAGACTTAATATACTTAATAAGCTTAATACACTTCTCATAAGAGGAGAAGTAAGAAAGTGTTGATCATTCTTCATAAATAATTTTTTCTATGCCTGTAATAATTGTCAAACCTTTTCTTTAATACATGTCCATTATTTTTAAAGCAAGATGTTGAAACCTACATATTTCAGCACAGGCTTTGTCAGTTCAGGATAAAATGGAAGATTTACTGTATGAGACTATTAGACTATCTGTTTCTATATCTCAGGGTTTGTTTGCTTTGCTTGGGGAGGTTTTTTTTTTGTTTTGTGTTTTTGGTTTGTTTTTTTTTTTTTTAATTAGATAATCTGCTTTAATCCCAGGCCATCTTCACCAAAGTTGTTTTCTGACCAGTTCCCATCCTGTTTCATGCACTTGCTTCTCCTTGCCCAAACACAATGTTCATTGCTGGTCATTTAGAGAATTTTGAAGTTTTGTACTGTATTTTGAAGCTTTCCCCCTCTGCCACCTGACTACTTCTTAGTGCCACTGTATCTTCTTGCATTTCAAATCCTTGCTGGTGTGGTCAGGTTCCAAACTAAGGATATTGTCCCACCTTATTCAGGTTTCTATAGATAACTACTACCTGCACCACATCCAAACCAGCTTCCTGCACAGTCCTTTCCCTCCCATTCAGAAAAAAAAATCACTGACAACTCTTTTAAGTGATTTGGTTGGATTTGAGCTTTTGTTTTTTAAATACACCATTTCAGACCTGCCACTCAGTTCTCATTCCCAGTAAGAGCGTGACCCAGGCCACCATTGTGTCTTCCCAACATCCAGACACAGAATTCCCTTCTCTGAGAGGGCAATTAGCTGGAGCTAGTATGGTTTGTTCTGTACCCCACCAAGGAGCAGCTGCAGAGAAGTCTCCCATGGACACAAGAGCTGGGGGAATTTCAGATGTGGCCACCACTCCTCTGCTGAACACAGATTAATTTACAGCCTCTCTGCTCTGGTGGAGTACTGAAATTGCATGCTTTTAAAGTTAATGGCAAAGCAAAGCTGTTTACCCTTTAGTGCATTCAGTTCTGATGCAAGTGGAGAAAATGCTGCAAAGACAACACATTTATTATATTTTGGAAAAAAATGCATACTTCATGACCTCCCTCCTCTCTGGCACTGAATTTAGCATACCTGTGTCATTAGGAGACCAAAGCAGCATAGTGTGAAGCTGAGCTCTTGTCTTCCTAAGGATCATTAGTAAATTCACGGAAGGGAAAACCCCAAGATCTTTAATATTACAGAAGTGATGGCTTTGCCTTTGGTTGGGATCAAAGGGCTGCACTCTGAGCATGCAGTAAATGGCAAACACATCTCTGTGCACTGCAGATCTGGCACTTCCAGAGCAGCACTTGTCAGACAGAGAGTGGTAATGAGAGAATTAAATCCATGTGATTAGAAGCAAAGCACCAATGATGCAATAAAATGCTGGGAAGCATCTGATGATCTGAAGATGGGGCTGGGCTAGGGAAAGAATGTTACGACTTCTGCTCTGGATATCAGACTTGCCACCATCTCTGACTTCCCTACTTCTGCTTTTTCCCCTCTCACAAATGCTCAGACTGAGTTTTCTTTCTGGCTGTGAAGCATTCCCAGAGTTGAGGAATAGGGAATACACCTGGATGCTCTCCTTTGGTTAAAGTTGTGTCTCCTGCCCTTGTGACCTCATCACACGCAGTACTTCTGCCCATGGATGCACAAAAGATGACCTTGACCCAGCAGGACTTTACTCCTGTTTCCCAGGATGGATTGTTAATATTGAAGGAGATAAAATCTGATTTCAGGGTTGTTGTTCCCTCTGCTGCCATGATGTTTCCAAGCTGCATCTTGCCTACCAACTTTCTGTTGTTTTGTGGGGAAAACTGACCCTGCAGTGCATTGGTGAGGTCTCTAACACTGTGTGCCACCTTGTGTCTGTCCTTTAATGACAAGGGTGCCAGCACTCCATTTAACAGGCTGCAGGAGATTTCAGCAAGTTCTGTGAACTACACTGGAGGGAGAACTCACAGAAGTCCTGACAGCTTCCCTACAAAACCTCATGTTTCTGAAGAAAACACCTTTATTTTGTTTTAATTCCTTTTCCCCAAACTGAAAACGTGGGGAATGTTTGAGAAAATGCCATGCAGATTAATTCTCCATCATTTAACTTGGGTGAGAGTTTCTAATTGCTAAGGCACCCACCATCTAACAAGTTTTCTCTTACAAGGGCAGACAGGAATCTGCAGTAGAGCTCTGTCACAGGCTTCCTGTGGCATGCTTTGATCTGCTATCATAGGGAATTGATATTTCCTAAGGCTTTTGGCTTCCTAAAATGCTCACTGCACATTGGGGACGGCGTTTCTGTGCTGCATGTAACAAAAGACAACTTGTTTGCTTCATGCTTCTTCTTCTGCTGCAACTTGCATACCACACTAGCTGTGCTTCTAGAAACAAAACCAAAAAAACCCAAAAAACAAAACAAAAAAAAACCCAACAACAAAAAACCCCCCCAAAAAAATCACTTAAACATCTGAATAAATAATAATATTAATCATTCTCTTGCCAGGATGTCCATTTGTGTGGGTTACCAACTTAAAGACATTTTTCTTTATTTTTTTTTCCTCAAGGCTGATATTTTGCTTGAATTTGAATATTTTCTCTAAATTCACTTTTGTTCTAATGGAGAAAAACCAAGTTCTACAAAGTCAGAAAACTTGTTTCATTTTAATTAATAGCTGGTGTCTAACCAATATAGACTTCCCAAGAGATGGATCCTTTTTCCTGAGCATAGTGGTTGTGAAAGAAAAGGAAAATGTACTGAGTGATAAATAGGGTTTGAAATAATTAAAAGAGGATGAACAAAGCACAGATTCTAGGAAATATGGGCAGAGGCTGATTTTTGCATTACTCATTCTTTTTATTTTTAACTCAAATTAGGGAATGACTTTTTCTGTACCAAATCTAGTGTTGTGGCCTGGTCTCCCTTGTTGCTGCAATTGGCTAAATATAAAAGTGCTAATGAGGTTTCTCAATAAAAATACTTGGTATTCCAATGTTCCAGCTACAAAGTGTGAACATCAGTGATGGATGGTTTTCAGTTGGATCACTGATTTTTCTTTTTCTTGTTTTCTTTTGTTTGTTTGTTTGTGTTTGTTTTGCTACTGGATTCCTTTAAATTGTTTCCTTTTGGGTAAATTGAGTATTGCAAAATTTTTTTGTGTAGAACGGAACAGAAATTAAATTGGAATAAAAATTAAATTGTACTCCAGGTATTAATTACAGTGCTGGAATGCTGCTGTAAGTTGGATTTCCTTTAAAATGTAGTGTGTTTATAACTAGACAAATTACACAGGCACAGATATCAGATTCAAGGAAGAAATATTCAGCGAGAGGCTTTTGTGTTTTTCAGTAACCAGACTTTATCACCTTTCCTTATGGTAACTCGTAGTCCATAGTAATTCTGTGAATTAGGGATTGACAGGAAGAACCATGGAAATTTTGGTTAACTTCTCCTGCCACCTCCTGGACAAGGCTCTAAACAGCTTTTCCCCACCAACAGCTATAAAACCTGAGCACGGCCCTCACACTTACAGCCATCCACTTGTGAAATTATCTTAGCCTCCCTGCTAGCACCTTTTCAGCAAAAAAGTAATAAGGAGCATGTCATAAATTAAATTTCTTCCCCAGGAAAATTCTCCCTACCCCCTGAGTTGAATATCAAAAAGTTAGACAAAATGTTTTAACTCCTGTGAAAACAAAATCCCTCAACACAAGGCTTTCAAGTCCTAGATAGCAAATTTTCTATCTGAGATAGTGCTGCCTTTCACTGATACCAGGGTAAGGGAAGAGACACATAGACCTTGAATAGCCTTTGTAATAAATATCTTAAATGTGGGGATGCTCAGACTTTGAAAGACATCACCACTCTGAGTGGCTGTAAATCCTTCTGCTGATGCTATTTGCAACTGGCATCATCAGAGATGCTCTGTATTCTGAAGTCACAACAGTAAATAAACAAACACTATGCCCTGTGCCTTCTGAATGCATTGATCTTCTTGATTTGAATCTACTTTACTGAATTTATCTACCTGAATTACTATCCACATTTTCTTTTAAAATTTAAAATTCCTTAGCATGATGGTTTGCTTTGTTTAAACTCCTTGATGTGTGTCTCCAATGCTGTTATATTCCAGAAAACAATTTATTGGTTTGTACCTGCAAAAAGATTTCCTTATTTATCAACACGTAGCTATGTAATTTTAAAAATGGTACTTCCTAGTGCTTGACTTCCACTAACTAGGGAAATGTAAACAGTGGCTTTCTTATCTTTTAGAATATTCCCCTGGTTTGGACATTCTTAATTTGCATGGATAGGATGTTGCCTTTTGTGATAGCTGGGTTGAGAGAAGCTTTGAGAAATGAACCAATATAATGGTATTTTATCTCCTGTCTAACTCAGACCATAATACCTTGTAATTCCTTCATCAGACTTGTAATCTGTATTTGAACTGTACTCTATCTCAGAGAAAAATAGCCAGACATGAGTGTGTAGCTTTCCTTTGTCCTGTGTCCCAGTGATTGATAAGCTTTGCTTCAGGATTATTGATATAGAAGTTAATTCACTTTTAGGCCAATGTATCTACTGCTGATGTGCAAATGGAATGGTGGAAACTGCATTACACAGAAATGGTAGATTTACCTCTTAAAATTGCTGCTCTCAGAGCAACTAAGTACTATGTCAACTCAGATTTAACTTGGTAAATAGTTCAATGGCAAAGAAAAGCTAGAAATTCTCTTTATGTGATATTGCCAAAGTGAAACTCTTCCTCTCAAATTTTTTTTAAAGAGCTGGAAGAAAACTCTATCTGATTTTTAACTAATCTAAAATTTTAGTTTCTCTTTCAGTAAGCAGAGGAGGGGAGTAACCTTTTTCCCCCTCTATTCTTCCTTAGGGATGTGACTTCACATTTTTTCTTGTTTCTGTCGCATGTAACAGTTGTACATGTGGAACAACAGTCACCTGTATAATCAGTCAACTGGGAGGTATTTTGCAGTTTCAGAAATACTACTTTAGGTAGCATTCCACTTCTTATCCCTCAATGAGTCAGTTAACAAGCTTTGGTGTCAAGGACTCTCTTAAAAAAGAGTTTGGCCCATAGTTTAATAGCTCACATCATGAAAATACACTTGGTGAAACACATGTGAGGATATGTGCTGAGCAGAAACAACCCTCTTTATGAAGCGCTTCTAAGAGAAAAAGAGTTTGGAGACACAAAATGGACAAAAAGGAAGTATCAAGTCTGTTCTCCTCATCAGGGGACAGAGATGGGCAGTGTGGCAGAAAAAAAGCATAGAAAAAATACTGGCTGACACAAAATCAGAAAGGAGATGGTGTGAGCTTAAAACCCACCTCAGATCTTGATTTCTGCCTTGATGCTTCAGCATCAGAACCTTTGTATCTGTCATGAGAAACCCCAAGTACAGTTTTGTAGTCTTTTATACCTTGTCACAACATTCTTTAATAAACTATTCTCTTTCCTCATGTTCACATTTGTGTGAGCCGAGCCTTGGCACAGACAAGAGGGAAATTCCTTTTCTGGCTTTTTGCTGGCAAGAACACTGCTGAGAGACCTTTGATGCTGTCATTAGAAAATTAATTTGTAAATGAAATCTATGTCTCTCTCTTTATGAATACACTGAAATTAAGAGTTATTTTAATGACAATAAGGGTTTTGTATTGTGATAACCAGTGTAAGGGTCGTGAGCCTCAGGACCTCACAGACCCTTGGAAAGAGTCACACTTGGGGCTTACAGGGCCAGAACTGAACCTGAGGGACTGAGAGATGCTCTGAATTCATTGCAGTTCTTTTAAAATATTTTTTTCCTCTATAAGTTATAAAAATTGCATTTCTGTAAGAAACTGGTATTAAATTGTGCAGCTGAGTTCTTTTTGATTTATGTTCTGTTTATGTTGCATCTTTTGTAGCAGTAATACAGAAATAAATGGTAAAAATATTTGAAAAATGCTAGATTACTGAACATTTTTGTGAGATTAAAACTTGGGGCAAGAAGGAAATAAACTGGAGAATTCTCAGGAGATTATTAAAATTTTTATCAAGTGAAAATTGCTTTTCTTTTTATAAAGATAACATTTTTTGCTGGTCCCATTAATTTACAGAGAAGTAATGTGAAAATGGTACAAATCGCCACCATTCTTGGCTCTCCCTCTGAATCTGCAGTCTGAGTATCTGCACAGTTAGTATTTAAGGAATCTGGATCCAAAATTTCAGTCTCTTCTGAGGCTGGCATCCTTGCTGGCTTCCACCTTCCAGAATTAAAAGTTTCTCAGATGAAATGTATTGCCTTGCCATCCCCAAAGCCTACAGGTGTTGTGCTCAAGTGTTGTGCAAGACCAACCATGTGCACTCTCAGCATGTGGCATAGTGCCACAGTGCCTGTGGCATTATCCTGTCACCACATAAAATTTGTCAGTCAGTAAAGAAGGAAACTGGGGAAATGTTACATGTAGTTGGGCAGGTTTAGAAGACTAGTCTCCCAGCAAAAGCCACTTGAAATTAGAATTGTGATTTACAGCGTCTCCTTTATATTGAAAGCACAGAAACAAAGACGTACTTCTTAGAAACACTCTGAGATATGAATTTATAACAACAGTTGATCTTAAAATCAGACAGCATTCTAGGTTAGGTTTTACCTGTGAATATTTAGTCGCTATATAAGATTTGTTCAAGTAATTTAAAAAAAAAATCACCTCAAATTTCCACTTAAATGTATGACTTGTACTGTCTACATCTACTTGCTTTTCAGGTTTTACAGATATAAATAAAATATACTATATTATATATATATGTCCCTGTATATATAAATATACTCCACATATATATATATAAATATATATAAATATACTCCATATATATATATATTTATATATACACACACCTATATAGGGTATATATAAACATAAGAAAGACTGAGGCTTGATTTGCCATGGGTGATGGAGCAGCAAACCCCATTTTTGTTTATTCTTTATAATTTTACTAAATTGTCTCTTTGTCCTAGTCTACTAGCTGCAAATTTAAAGTGTAATATACCTCCAGTGTCCCTTTCCCCAGCTTTTCATTAAGGGCAAAAAGAGTTTCTCTCATTGTTCCTAACAATAGCATCTATGATAGAAATTCTCAAGTTGCATGGATGGCCTCCAGCTTCATTTACTCTTTTATCCCCACCTGAGCCTGACATTGCAGATATCCTGCCTTTCCAGTGCAGCTGAACGAAAAATAATCTCAGTGTATTATGGGCAGAGCCAAGAAATAAAACTTGGAGGAGCAGGAGAGGGAGGGAAGGATGGATAAATTCAGAGAAAGAGGAAAAGGGAGAGAATAGACAGAGAGCAAGAGCCACCTACATCCAGCTGCTGTGTTTCTTCCTGATAAGCACCTAAAGCAGTGCAGAACTGCAGGGGCAGCAGCTCTGTGCCCCCTAAGCAGTTGCAGCTGAAATAGCCAAGTGTTTTTGCCCACATCCTGTGCTTCATTTTTTGGCTCTGGGGTGATCCAGCTGCTACTTTCTCTTCCAGCACAGGTTGTGGCAACAGGGAAGCTTCCCCCTCTCTGTGTGTTTCCAAATGGTGGCTCTGCCACTCCCTTTTGAGTTTTTGCTCCACTGCAGTTGTTATCCTTGCTGTGGCTATGTTCTCTGGCAGCAGGTGGATTTCATGCCTATGCTTCAGAATGGCCTGAAAGTACACACCTCTTCTTCTGGGGTGTGCTGACCAGCAGAAGGAAAGGTCAGACTGCTTTTAATTATTATTGTCTAATAATTTTAAATATTAGATTGTCCTTTTAATTAGGGATCCCCTTTTTGAATGGGTTTTAGCACAGAAGCCTTGATTGCCAACCCAAAGGGTCTTGGAAGTGTCCCTCCTGTTCAGTGAACTTCTAAGTCAGTACATATAAAATGCAGCTACTTATTAATGTTTATGCCTCATGGAATCAAAGAGGGAGAGAAATATTTTCTAATCAAAAGAGAGATTGTATATTATATAGTTGTATGTTGCCAGAATGCTACATGAAAGTGTTCTGGATGCAGGTATTCTCTTATATCAGCAGAATTTGATGAATCCCAGTTTTCATTAGCTATCTTGACTGAGGATGGATTATTGCACATTTTCTGTAAGCAGCTTAATTTTTATTGTTATACGACATTCCTTGCTTAGCATAAAAAATGAAAAACTGAATGGCATTTTCAAAAGCTGAGAACCCTCATCAGTAACTGTGGGGCAGTATTTTCAATCCTAACATGACAAAGATGCCATATACATGAAATCATCTGTAAATTTCTGGAATTTTTTTCCATAAAACAAACTTCCTTCCAACCAGTAGCTTCAAGAGCCACTATACTGCATGAAGTAAGAAAAATCCTAAAGGCACAGTGATCAGAGAGACAAAAAATATGTGACTTCTTTATTAATATAATGAGCCATTTATAAAAAGCAAAACATCAACAGCTTGCTGTTCAGCAAAAGGAGGCCTAACATAACCTTTGTGGTATTGATTTGCTGTTCTGGATTAGCCTAGAAGGGAAAATAATTCCTGTTAAAGTGCTAAAAGAAACTGTCCTTGTCTTCAGAAGTTGATCTAAGATTACAGATGTCCCAGAAGTTTTCCACCTTGTAGCTGACCATGAAAGAAATAATTTACTTTGTGTGAAGTGTAATTACTAGCTAAGAAAACCATATGTAGATAACCTTATCTGTTGGAAGTGTTTCAGATGTGACCAAATACATCAGAATGAGAAATGACTAATTTTGGCTATTATTTTTCTGCTTGTGGGATGCAAATGGCCAGGTCACAGTTTAATTAAATCTTGTAAGAAGCATCTGATGGAGATCGTGAACGATTTTAAGTGCCCTATTGTCTAAAGACAATGCAGGGAAAGTGTCACTCTGTGCATTATCTGGAGATATCCCCTAGTTGTTGCTCTCAGAAACTGCAGGCTGAGCAGATGGATCTTTGATCTGGCCTTGCATAATTGTTCTTTTACTCTTGTATGGCTGTGAGCACAGTTTATTTTACAGTGGTTAGATAAACTAACATTTCTGATTCAAAAACTCATGCATAAGATCTTCCTGTTTTGTCTGCAGGAAGTCTGCAAGGGGCACAGAAAGTTGCATATAGTGAATTTTACTAGTAAAATTAAATAAAGACAGTAATCTTGCTTTAATTTTCCTTTCTTCAGTGAGAAAGAAAGAGGAAGAATTACAATTCAAGGAAGCTTAAGCTATGGGATACCTTTTCACATTCTGTTTCTAAGCATTCTGGAAAAAAAGACCCCAACCCAAACCTGTTTGGATGGATGTGACAGTTTAAGCTTGTCTTAGAATTATAATCCTCATGCCAAGTGAGCTGGATCCATGGATTTTCCCACTCAAAGAAAATCCATTTTCAGATGAGATAAATTTTTTCACTCTTCTTTGCAGGGAGTGTCTGTGAAGCTATTAAATAAGGTGTCCAATAGCAACTTGTCACCAGGGAGAAAAGATGAATAAGAAATATGTTTGTCTTTAAAATATTTCAGTTCTTAGAATAGCAGAATATAGAGATTCCACCTTTTAATGAGCAATCCCTTAAACCTGTGTTGATTTTACTGGTGTTAGTAGAGCTTTGTTTGGCATTAAAAAAATCCATTTGCACATATCTCTTTCCAAGGAATCTGTTTTAAAGCTGATTGTTTTGTTAGAAAAGAGAGGGGAAAGAGTTGTTGGTGGCTTATGGACCAGACCTGCTGTTCAGATAACATCAAATTCACAAAATCTAATTTGAACAGATGTTGTGTGGCTAGGAGTGTGAAGAAATGCTGTCAATTATTCCTTTTCCCATGATTCTCTTAGTCCCATTAAGACATGTGGAGCATGTGGACTATGTCACTCTGCTGTCTGTAACCTTAAAAATGAAGGTGTTCTGAAATTCCCAGGCTGCAATTCCCAGCTGAAGGAGGTCCAGGCATCAGGTAGAAGTGTCCTTGGAGGCCAAATATTGCAAGCAGTGTGTCAGGAATCACAATCCTAATCTGGGCTCCTTTGCTGCCACACACAGCCTCTTAGGCACTCGAATTCACACTGAATTAAAGGCTGTCAGTGTGGTGGAGATAAACAACAACAACATCAACCAAATTCTAGTCTGACATTTGAAAAACACCTTTTCTTTCTGGTTGTTCAGCGCAAATGAAAGGAAGGCAGTGTGCTCCTACTGCATTTGCCTTGGTCTGTGACTTGTGTATATGAGAATGTAGTTTAGGCATTTGCTTTGCTTATTTTGACTGAGTTCAAGCCTGGTTTTGGTTCTGTATCTGGACCTGTGTGTTGGCCCAGATCCACTAGTGAGCTTGAGAGTAGTTCTGCTGAGCATTGCAGCACTTAAATTTTAGGGAGCTAAAATTCCAGGAATGGAATTTGAAACAACTTCATGTGGGTGCTCAAAATGCCTGCACAGTGCACAAGGGGGGTCCATGCCTTGAAGGACAATGGGAGACAGCTCCAGACAGCAGGAGCAGGCCAGGCAGGAAAGTCCAACTATGCCTTCTGTGACTGCAGAAAACATGGCCCAGGTGTATTCTGCACTCATGGATTTATTTTTAGGGAGTCCCAGGCTGTGTTACCTCAACAGCATCTCAGGCAGCTGGTCTGTGGATTCCAGTGCCGGGGAATCTTGGGTTTTGTTCCTAAAGCCCAGGAGATCAATATCTCCTGCTGTGTGGTGGATCACAAGTCACCTCCAGGCTGTGAGCAGAGTCTCTCCTCAGGGAAATGCCTCTGGCTACCATGTAATTCTCCTGGCTACCCACTCAGGGAATAATTCAGCTCCTCAAAGCAGCAGCACTTCAGGAGAGGAGCACTTGTGGCCAAGTCCTTCTCTAGGGAGATGGCTGTGAACATGGCTGGGGATCACAGGCAGTTCAGGACGGCAAGAGGTGTGGCCACCACCCCTTCTGAAGGCTTGTTTTTAACAGGGAAAACCCTGTAGCTGCTGTGCAGTTGTGTTTTAGAGTCTCAGCAAATTGTAGCCCTGGAGGAGTGGGTTTGTAGAGCAAAACTGTTGGTGCAGAGGAGCCAGCGGTCAGACAGGTGGAGGGGACAGAGTCCAGGACATCCCTCTGGCTGCCCTGCGTGTCTCAAGACCCTGGCATAAAGTCGAAAACATCTGTGGTTTCGACTTTAGCCTGTGGAAAAGGCTGCCGGCTTTGTGTGAGGAATTACAAGCCACAGAGGTTTGAGTAATGTGATACTTAACACAGGGCGAAAAAGTAGAATTTTGGGGTTTTTAGAATGTAGTTCAGGGAGTCAAGATGGAGGGATTTGGGTGTGTTCTGGCCTTCTCCTCCTTCTTGTCCTCCATGTCTTGGTGTGATGGTGACACTTTTCTATTGGTTTAAGGTAGAGACACACTGTCCAACTTAAGTGATAGATATTGGCACATAATTGTAAACATAGACTGAGATTGGGGGCAGAATGCCATGGCCTCCTTGCTAGACAGAACTCAGCAGGTCAGAGAAAGAATGTTACAGATAAGGAAGAATAAACAACCTTCAGAAGCTGATCCTACACATTTCACACTCCTTTGGCTGCACAGGCTGGGAAACAAGGACTTTTATAATCTTGGGGTCATCCCAACACCCAGACCCTGAGAGGGGGGTCTCCCCCTGGACTGGCACCAGTTCTGGGCTGTGTGCAGAGAGCCCATTAGCACTGAGGAGCACCAGGTGCACACCTTGTTCTCATCCTTTGGGACAGTCACCTGGAGGCCATGGTGTGTGTGCTGTGACATTCCTTGTCTGGATTGAAACAGCAGTGCAGGCATGGCCAGCAGCCAAGAGTGCTCATGAGACAGCATTCCCTAGGCAGGAGGTAAAATAGCTGCAACACTCCAAAGAGCATGAAAATGATTGTGGTATCCCACTCCTTGAGCATTTAAACTGCATACCTGGAATTGCCTGGCAAAAGTGGCATCTTCAGTGCTTCTCTGAGATGTAGTCCTTGCTTTAGCTGGGCTTTGGTTCACTTATCTATTGTGCTATTCTCTTGTTCTTATCTCCAGGATCCCAGGGGCAATCTAGGAAGGATATTATATAGAAAAAATAATTTTTATTTGTTAACCATCCTCCCACTTAGAAAAAGACCAGGGTTAGAGTTACACTTTTCTAAACATTCAGTGCAGGAGATGAGCCTCTTTCCAGCAAGAAAATATGAACTGCTGGGGAAACCAAACAGTTTTCGACTGTGCAGTTTCTGCTGTGGCAGATTGCCAGTCAGTGATGACATGGGGTTGGCATGGTACTTCTGACTCTGGCCTTTTCCCAGACCTGAATGTATGTTGGGAATCCTGGGATTTTTTTTGCTGCAAACTGAAACAGTTAGAAAGGCATACCCTGCTTCACTCCAGCAGCTCAAAAAAGGACGATTGCCAACATTTCTTTCATCACCAATTCTCTCTTCTGCGATTCAAACCAAGGGTTTAAATCTAATTCAAATATAGCTAAAACAGAAAAAAAAAAAAATTCAGGAAAGCAGGAAACCAGGAACTCAGCTTTCTTGTTACTGCAAAGGACATTAAAAGGAAATGTTGTGTGCTGTAATGAGGAGGAATCCCTCTATCCCCTCACACCCATCTATTTTGTAGTGCATCTCCCTTGCACTCACCTGCATAAGAGGGATTTAAACTATGACTTTACCCAGCCAAACCCTGCCCCTCTGCTCTCCAAGGCTTTCTCCACCCAGACAGACTCGAAAGCTCCAATATTGTGCTGATTAGGATGTGTTACTATTGCTTCCTACCCCTCTGAAGTCATGTATGCACCAGTCTGTCCATCACACGTTAAAAAAGCCTAGCTAAGTGAGAGCTGTAGGGCACTTCTAAAGCAGTGAATGAAAATAAAATACAAGGGTTGATGAAAATATAACGGAATAACTTAATTCTTTTTTCAAAATTTGAGTTATCATTTGCTTAATGTAGACCAGTTTACAATTAGTTTACAATTTAAGCAATTGCCTTGTTTAAGCATTTTAAGTTGGCCCTCCTTAATTTCCCCTCAGCTGCGCCTAAGTCAGAATCCAAGAGGTAATTGCATCACTCATATGAGAAAGATGTAACTGCAGATACTTTATCCCATGGACACATGTGCTTGTCCTCCCCTTGTGTCCATTTTGGCTGTAATTGTTAAAAATACCTGTCACAAGGGCTGTGTGTTTTGCTGGGGTGGATTCTCAGAAGCTGGTATGTGAACTGTTCTGCGGATTACTGCTCATGAGCTTCTGCTAAACTCAGCTGGTCTGCACTCTGAGCAAATAAATCCTTTTATTTGGCAGACTGTAAAAAACACAGAAAGAGAGAGGGAAATAGAGGCCATCAGACTGTTCCTGAACAGGAACATTCAGAACAGTAACAAAAAATGTTGCTGCTGCATTGCACAATTATTAGAATTGCTCCCCATCAAAGGTCAAAAGCATTAACCACGTTGGCAATATTTATAAATAGACCCTTTATGGAGTTTTACCTGAAGTGGGATGGAGAAACACTTTGACTCAGGAAGACCAATTAGAACAAGTAGGATCTTTTAATTTAATGGCTGCATTAGGCAAGATTGAATGAATGTTGGTACAGACACAGACATAGAACATACATAGACAATTTCACTACTTATGGAATCTGAAATGAAATGCAATTTCAGCTTGACCACAGAAGGCCAAAGAACGAGTGGTCCTGGTGTGGCCATGTAAGAGAATAAAAGCAGGGAAAGTTCTAGCCCCAACAGGGCCCTGTGACAAGCATTGCAACTCTTGCCATTAAGGTCTGGAGGGATGTTTTCTGTATCCACAGGGATAAAGTGGCCCAAAAAGTGACAGGAAGCTTAGACCTGCTGCACAAATGGCAACCAGTGGGGTCCAGGCTGCGTTCTCCTAGGAATTTAGTATGCAGGCATTTCTAGCACACCATTTGCAGTGCTTACCATTGCATTCTGGTTAAAGATGTTCATCAAGTACCCAAAAGCCAGGAAACATTAAAAGTAAGTGTGATTTGGGCATTTTAATTTGTTCCACTTAGTCCCTGCCTAGCATGTGGGAATGATAAACGTTTGTGCAATCTTTCTCACAAGCCCATAAGCTGATCTAGGTTTGGACTGGGTATTGCCTAGTGGGAAAAGGCTAACAGGTCCAAACTGATTACTAGGATTAATTACTTCTGAATCCACTTTTTGCAAGTCTCTTTGACTGCCCAGACTGGTTTATTGAGCTGGGAGCAAGGAGCCAGCTCTTTCAGGAAATAGAATGCTGGTATCTCATTATTCAGAGTAGGCAGAAGGCAAACAGCTCTGTTCTGTGCTAAGAAGAACCTTCCCTGTCTTTCTGGGATGCCAGGTAGAAGACACAACCAGCTCTGTCTCTGTAGGAGCATCTTAACTTCAGTTTCAGTTTTTCCATTGTGGCAAAGAAAAGTAATATAGCTTCATGGTTCTTGTTCTCAGTCTCCTCCTTAAGGTTTTTTGGTGAGAAACTTGTGATGAAAACACACAATCATTACTAGTTCTGCATTCTTCCCACTGCAATTAAATGCTAGATGGTAGGAGGAAGCTACTAAGAGAGTCATATTTGGAGACATTGAAGATTTTTGTTAGTGAGAATGAGAAATATGCTATAAATGCAAAGGTAAATTTACAAGAATGTGAAAAATTTCAGGTAAATTTAATTTTTTCCTCTTAGTTCTTTTAATTCCAGTAAAATGGGTCAGGTCAGTAAAAATGAAAAGAAATTAAGAAATGATTGTTGAATACAGGCATTACCTTGATGGCAGAAGTTGATTTAGCTTCATTTGGTTAAGCACCTCTTGTAGACAAGCAATTGCTTCCAATGAAGTACAGTCTTCCATATGCTAAATGGTCTTCAGAGCTGGTGATGAGTTTGTTAAAAGGAACTTGAAACTTCAATATCTACTTTCGCTCAGAATGGCTTTTCTCTATTTTTTCTTTGTGTCGTATTTGAATTCATCAATCACTTAGATGGGTGGTGTTTTTGCTATTCAGAGTGTTTTCTTGTTTTTCACTATCCTCCCTTTCTAGCCACTTTTCTCTGCTTTCATTTACTTTCTTTCAACTCCTTCTTACCTAGAGGGACTAATAATTTTTTTTAGTATGATTAAAACTGCCACAGAATTATGGTATGTTGCTTTTCTTACATTTATATAGAAGAGTAAGTTTCCCTTCTCTTGCCCTTCCTCTCACCTTTGAAGGTTCTTGATCCTCTGAAGTGGTGCCACACTCTTGTTGCCAAATCATCTTTATTCATCCATCTGTTTTGATACAATTGCAGAATTAAAACAGACAGGACATTATAGATTGTCCAAATTTATTTTTCAGCTGTAGGTTATAGGCAGATTTTAAAAGTAGATAGTGGAGTACAGCCTAGAGCCAGTGTTTGTGAACATGTAAGCCATTTTAAGAAGGATAATCAGTTCTAAGAATTTCACTTTTAATTACATTTTAACCTAAGCTTTTGAAACTAATAATTTTGGCCGCCTGACTTGAGAAAATTGAGAGAACTGTGAATTTCCAGAAAATGTGAAGCACCCCTATTCTGAAAAGGGGGTTTATTTGCTTGTTTCTTAGGACAGGTGTTTCAGAATTTGAACTGGAATTTGGGCCACCTGTCCATTTTGAAAACACAGCTCCCACCACAGCATCCTGCAGTTGCCTGTGTTCAGATTTTAAGAGCGACTCACTGAGAGTTACTTGGTTACTTACATAGCTGAGATAGGAGACAAAACATTCAACTCAAACTGATGGGCCCAAATTTGTCTCCTAAACAACTGGGAGAATGAATTAGGAGTGATATAATCTTCTAAATTGCATCTATTATGATATGATAATGCCTCATGCCAGAAGGAGTACAGAATTCTCATAAAGGCTCTTAATTTAAATTTGCTTTGAGTTGGCAAAACACACACAAAACCAACATAGTCGATTTAACTCATTTAACCAATGTCAGCATCTAATTAGAGTATGAGGATAAAATGATGGGGTGTTACAGTTCCGATTCCCATGAAATTTTACTTATCTAGGGGCAAGAACTTATAGCACTTGGAACATAAAATAAGGTACTAAATTTAAAATATAACCCCATGCATATTAGCATAATTAAAATGCCAGATTTTAAAATGCAATTATCAAGTAATAGGAATGCTATGCATCTGTAATGCTAGAATTTCCTTAAAGCACATTAAGGACATGCAACACTCAGCAGATTCCTAACTACTACTTAATTACCCTTGCCACTTACTGCTGCAAAGATGCAGAGTATGGAAAAAAAGATACACATTTGCCTAACCAAAAGAAGGATTAGAAGATTTTCTTTTGTAGTTCGAGTACAGATAGACTTTTAATATCTGCTGTACACCTTGCTCAGTGAGCAACTAATGAAATCATCTGTAAATCTAAATTTTAGAACTATCCTTTTAACACTAGTTAGCATCAAGCACTCCCTATTGCATGGATCTCTGTTGCCCTTGTACAAAGGTCAGCAGTGTAAGAGTTTCAGGGTGCTCCTTAAAAGCTGCTTTGAATTTGTGCTCACCAACCTGTTGCCTTTTAAAAGAAAGAATTTTAGCAGAGTAGTCCTTTTGACAACATCTCCTTTATAATCAATTTTGCAGTTCTTAAGAAGACAATTCAGGTTTTCATAATATTCTAATCCATTTTGTGTAATTATTGTAGGTTTTGAGTTAATTTAGAGGCTGATGTCCTTCCTCTTAAAGCTGTTAGGAACAGTTATATGTTTGAATTTTGAATTTATTTTTTTCTTCTCCGAGTTCTCTAAAAACAATGGGAAATTTGATGGTCTGCTATCAGGCTTTAAGATTAGAAATAGCTACCTAAGATAAGCACAGATTGAGAAGTCTCTCTGGTCTGAGATACTTATTTCACAGAGTGTGGCTGTGCCACATTGCTCCAAAGGAGGTGGGAAAGAAGGGTGTCCTGAGAAATTACATTTGCAATTATTTTGTGAAGTGTCTTCCCCCTCTGGTGTCTGGACCCGTGAAGAGCTTGCCTGTGTGTGCTTGCTGTGGTTACCTGGCCAAGATTAGTCTGGATCTCATCCCTTGCACAGGGAACAACCTGGTGGAGTTCAGGTGTGAGCTTTCAGGGTCCCCAGCAGTCACTGAAAATTTGGTTTCAGATTTTCTGATTCTTTATATGAATGTCTTCACATCTGTGCTGATTATAAAGTCCTTATGCTGAAAATATTAAAGATAAATAGGAAGAAAAGGTGAAAAGAAAAAATAAAAAAAAAAGAAAGAAAATCTTTATAAAGGAAAAACATACTAGAAAGAACAAATGAGGAATTTTGCTGAGAGGAAATGGTTTTTTGAAGAAAAGGATGATGGTGTCTGGGGAATGGGGTTTGCCACAAAACCTCACTCTCTCTCCACACTTGTTAAATTAGCTGTGTGTCTCCTCTGTACTGTCTCCACTTTGAATACAGACAGGTAAGGGGTTGAATTTCTCCTTCAGCACCAGTCCAGAGACTCTCCGAGTCGTGTTGGCCTCAGCTCCTGGAGCACCCTCTCTGTGCTCAGGGCAGGTATGAGGCATTAATTTCAAGAGAAAGGCGGCTTCTGCCTCAGTGCTGGATTGCATTTCTCACAAATCCTGCACAGGTGGTGAAAAACTTATGCAGGTCCAAAAAATAGCACCCATATTAAAGACTCAGAGCCTGCACCAAATTTGCCATTTTTAGCTCAGGCATTGGGAACAGGCACAGTGAATGAGAATGGAAGAAAGAAATTCATCAAAGAGTTGTTGGTCAGGAGTTCATTAAATTTCCCCTTGCATTCACTGGACTGATGAATGCAATTAACAGCTGCTTCACTAAAAAAAGAGTTTTCACTCAGTTATTTCCTTCATCTCAGACTTGGGCTCATTTGATAATTATTTTTACATGCTGACTCTCACATCATTGACTGTTCTTCCCAACCTTGCACTGTAGTGACAAAGGAATTATGGCAAAGTTGAGCTGTTGAGTTTTACTCTTTCCTTGCTAGTGCTTACTTTTTTTGTAAGTGCAGTAATTCCCCTTGCCACGCTGAGATGTGTTCTACATCTTTCCCAGGACAATGGATGTGTCTGATCAAATCCATCAGGCAGGTAAGCCAGATGAAACACCTACTGCTGTTCAGAAAATAGATTCTGCATTGATTTAACTACTAGAAAAGCAAATCTCCATTATTTCAAAGAGCACTAAGATTGCCCTCAATGCTCATTTCCTATCAGTGTGGGACAGATAAAGCACTGAAGTGGAAGTCAGAAATCTATCAAATGGCTCATTGACTTGGGCCAATTTAAAATGTTTTTCCTTGTGTTTCTTGACTGTGTGTCTACATCTGTACTGTAATAACTCTGTGGAGGAGAAACCATTTCTGTACTTGTTTGTACAAGCTCTGTTTTGCTTGGAGTCTCCAGGTAACTTAAAATATGCCTCATTTAAACAAAGCTATGAACCATTGCATCTCCCACCCATTTCCTTCCAATTCCACAGGAGTAAATAGCTTTACCTGAGAGCAAATGCAGTTTTGTGGTTTGGATTAAAATGATGTGCACTTCCAGTTGTTGTATCCTGTGGCCTCAGGCTGTGCTTTCTTGGGGGCTACTGCTTTAAGTCTTCTAAAACAAAAAAATGCTTCAGTTCAGCCCATGGGCTCAAAATGGACAAATGTGAATGTGAATTCACAGTCAAAATAAGCTGCCCAACTGTGGTGATATTAAGGTGGGCAAATAGCTGGTATGTGGATAAAATTGATGGAATAATATTGGAATGCTGGAGTAATTGGAGTAATGCTGGAGTGATTGGAGTAATTGAAATGCTGAGAATTCAGTTTAGTAGTAACCAGGGTGAGGAAAGCCTGAGATGTTTAATCCATCATTCCATCTTTGTGTCCAGGGAGCAGTGCCAGAGGACAGTGAGATCTCACATCAAAAACACAGCACAACTGGGGACAGCATCCTTCTCTTGAACCATGATGTCCTTACTGCTCTGGGTAGCCAAGATGAACCCACACACCACCAACACCTCCATTGGCTTCAGAAAAACTCCAGTCAGTGCCAAACTATGAGAGCTGAGGTCCTAATCTTGCTTTCCATCCCCAACCCCCATATTCCCTCCCCCACCCCCCCTTTTTCCCAATGTATAGTGCATTTCTTCAATTTTCTCTCTCTCCTTTTCCTTTTTCCCAAGTCCTGGGCCCTGGTAGCAAGGATTGTTTTGTACCACGTCAGAGAGCCTGTGATCACAAAAGCTGCTGGAGCAGAGTTTTAAACAGTCTGATTTGTGGGGCTTTGTCAGATCTAATCACAAAAGGTGAGACCTGGTGCTGGGAACTTGCCACTCTCTGATAGCAAGTGAGAGACAGCCTCAGAAACAGCAGCTGTGTTTTTTTAATCTCCACGGTTCTTTTTATTTTCTGCCCCTTTTTTGAGCTTGTTTTGTCTTTGAGGAAAGATGATCAAGCTGCACCAGAAACAGCAGTGACAACAACACATCCAGCTCACTTCAGCATCTGTTTTTCTTTGCCATCAAAAGGCCCATTAGTTATTTTCCTTGTTAGCACCCTCTGATAGATTTGCCAAACAGCATCCTTTGAGTGTTAAAACTCTGGTGACAAAATAGGAAGGGAAAAACAGAAGCTGAAAAAAAATTATTTAATTCTCTACTTCCCATGTGCTTCCCTTTCATTACATTGTGAGTTTAATGTGCGTGTCAGGAGAAATTTGCACAGAATAATAAATAAATAAATACTTCTAATGTTCCTGGTTCTGAGTGTTAAGGTTGATTATGGAGCTGGGCAGAATTTGTTTCATGTCTTTGCAGCACATATTTGAAAATGTCACTCTTGCTGGTGATTAGAGTAAGAAATGATAAAGTTTTGTGGATGCCTCAGAGACAGAGGCTTCCTTGGAGATTTGGGGGAATAGCTGAACTGTCAATATATTTGTCAGAAAAATCCACAAACACCAGAGATTTATGTCCAAAAATGAGACAGAGGAGTCCTAAAACTTTAGTTGAATAAAAAAGATTCAAACGACCTCAAGTAACCCCTGTGACATGAAGTAACCCCATCAAGGCTTGAAATGACCTCAGGTAACCCCTGGATCAATTAAAAGAGACTCCAATGTCCTCAGGTAAGCTCTCTGACCTCAAGTAACCCTGATCATAGCCAGAAATGACCTCAAATAACCCATGTGACCTCAGGTAACAGAAAGAACCCACCACTTATGTTGGACAGCGAGTCTCTACCTTAAACCAATAGAGAATTGTCACCATCACACCAAGACATGGAGGACAAGAAGAAGGAGAAGGCCAGGACACACCCAAATCCCTCCGTCTGCTACCCCTGAACTACATTCTAAGAACCCCAAAATTCTACTTTTTCACCCTGTGTTAACTCAGCTATCACATTACTCAAACCCTTTTGGCTTATAATTCCTCACACAAAATTGACAGTTTTTTCCACAGATGTTTTTGACTTCATGCCAGGGTCTCCAAGAGACCTTGCCAGGGTCTTGGGACAGCCAGGGCAGCCAGAGGGATGTCCTGGACTCTGACAATTCACTTGAATGAAATGAACGTGCTCATCTTTCCCTCTTCTCAAAAGAACACCTGAACAATTGTTCCCCCTTTAGAATAAAATTCAAGTCAGACAGAGAAGTTCCTGTGCCTACCAGGAAACACTTCTTGGTCCAGCAAGGGCTGCAGCGTGGTGAGCTCAGGTACAATAGCAGATCCTCATACCCTTAATCCATTTCTAATGTTCTTTTTTACAAATGGTATAATGACTCCTTCCCAGTCACTGCCCTGGTGCTCACCCCCTTTCCTTTGGTCTTGGGCTCCCTGCACTTTTTCCTGTTGGGAGTTGTGAAAACTGTGCTGTTATCCTTGTCTGAACCTTTGCCTTTTCCTCATCCATTCTTTCATATCTTTTCATATTCCTGAGATGCCTTTCTAACCAATTCCTGGAAGAGATTCCACTGTGCCACCTCTCCAGCCCGTACTCCTGTGAGCTCTCACAGCTGTTCACTGTAGAGAAACCCCCTTAAGTCCTGAGCAGCAAGCAGACAAACCCAAATCCACCTTGACTCCATGATGGCTGGGGGTGTAGGGACAGCGCCTCCCTGTTTTCCCTCTCCTGGAAGCCAGGAATACAGACTTACAGCCAGCCCTGTGTTAGACTGCAGGGTTTGAAGATAAGGCAGGGAAGTTCCCAGTGCTCACCGTTCTTTCCTTATCACACAGCCTCCTGCTGCTATTTGCCTTAGCAATATTTCTCCACATGCCCCTTTCACCAATCCTTTCCCAAACCAACACCATATTGTCCCCTCTGGACATCCACATCCTCAGATTCCTCTGGGAGAATGTGCAAACCATCTCAGCACTCTCCCAAAGCACCCATCAGAGGTTATTTTGGGATTGTCATCTCTATAGCCAAAACTCTCTTTCAATTTTCCTTTGTTGCCCTCCCTGAGCATCCTGCCGTGTTTTACTCCCTGAAGCTGCACTCACCAGTGAGATTTGCTGAGATCCTTTCTGACTTTCCCTTAGTGCCCCCTCTGGGCATCCAGAGTCTGGTGGATTCTTCAGGGACTCCCCTGGTCCTCCTCTCATCTGTCTCCAGGAAGCTCGAGGAAGTATGGAAAAGGACAAGGAAATCTTTTGAGGGCTAGAAATTTTTTTCTTTGTTTAGTTTCTGAAGAAAAGCCTGCTGCATTGTGATGTGATTGTGGTTCTGACAGCATGTAAGAACTGGAATTGGGAGCTAGAGAATGCCCAGGTAAAAACTCACCACTGCAAGCAGAGTAAGAGAAATTCCATCCATCCTGGCTGTTTTGGGGGTTATGGATTCAAAGCAGCTCCTAAAGGCAAAACCCCACAGAGTATAGACATAAAAGCTAAAAAACATCACTGAAGATAAATATCATTAGGCATCACGCAGATCAAAATGTTGAACAGTGTGGTCATGGTCCAGAGGCACAATTATCCATTAACATCAAGTCCACCACCTTCCAAATTACCTTTTCAATTTTTCTCTTTGAAAGAACTATGTTAAAGGAATATATAAATTCCAGGTGGCAACCAGTGCTTCTAATGGAATAATCTAAAAGTTTTAATTTTTGAAGTGATGATGAAAACCTTTCAGTCACCACACATTAACTTTAAACAGTGAATAAAATTTTTTGAAAGAACTTTGTTTTGAGTCTGAAGACAAAAAAATATTTTTTGCCTTTTATTCTTTTTGTGTGTGGGTATGTGTGTGTTATGTCACTGCTGGAAATGATGACTATTGAGTGACATCTAGTGGATGTGAAGATGCTGAACACCAGCTTTTCAAAGGTATAAAACCTTCTGAAATACATCAGAGTTGAAGTGCCTGCAAAGAGACCACGTAATTAAAATGTTGAGCATTGTAGCAAGATGTAGGCAACAAGCCAGAGAGACAGATTCCAGCTCTTCAAGGAAACAGAAACTTAACAAACCAAAAAAAGTGTCAGATTTCTCTTTTTTACATTCCTCCAATTCTGATGTTAAAAAAAAACCCCAAAAACCTATAATTCTGCCTGCTCATTGTCCCACTTTGAGTTGTACTTTATAAAATCTCTATACAGAGACCATTTACCAGCACACTCCCAGAAAACCACACTCTGTCACACAGTAGCCCTGGTTTGATAGCCAGTGCCTGCTGATATGTTTTGGATGGATATTTTTCCTTTTTCATTTCTGTTTCATATTTCACAATTGAACGTGTACTTATCCTTGAGGCTTACTAGCCACAATAAATCCAGAGTTGCTTTATAGTGAGTCAATGACAGAAAAATTGTAGTTTTTCATGAGAGATTATTGAAGAAGAATACCTGAAATGCTTGCCTGCCTTAACTCTCTTTTTGGGAAAATGTATTTCTGAGAAGACCACATTTCAGAAACTGAGATACAGCAACTTCAATTTTTGGAGCTGAAGGGAAAAAAAGTCAACAGAAAGCTTTTATATTCCAAGGGCATGATTCATCAGGTGTCTTACAGTACACTCAAATTTAAGCGTGTAAGTGTGAACTCTGGATTTTTCACCGTGACCACAGAACCTTCACAGGGCTCTGTAGGAAGTATTCAGCTCCGCTTATTAACTTTGTTTTCCAAGTTCATAAATGCAAAGTCTTCTTCTTTGTTGTTTTTTTTTTTTTTTTCCATTTTTATCAGACACAATCTAAACAAGTCCCTGGATACACTGATAGCCTATTGATAAGCTAAATCCAGAAAACTGCCCAAAGCAGAGCCAGAAGGGCTCAGCCTTGCAGCAGGTGGTTTGCAAAGCTGCAGCCACCTGGTAGGAACATTTCAAAAGGCTGCTCACAATTCCCAGCACTGAGCATGTCAGAGTGCAGCTCTGCTTCATCCATAATGGCCTGCCAGGGCGGGGAAATCAATACCACACACCCCTAACAAGTGGAGAGTGAACTCAAGGCCACAAGGAGGGATATAGAAGTGGTTCACATTTTAATTCTATTCCTCCTGCTCCTTATCCACCCCTTCTCCAGAAGAACTGCAGTGACAGTTTATACTTTAAATGGATTTTATTTGATTTACTTTTGTCTTTCCACATAACCTGCACTATATTTGCATACAGGTATATCTTTTCACAACACTTGCTTGTCTTTCTGTGACATCTTATACTTTTGTATAGGCCAGGGCTGTGCTTTTCAAATAGAAGAGATGAAAAGAATCAATGAAAGAGAAATTTTCATTTCTCTTTCATTGTATATTATGTTCAGTTTGCTAAGTAACTAAACTTAGTAATAAAGAATAATTTAAGTTGGAAAAATCCTGTATGATCATCAAGTCTCATCTTTGACCAGTTATCAGCTGGAGCACAGCACCTCCTGCCCCTCCTTCTGCACTGACCTGGGTGTCTGCAGGGCTGCTCCTCTCATATGTTCTCATCCTGCTCTTCTCTGGCCACAATTACATCTGAGCAACAACTTTTTCTTCTTATTAACTCTGTTATCACAGAGGCATTCCCACCATTCCTGCTGGGCTGAGCCTTGGCCAGCAGCACACCCGCCCTGGGAGCCACCAGGGGCTGGATCTGCTGGACATGGAGGAAGCTTTTGGCAGCTTCTCACAGAAGCCACCCCTGCAGCTCCCCTGCTCCCAAAACCTGCTCCTGCAAAGCCTCCTGGTTGCTCTTGCTGCTGCAGCTGAAATGCTTCTGCAGTCTTTGAATGAAATAAACCTTGGAGAACTAATTGAGCCTTTCAGCTCAGCTACACGATATGTCCCTCTCACATTACTGAGCTTTATTGGCAATTTTCATTCTCTCTCTCTCCCCTTCCCCCTTCTTTCCATCCCACCCCTGAGCTCTGGTCTGAGAACTGACAGATATATGTGTTGGAGGTTTGCACAAACAGGAGAGGACTGCTGGGATAAGTTCCTTGAGCTTTATTGCAGCATCAGCCTCATTACATGGACGAGACAATTGCTCATGTTCTGCCAAAGATTTCTTTGTTACAGAGCACTTAAAAAACTTTCTAGCCAATAGCATATTGCTAAAGCTTACAGACAATTGTTCTAGCTAATCACTAAAATCACACGTACACCTACTTCACACAATGCTTGCTTGTCTTCTTTCTATTAACAATACACAATACTTCATTATTAAGCTTAAAACCTTCTACTATCTTGCTAAGCATATTTTTCTGCAGTCTTAAGGTCTATCTTAGCCAAGCCTAAAACTCAATCTATTGTTTCATGTCCTTGCTTGCTGTACTATTGTAACTTTCCTACTTTCTGACTTAGCAGCTCTAAGTTCTCTGCTCTTTCTATGAGGCCTGCTTTCACATCCTTCTGAAAGTCTTCTTACCTTTACTATGTTTCCCACAATTCTCCCTCTCAGTACAACTACAAAGAAACTCTCTTAACTTTGTCATTTATTAACTACTTTGTGTTACATAGCCCTACTATAGTACATATTTTTTTATTTAGCAAAACAGCATTACAAGTTTTCTACACAAAGGCCCATCAGCAAAATTTAAAGTCTCTCACTACTCAGTGCAGCTCTTTTTGCTTATGGCACTTTTCTTGCTTGCTTTAAGTGTTGCTATTTTACACTCCAGCAATTTTAATGCTATAAAAGATTTGGTCTATTCAAAGGATGTAAGGCAAATTTGGTTGTAGCTACTTATTGGTGCTACGATGCCCGGCCGGTGGGAAGAATTATGTGCAGGACTCCAATGATTTCAGAAGACTAATTTATATTTTATTTTATTATACTGTATTATACTTTATTATATTATTATTATATACTTTGTTATTTATTATTATACTTTATTATACTGTATTATACTAAAAATATGTTACACTAACAAGAACTATATAACTTCTAACTAGAAAGCCCATGACTCTCTCCTGAGAGTCCCGACACACACGTGGATCCAGTTGGTCAATGAACCCAAAACACCCTCACCAGACTCCAATCAAGCAATCACCTTGGCTAAACAATCCCCAGATCACATTCCACATTCCAGGGAGTAGCAAATGAAATAAGAATTGTTTCTATTCTTTTTTCTCTTCTTCTCTCACAGCTTCTTTCAGGAGAAATCCTGAGAAAGCCAAGTCTCTTTCTGTTCAGAGGACATGTGAATTACCACTGTTACTATTTATTGTTCTGAT
Source organism: Taeniopygia guttata (assembly GCF_048771995.1). Lineage (NCBI taxonomy): Eukaryota > Metazoa > Chordata > Aves > Passeriformes > Estrildidae > Taeniopygia > Taeniopygia guttata. Next base: position 13,632,749 of record NC_133024.1, on the reverse strand, counting down.
AAGTCTCGTCTGTTCTAAGGTCTTAATTGAAACCCTTCATTTATGTCTATACTTGCACCTACTTTTTTTTTTTTTTTTAAGATTTTGAGAACGTATATGGAGACATTTCTGCACACCTGGAGATGTGCTTGGAGTTTGCTGAGCCCTTGGGGGCAGGAATGAAGCAGCACTGAGCCTTGCAGAGCTGAGGGCAGCTGTGACCTACAGGGCTGTTGGCTCATGGGTTTCAAATCAGAGCTGCTGCTGAATCCAAATCACTGCCTAGCTGCAAGCTGAGTTATTGCACACAAACTCTGCATGAGCAGTGGGATCCTGCAGAGGAATAATAAAAATGCTAATAAAAGTGCTGCTGCCACGAGCCAGGGCAGCTAGGTGCCAACAGCTCCTTTTGAGCTTTACAGCCTGAGAGCATGGAGCTTGGTGTGAGGCACAAAATGCAGCTGAAAGGCAAAGGACACCAGCTTAGGGCTTGAACACACCTTTGTGGGCTGGAACAGATTCACTGCTGGAGAACACGGAGCGTGCAGCACTGCTCAGACCCGCTGTCAGTCTGAAAACATCTCCCCATTGCTCTCATCGAGTGTGTGCTACCAAATTAACCGTATTCACTTCCCAGGGACAGTCCAGTTAATGGGTTGAAACTCCAGCCTGAGTGAGATTTGATGGAGGTTTTGGATTTTTTTTGTTGGTTTTTTTTGCTGTTGTTGCTATTTTAGTAGCCAGTCTGGACACTAACTGCAGATTTTTTAACATCTTTGTTTATCAGATTGATCTGACCTGGACCTCAAAGTCCAGGAACCACTTCTGAGGTTGTGCACTTTTTCTCCAGCCATGCCTGCTGCTGTCCTCAGAAAGGAAAACTGAGAGAAATCATTTTTTGTGGCAATTGTATAGAAAGGACTTTTTTTGTTATCAGTTTTCTAAGTGTGACATTGTTAACTTTGCAGATAGTTTTGAAGTTCAAAATGGTTGGGCATTTGAATTTATTTACTTGTTTTGGGGAATCAATATCTCATCTACTTCAAATACTCTTAGACTCATACTTGTCAAAAATGTTTCCACTCCAAATCTATTTTTTCTCAGCATGCATGCAAAGAATTTCTACTTTCAGCTATTGATGATTCAGAGTAATTTTTCTTTTTTTTTTTTACTGCTATTAAGCCTGAAATACTTGTGGTTTTAAGTGTTGTCTCAAATAGCATATATGTATCAGTATCCCGATTATCAATATCTCAGTGTAGATTTGTGAAGGGAAAAAGACTCTGAGTGTTTCAAATTCCAATTTTCAGAACAGAAATAATTGTCATCTGTCTTTTCATTAGGCACAGTTTGGGAAACAGAAATAGTAGAGCTATAAAAGAATTTCCCTAATCTAAGTTTTTTTCTTTTTCTTTTTTTTTTTTTGGTCAGAAAATTCTGATCCTATAAGTGAAGCATTGCAGGAGAATTCCCATTCCTGTGCCAGTTCCTGCTATCATTAAAACCAGATGGTCATCAAGATCTTTGTTACCCCTTTTCTGATTTAACAAACCTAACTTTAGCTGCAAATGCTTTGTTAAAAGCTACTTTGCTAAAGCTCAGGAATCCCCTGGCATTGCTGGGCTTTGCAGGTATCCAAGCACACACAGAAGAGCTTCACTAAGAAAAATGTTGCCCACCAAAAATGCCATGGGAGCAGCTGATGCAGGGTTTGATTGTTCTGCAGTGCTGCTTTGTTCATCATCATCTTGACCCACAAACACAATTCCAACTCACCTGGAGGAAGGGGCTGCTCTTGGAAGCCTGACTGATCCTTTATATGGGGGTCACAGAAGTAAAACACCTCCTCCCTTTCACTCTCAGTGACTGGGGGGATTCTAACTCTGTACAGGATTTGGAGCTCTTGGAGAAGTTTGATACCTAAAGCCAGGCAAAAGCCACACTTAACCAGCACAAAGGAATATTAAAAAAAAAAAAGCATTAATATTATTCTTCCTATAAAAGTCAGAAATATTTTTCTTATCAGTCAATAAAAGGTATTTCCTAGTGAATATATTTGTTTTATGGTACATTTTGTCTTTCAGTGGTTACCAGAGTGAAATTTTCCCATTTAACTAGGTTTTACAACAGTATAGTGACCATTTTCATTTAGCAAAGGTACATGTAAAGCAAGACAGGCCTATAAAGCCTGAAAATGAGTCTGAAGTTACTAATGCTTATTTTATTTTGTACAAAATCTTTGGACAATGTTTCTTTCTTTCATTTCAATATACTTCATAAGGTCATCATTCAAATACCCCCAAAAAAAGAAATCTAGATATTTTTGTTTGTTCCTAGTAAAGACCCCTTGTTCTCTTTCAAATTTATACTAGAATTGCAGTTCAGGCAGGCTCAGACCCTCAGCTTTCTCAATTATTAATATAAATAGTTTGAAAATCTTTAAAATGTCTGCCACAGGAAAAAGATAATTAGAAACTTTTGAGTTGAGCTGTACACAATCATCCTGGTCCCAGTTGGTCCCAAGGTCTTGAGCATGTGAATTTACTTAACTTGATTTACTTGTGTGGGCAAAGCTGCTCACAAAGAAAGAGAATTTGCACTTCTGGAGCCACAGGTCTTCTCTGCAGAGAGAAATAGAAAAAGGCTGGTAACTTTAGCTATGGCTGTACAAAGTGCCAAAAGCAAAAACGTGTTATTTGCACTCTGATCAATGATAATAAATTTTAAGAAGAAAATAAATTGTTTATTTGAATCAGGATTAAGAGCAGCTAGAATTACTTGCAAAAGTGCCATGATCAGGCAAGAAATACCAACAGCATAAGCAGATGAACAAATTAACATGAACTGCTGTAACATCCTTCCTCTTTTCTGATGGGCAGAAAATAAAAGTGCAGGAACAACACAGCAACTAGTTTTTCTGTGTCAAGTTTCTCCAATGTTTAAATTAGGTTCATCAATTAAATTAGACATGTTATTCTATACTAGTTGCTGTTAAAATCGAATACTGTTTACTGCTGGTATCAATATATTATCCAATTCCATTTGCAGCTCCACCAGTGGTCATTAGTTTGCCTTTGGCATAGCCTGCAGGGATTTTACACAAAAGCTATTTGAAACATGTACCTTTGCCCATAAAGTCCAGTCATGAAACCAGTGATTTGAAAGCCTAACACAACTGAATTGCTTTTAAGAATAGTGTCCTGAAAATTTACAAGCTGTCAAGGTCAAATTACAAAGTTGTAATAAATGAATATGAGACTCCACTAGACATTGTTTAGTGGAGGGAGAACACTTGCACATCCAACTCCCATCAGTATGCAGTGCTCTGGCATTCACTGCAGCTTTCTCCAGCTGGTTCCCACTGTGATCTCCAGGAGATTCCATAGGAATTTATTGTAGCAGTACAAGGTGATCATGGGAAAAACCCCATGGCAAATGTCTGGCTGCATTCCCTATCCATATTTTGGCAATTTTCAGAATGGCTGAAAAGGTTAAATTGTTATAAACAGGATTTAAAAGCTAAAATAAACAGTTTTCTTTCTTGGCTGTACCTACTTTTTCTCACTTTCCCTTTCCTTGTCTTCTTTTCCCCCTTTTGTTCTTTCCCCCCTTTCCCTTCTCTTGCCCTGTATTTTTCCTTTATTCTTTTGCCCTTTCCCTTTTGGCTTTTTTATCTTTTCCCTTTCTTTTCTTTTTTTTTTTTTTTTTTTTTTAATTTTGACTCTTTTCCCTTTTTATTCCTTTACTTTTGCCATTTTGACAAATCCAGTTTAGGGGGAGAGGTTGTGGGATCTTTGCCTCTTGCAGCAATGATCATCAAGGAGGAAAAGTTTCCTGCAAGGACTCACACTGTAATTGATGAAGGTTGTTGAGGTATTGGCAAAGACAATCTTTATTTTGGCATTCATTATTTAGTGAAGTTAAACATGTTTTAATGTTAAGCAGAAGGTAAGAGGTTAGAAAAAGTTTCTGAGGTTACAAAATATGGGAAAGGCATATAAAAGGCAAGGAAGTCCATCTAGGCAAACCCACATTTTACCATACACAGTTTCTTAGGCCAGACAAAAGACATAGTTAAATAAGCAGCATTTTACTTCATTTTATACTTCAGTTTAGTTTAGCTTCCTGCTTTGCTGAGGTTCTTGTAACAACTTCACCAGCATTGTTTCTAGGCTGCAAGTCCCTGCATATCTATTGGTATGATTTTTTTTTCTCTCATTATTTCCTCAGAGAAAAAGAACTCCTCAGTATTTATTCAAGTATATATATTTTTTGAAAGATCTGGAGTCCATTCTGTATTTATTTTAAAATGAATGTGTTTTTGTGTATTTATGTGAGAGAAGGCAAGGACAAAGAAAATTGTGGGTTGCATAAGTAGCACTAGATGGTGCTGTGAAGAAAAGTATCCAAGCTAAGTCTCAGCACAGCCTAACCGGGGTGCTGAAATTTGGATAGGCACCTTTGTTAGCTGAACAAAGCAGGGATACATCGCTGTTAGGATTGCACTCGATTGCTCCCCTCAGGATTAGAAAGTGGTGGGAGCAATCATCTGATCAGCACATGGAAGAGGTCGGGTCCTCCAGGCAAACACAGAAAATGGATATGTCTTGTGTGACCTTTAGCTGAGTCTCAGGTGGCTGCTGAGACCTTCTCAGATGAGAACCAAGGGTAGGACAAGATTTTAAAATCGATGGGGCATCACCATAGGGAGGGGAGCAAAGCTCCTACAGGTCTGTAGCAGGCCAAAAGATGCAGAGCACCATTGTGAACTAATTACGTCATCAATGATTTGTTATAGAAGCTAGGAAAGTGGTGCCTACAATTGTTGCCAGCAGAGAGCTTCACACCAGGAGGGAAAATACTCCCCTAGTTATAAATATAAATACCCTATTTATCCTCTGTCCTGACTGACATGATCACCTGCTCAGGTGATCATGATCCAGCCTCTGGGCTTTGTCTCCTTTTGAGATTTTTTTTCCCTTTGTTCCACCTATCAGCAGAGGAAAAGGTCTGAAACTGCAGCTGCAGTTGGTGCTGCTGCCTGGGCTGCCATGGCTCTGTGGGCAGTGGTGCAGAGTGCCCTCCTTGCCCACTGGAGCCATGTGCTGCCTCTTGCAGCTTCAAGCCAAAAACCTTGAAAGTGGCCCAGTGCTGGTGAGATGTCTGTAATCACCACTCTCAAATCTGCAAGTACTTAGTTCCTGAATTTACCCAATCAATTAATTTTCCCCCAGGACAAATGATGCATTAGCTTGGGACAAGGCTCAACCCCTCTGTCACTCTGTTAGACATTTCCAGTGCCACTTGTCTCTTCTTCCTCACCATCCCTTCATTCACAACAATCCCCTTCTACTCTTCCTCTCCCTAGCTGCCAGAGTCAATCCATAAAAATGGATTCATACCATTTTATTTTATGTTGGTGTTATTCCTAAACTTCAAAAGGCATAATTTATTTTGCCATCTTTATGCTGTTCCCACTTATTCTTAAATTGCTTCAAAACACAGCAGATATACAGAAAGGAACTTGAATGTCTGGTGAGTGGGGTTTTTAAGTTAAAATTATAGTATTTTAATACTTCACATACAATGATCTCTTTGTAAAGTTTTCATAATGTCAGAGAAGTTCATAGAGTAAATTAGTCTGACTTCACTCAGAATCTTAACATTTATAAATCTACAGCGCTGCCTTTCTGAATATATTTATTGCTGCAGAGAGGAAGGGGGACCAAAGGGCTCTAGCACTTATTTCTGCCATCATTTCTCATCTCCAGCACAGTTTGAATTTTGTATACATAGCAGTTTCTTGCTCCAGAGATGACAGAAATTACCTGGAGACTGTTTACAGGACATTAGAATAGAATATGGACAAACCTGCAAAAGAGTAGATACTGCATGCATTAAATATTAATGGCCCACATAAGTCACAAATCCAGATTTGCTTGCAGATTTGTTGTGTGCTGTATTTTGCAGTGTGAGCAGAGAAATAAAACTAGAGTCTGTCTTTTCTGAGCACATTTCTCTCCCACATATTATTTTAGCCTTGACAATAGTAAAAGCAGAGAAATAAACTGTGCAATATTAGTGATCAAAAGCATAAAAACACACAAGGAAAAAGACTAATTGTAAAAGATCACCAAAATAACAACAGTAATTTCTGGTTCTGGAAGGAATGAGGCCTTGAGATGTTAAATTCCCAGAACCTGGGAGGAGTATTGAGTTCTTAGCTTATCACACCTATGAAGCACCAAGCCATCCAACAATATGTCATTTTTCCCCTCAGCAAAAAGGGAAGGAATTTTTTAAATTTTTCAGCAGCATGGCTCACTCTAGGAAAATGCTGTTTGAAAAGTTCCACCAGACTGAGTTATACAACCTCAGGATAACTTAATGGTTTTTATAAAAAATGTTGATGTGACCCCTAGGAGTTTAACCCCACCACCCCAAGCAAAAGAAGAGAACTCACAATTTCTCAACTATTGTTTCTTAGCATGGAGTTCATACTTTTTTGTAGTATTTTGGGATGGTAGTACCCTGGAGACTACACCTGAGACGTCTTATTGTCCCAGTTATTTGCTGTGTGATTGAACAAACCACACCACAGCCGTTTGAAGAATCACAGATGCCTTAATTCTGGGTGAGAGAGGATGAAGTTGTGCCACACCCATGGTGTCGAATTTTGGGCAATATTAAGTATATCTGTAGTTAAACAATGAATAAGCAACTGCTGTGATATAGTCTGTGAATCCGTAATTATCTGGGATCATTGCAGCCATGGGGCTTGACCTTTTCTGTAGCACAGACCAAAAATCTCCTCATGAGTCTCTTCTGGAGCCCAGAATATGTGAAATATAACATTTCTTCTGGAAGATAGCTGGCCTTGGCTTAAATGCTTCCCATATTTGCAGTAAAAAGGACAAATCTTGCAGTGCAATTATTACTAAATGCTATTAATAATATTAGAAATCTAATGACAGGAGTGAGACCAGGACTTTTGGGTTCCTTTGTCTTACAGCAAGCTTGCCTGCAGATGTCACTCCAGACAGCTCTGTCTGATCTGTTTTTTCAAAGATTTCCAGGGCTGAAGGTTCCATAGCCTCCATAGGAATGTGGCACTTAGGACACAATTGGGCCCTGGGGACAAACAAACCTTCCATTTCTTTTTTTAAAATGTCAGAAGTCAGTTTCACCTGGGAATGAGCTGGGGGAAGTTTCAGGTTGCAACTTTTTCTACAGGTGTTCTCCATTTCTACATGTTACAGCCTTGACAGAAATGCCTTGTCCCCTTCAAATTGTCTAGTTTGCTGTAATTGAGGATTTCTTAGGAAGTGCATTCAGTGGCTGAGGACTTTTGTAGAAATCAGAACTCTTCAGTTATCTACCATGCAGATTTTGCTGCTTCCTCAAAGCCAGAGAAAGGCTTTTCCAAAGTGATCACAAGATTTATTTTCTTTTAGCTATGGAGTAGAAATGATGCAATCACTTACCCACATATCAGCTAAACTTTTGCTACTACCAATAGCTGTAAAACAAGTTGTTATTTGCTTTCTTCTGACCTTCTACAGCCCTGAGCCTCCAGTTTCAAGCCTTCAGTCAAAAGAGGCCACCGAGAAAGCAAATGAACAAAGTGTGGGTACTTGTGAAAATCATGTTTCAGAAAGTCACTGCGCATATATTTGGGGAGGTGGGAATTTAATTTTCAAGCACAGCTCCCTGCACAATCTGGCATTGTCAGGGAGCAAAAGAGATATTAGGGGTCGTCTCACACAACTGCTACATTCCTTTAGTCACAGAAGTATCCACAAATCAACAAAACCCTGGCATTTACAAGCATCCTACCACCTTCTGTAGTGCTGTCCTCGTTAGCAGAGAAGGCAGAAGTGAATTTGTTAATCCTAAAAAAATTGTGAAGGCATGACTTTGTAACTAAAATTTGCAACGTGAGGAAATCAGTGGATACACTTCTGAAACTGCAGCATAGTGGGGTTTGTTCCTTCCTCTTTTTAATTAGCTTTTATATTTTGAGGTAAATTTTGACAAGTAATTTAGTAGAGCATTGTGGCATTTTGTTCATTACTGAATTATGATCCCATCAACAGTACTACATTTGTTGTTATTATTATTATTATTTTCCTTTATCTTCATGACCACACAATGCAGCTTCTGGAAAATAAATGAATGCTGGCACTGCACCAATAGCAAAATAAATACAGATAAGTGTGCCTAATATTTAAACATATTCACCTATTTTCCATGCAACACTTTAATACCATTTTCTTTACTACTTTATGTGGCAATTTTATTTCTACCCAATGATAATTTAGAACTATTTTCTACTTGAATTTTGAAACTCATCCTGAATTGTGCAACCTGAGTCTGAGATCACCTGTATTCTCACTTTACAGCTTTACTGACTCTTCTTAAAATATCAACATATTTCCAAGGAAGGAGCATGAAATAGTTACTTGTAACCTCACTTGGCACCTTTTGGAAAGGAAAGTTAAAAAAAAACCCAAAAAAATATTACCAGGAATATTGCTGTGGCTAAACAGCCATACAGAGGAGACTGAAACCACTAAAATGTGAAATTTAATATCAGAATTATAATTTAGTTTTGAAAAAAATGTTTTTCAGTCTCTGGGTATCAAGAAATAGTTACCAAGCAACACCGTAGATATTGGTAATGCAGGCAGATCTATTCAAATAAAAATTATTCAAAAAATTGTCATTATCAGCAGAGCTATGTTATTGCTAGATTCATTACCCTTGGTATCTGGACCCTTTCATATTCTATTTCTTGAGCAAAAATCTGCTTTTCCTGAAGAGGTGCCCTTAAAGTTGCCTCTGTTAGATGAAGCTTGCCACCACCTGCTGCAGCTGCCCCTGTGTTTTGGTGGGCTGAATGTAGCAAAAGCTGCCAAGCACTGAAGGGCAAGTGGATGGTGAATACATGCACAGTGTGTGTGAGGAGCAGCAAGGGAATCAGAACACTTGCAGCTTTCAAAATGGGATTTCAGCAAGAACCTTGATATTGAATCCAAATTGTTCAGCCATTCCTCAGGAGAACAGCAAAGAAATGCTTTAAAACCAGAATGAACTCCCTGTTACCTAGAATCAGCCTACATTTTTTTAAGAAGTAGACAGCCTAGCTGCTAAATTGTGTTTTGCAAGCTGGCTGGAAGTTACAGAGCCAGGGATTGCCATTCCCTTGCCATGTGGCTTTGGGGACATGCACCACGGATGTTACTGCAGATTGGGTCGAAATGGTGGGAAAGATCATTGTCCTCGGTTGAAGAAGTTCTAGAGCTCCTTAAAGCAGGCAGGTGAGTTATTGGTCATCTCCAAAGGCCAGGAAGGAGCCTCACTCCTGTTCAGTCCAGAAATGTGAGCAACTGGAACTCCAGTGGCCGGAGCGCTGGGCTGACACTACAGTTCTGTAAGGAGCAGGAGTGTTTAGGTGACACGCAGTGATTATTGACCAGCACTGCCCAGCTGTGCAAAGTGAGTCTGGCCCAAGGAAAGGCCCTGGGAGGCCCTTTCAGAAAGGAGATTTGAGTGCATGTTTTCCAATACCTCTAAAGTGGTAGAAAAGGAGACTTTACCTTTCCTTGAGAAGATGCACAATTATCTCCAAGTTGATGCCCTCATCAGTTTCTTCTCCTGGATGAAACAGACTGAATCTCTTGCTTAACCACTTGGACTGAGCATGAAAATGGTCCTGAGACCTGTGATAAATGGAAGAAAAAGTGTCAAGAATTCAGAGGAGAGCTGCAAACAAATGGCAGCTGCTTGGAAAGTCTGATTTACAGTAGTAATACCCAATCACTTCAACCTGTGCTCTAAAGACACCTGGAGCACTCTCTGCACCTCAAAGGAGGCTCTTCTGTGCAGTGCTTCTTTCTGCATGAAATTTCACATGAGGAACATTCACTTGTGCAGTTTGGGACATGCCATTTCCAAACTGGCATCTGGCTCTGCAAAACAGGCAATATCTGGCACAAGATAGAAATACTTGAGTTTGGGCTAAATCAGCAAGTTGGAACTGTCAGCTTCTGCAAATTGTTTTGGGGCTGACACTCATGAAAGGCTGGGGGAGACAAGAGGGGTGTCTGGACTGCTGTTATCAATTTCCTGATCCAACAAACCAGGACTGCTGGACTTGCCCCAGTAGTGCAAAAAGCAGAAAATGGCAAAAGCCAGCAGGGTAGGGATATTTGCTTTCTAGCTCCTTTCTCCTGTGAGGACAAAGGAAACTGGGGAAGCCAGCAACCTCTTAGTTCCACTTTTAAATTTGGGCTGGAGGAGAGGCATCCTCTTTAACATGTACATCTTCTCAAGTGATAGTGACATCTTTCTTTCTTGGTGTAAATTCTTGTAAGGACCACAACTTAGATCCTTAAGGATTGCCTGCTGTGGGCAATTAAAAGGTTCTGATAAACATAAAGTCAATCTTTTATCACAGACATCGCTCTTCATAGGCAGTGGTAAGAGTATCCCTCTCACGGGATGATAAACATTCTAAGCTGATAATTACAATTTTTAAAGGCAAACCCTGTGAAAGAAAGCCGCAGTGCTGATCTTATCTTGCAAAGATGCTACATGCTGTATGTTTCTGAACTTCTGTCTGTGCCTATCTTCTTATAATGTAGAGAGAAAATTATTTGTTACAGTGTTTGTACCCAATTTAATTTAGGATGAGAAATCAGTGAGTAGGAGGAGAGGGTGGAAGGAGGGGGGCAGGACCTGCTCCATTTACAGCTCTTAAAAATAGCATGTGAAGCCAGAAACACATATAAAACTGAACTAGCCATACCCACACGCAATGCATTTCCAAACAGAGGATATCTACAGTGCTTCCCAATTATGTTCAGTTCACTGCAGCAGGTGACCCCAATTTCTTTGAAAAATCTTTATAACAGTCCATTTTTCAGGAAACCTGCATGGGGTGCTGAGAATAAAAGTCAAGGCCATAAGAGTTTCACTTACTTGGGCTTTCTTCAGATTAAAGTGTGTGTATTACATGACCAGAGAGAAAGCTGGAGGAGGATGAAGATGTTTCTCCTGCACGTGGGCATTTCAAGCCAGTGGCAAGATGAGTTGAAGATCATCAAAATAAAAAGATGAGACATCTGTTGTCCTCACCCCTTGCAGGACCTGTGCCCTGCCTCTGCTTCCTTCTCTGACTGCTCCCATGGGCCTGGGGCTTGCCAGCCAGGTGGGGTTGGTGCTGCTTTGATGCTGCTGGGACCCCCCAGCACTGGGATGTTGTTGGATCTGTAAGGGTTGGATCCCAGGTGGGTCTGTGATGGCAAGGGGGGCTCTTGTAGGGATGTCTGGGATATCTGTACTTACCTAAGCTCTTTTCTTGTTTAATGTCATTGTTAAAGGAATGGAATCACTTTGGTTTTGTGGCTGTTAATAAAGCAGTGCAATGGCGAGCAGATCTGGCTTTATTTAATACATTAAAAAAATATATTTATTTTAATATTTATTTCAGGGGCACTGGCATGGTCAAAAAGGGCACAGATGAAACTCACTGATGACACCATGAGGAGGCACCAGTGTAAAGAGCACCAGGCTGTCACGGGAGGGAGAACTGCACGACCTCAGGGGAAAAAGTAATAGAAGTGAAATTAAATTTTATAGTGCAGAGGGTAAATGGGCTTGGGCTCAGGGACTATTATCACTGTTTTGCTCTATAGTGGGAGATCATTAGCTAGGGATGACTGATGCTGAGAAGGATCTGGGGGTATTGGCCATGGGACAACTGAGACCCACCAGTGCTGTGAAAAGGCAATGACAATCCAAAAATGCCTCTGACAGGTTACTTTCAGTAAGGATGAGGGAGAGTTCATGCCATTTTAAAGGGTACTGCTTAGACCTCATCTGCAATACTGCCTCCAGTTTTAATCAGCCATAGCTAAGAAAGATGAATTCAAATATGAGCAGTTTGCAACGAAAGGTTAGAAAGTGCCCAAAAATGGAGGAAAAAAAGTGCTTTAAAATCATCATGCAGTTTCTCCGCACTGGAGGAAAATGCCAATCTATGATGTTGCTTAGTTTGTTACCTCAGGTTTTTGTTTTTTTTTTTTTTTTATTCCTTTAACAGTGGACATTTAAACGCTAGATAAACAAAATATAATTTGCTTCACAATGGAGAATAACTCCTCTATCCATTTGCAATAAAAAAGTGTGTAGCTTTGTGCTAAAATGGCCAATTTAAATTGGATTCCAAAGCTATAGTTCGGTCATCAACTGGCAGTTTCTAGTAACATGGACCTGAATATCTAAAATAATTTCCAGTGGTGCATAAATGACTTTATGGCATATGGAAGTGTGTACAGGAATGGCTCCCAAGCCAGCAGAAATTAATGAAAATAAAATTTAAAAAATATTTAAAAGAGGAGAATTTATGTATATTCATTGCAGCCTTAATTCATTGTTATGCCTACTACAACATATACCATTATTATGCAGCCATGATTGTATTTCATCATCTGTGTTATGCCACCACACACTTTGTGGCTACTTTATCCTCTTTTCACTGCTTTCCATGCAGGTTCCATCTGCATGGCACAACGGGCTCCAGGAAGCTGGAACAGCACAACTTGCCCATAAACAAAACAGGCAGGAACCAGAACACCACAGCTGCCTCCTCCCTCACCCTCTGCCCTGGGTCTCTCTGAAGGTCTGGGGCCAAGTGCTGGTGTTGGGAGGGGTCTCAGCAGTGCCCAAATCACTCCCCAGCTGTGCTGTTTTAGTGCAGCACCTGGGCATTTCATGGCTCTTCCTTTCATCCTCAGCTCCTGCAGAGCCAGCCTGAGTTGTTATCAGTGGTGATGCTCAGCTTTTCATCTCTGCTAGATCCAGGGGCCTGGAGGGAGTTGAGCTGTTCCTGCTGCCTACTTCCTATTTCCTAGAATTTCCATCCATTTTCCATAGACTGGTTAAGGAGGGAAAGTCTCTGAGGATCCTGTCACTATTTTCCTTCTCATGGGAAGTGTGAATTTTACTTTTGGCACACAGATCCAAATTCTGAAAGCAGATGCTCTCCCTTATTTTTGGGGTTGGGCCATCTGTTTAGGATAAGAAAGGTAATGGGTGATAAATCCATCTGTGATCTCTTGGTTTCCCCAAATCTGCATCCCCCTCTCTCTTCACCAGCCTTGGAGGTGAGTGATGGTTCCTATGGGACACATCACAGTCACCTGCTCCTTTCATTTATGGACTAAATACTGTTTTTTAAAGAAATTCTGGGCGATTTTGATGTAAAGCTTAAATAAATGAGAGGTCTGAAGATTTTATTAAATAAACAATACAAGAGAAAACATTTTTTCATAGGCATCTCAGGTCAGGGAGCAGGCTGTAGCCTGTGAGCCAAGCCTGTGCCAGCTTTCCTCTATCCTTTTCCAAAGGAGCACTCACAGCCTCTCCCTTCCCACAACTTGATGAACACCAAACTAGAATTTGGGTATTCCACTTGTGTGACCTGTAAGACCATGGCTATTTTTAAGAAGCATCAATATGCTTCAAAGCATGTAGCAGAGAGTTCCTTCCCTGTGAAATCACCAGTCCAGATGCCTAACCCAAAATTACTGGGATGTCAGCACATCTGCATTGAGACCAGCTAGAAGCTGATATTCTGTCCTGTAAGAGAAGCTTGGAATAGTCAGAAAACCTTCCCATATCTTCTTACAGGATGCAAACCCTGCCTCAGTCAAAATGTTGGGCACCAGTGGTTAAATGTGACAGCACTGCTGTTTGCTGTTTTTTTAAGACAGAAACAAGTTTCAAGGCTTTAGCTAGGGGATACATGGAAATATTTGCATTAAGCACCCCTGTGCAAAGCCTAGAAAGCACCTGCTGCAACGTTTTGTAAAATATATTTTGAGACTGAAAGGAAAAATGATCAGCTAAACCCATCAATATCTAAGCATGGACCAGAGAACAGTATCTTGGATACAGCACAAACCAACAGACAATATTATTGTCAAGCAGAGAAACTATCAGGTCATACTTTAATTCTTCTCAGCTGTCCAGGGAGTTTATTTAATCTCCAGTGCAAAGGGAGGATTCACAGATATATCTAGCCAAGGCAGAATAGATGTTGCAAAGGCATATTTAATGGAATGTTGTTAAGATTTTATCATGCCCACATGTGAGCTTGGAAATGTGGAAGGTTCAACCATTCTTTTGCCATAGCAAAGAAGATACCCTTTTTAGCATAGATTGTAATCTGCAATACATAATCTTTACTGCAGATAGCATCCTGAAGATTACTGGTTTTATCTATTTCTTGGTCAGTTTGAACTCCATTTTTTATAGTCTGTGAAAATACCTGCACTTTTGTACATGTCATCTGAGAGTGCTTATAAAGTGCAGGTCTGCTTTCTTTTTTTTTTTTTTTTCTCATTTCTTCAGGGATGTTTCTGTACTATAAAATGAGTTTAAAGTGGTTCTAGTCTGAAGTATCCCCATATAACCAGGCTCAGAAAACCTCACAGATGGAGCCCTCAGGAAAAGATGCAGATGCCAAAGTCTCAGACTGCAGGGAATGCCAGAACCTGGCAGTGGTATTGGACAGCAGGAGAGATGAAAGCTGTGTAAGATGTGACCAGGTGAATGATCTGTCCAGCCTGATGGAAGAGCTGAGAGATGGGGGAGAAAGGTTAAGCCAAGGAGATGGACCAGTGGAACCCTGCTCTTGCCTCCCCCACACAGGAGCAGAGACCAGAAAGAAGCAGCCCATGAGCCTCAGTCATGGAGCTGAGGATATCTGTGATATCTGCAGTCTAACACAGAACAGCTACAACAAAAAGTTTACTTTCAAGTAGTTTTTAGCTCTGCAAATTCAAACATGCACACAAGGGACAGAAATTTAAAGTGTGGCCCTTTTCGATGTTTCTCTGACTTGGGATTTTCTGTGCAAGCTACATCAGGTGTAGCAAACCCCACAGTTCTAAAGGTGCTATGTTATTTGAAAAAATTCCAAAGGGCAAACATTGCTGGGTATTTGTTTGCTGGACTTGTGCAGGTTTGCATGTTTGCTTAAGCCTTTAATAAAGTATCAAAGGTAGGGCAAGCTGCTGTCACTGCTCCTCAAGTCACATTTGTCGCACCACCTCTTAAATCAGCAGCACAG
Source organism: Taeniopygia guttata (assembly GCF_048771995.1). Taxonomy (NCBI): domain Eukaryota; kingdom Metazoa; phylum Chordata; class Aves; order Passeriformes; family Estrildidae; genus Taeniopygia; species Taeniopygia guttata. The sequence goes on along the minus strand of NC_133024.1, from coordinate 13,617,631 downwards.
TTACCACTGTTACTCAGCCTTGGAGGTGACTATCCCAAATTTCAACTCCTAAACCTAGACATATCAAAGAAACAAGTTAGCCCATCTCATACTCAGTTGCTTAATTAGCACAGATTCTTCTTGGCTAAAACTAAAGAAAGAAACCCAAATCCATATTTGCAATCATTTTTTAATGTCAAGTCATCATATTAGGCATAAATTGCTTTACTTACGTCTCTAAAAACTCACAAATCTCAAGAATTTGCATGCTAACAAAAAATAAATTAAAAATTAAATACCTACAGACAGCACCTTTGTGGGGAAGCCAAGCCCAAAAAAAGGCATGTGTATTTGAGGAGAACTCCCAGACCATAAGCATGAATAGCATTAAAACTGGGTGAGACAGCATTGTCTCTGCTTCTGCATTTCTTAAGATATCTGATGTGAAGAGGAAAAATAAGGCCACAGATGACAGGGCTATTGTGCTGACTTCTTTCTCAAATCCTTATGCCTGGGGAAGAAGAAAGCACAGAAAACACTGTTGACAATTCCATTGCATAATACTGAAAATGCTGTCCCTTGCTTTTCTGTAATCACTTTTGCCTTTAAACATGTGATTTAGCTACAAATTATCACCCTGACCACAAGCACTTCCTCCATAAACTCACTGAAAAGCAAATTAACCTTTTCTCTCTAGAATGAACTCTCCTATTAATATGAAAATCAATTCAATCCTTTTTGCTTTGGTTACCCCAGCCTGTTGGCACTTCCCAAGCTGAATAGTGACTGCCCAGTTAGTCGCTTAGGCAGAATTCATTTTAAGAGCCAATTAAAAAACCCAACCCAATAATACAGCAAGTGATCTTCTGGAAATCTTTTCATTACCGTGTGGTTTATAATTGAAAAACAGGATGTCTAATTATTGCCCTCATTCTTCCTTCCTGACCTTGGAGCAGCTCCACAGGTGGTGAACACCAGTGCAGTTTAGCACAGCAGCACAACTTAACATCAGCCCATGGCACCCACACACTTTTCAGCTGGCTGCAGATCCAACACATTTCTGGGCATATCTCTGAGGTCATTTGTCCACTGGATGACTTTATCAGGATCAAACTTTCCTTTTCATGTTGTAAATATTATTTAGCACCTGTTCTGAAGCGGTTTGCATAAAATCTTACTAGTAGAAACATGTGGGCTTTTTATTACCCAAGGAAAAAAAAATCATTCAAAGAGCAGAAGTCCGTCAAGATCAAAGAAACAAAGCCTTCACACAGTGAAGACAGAGCTGCAACAGAATCCAAATGCTGGATAGCTGTGGACACACAGGGCAATGGGAAAGGATACACAGGGTTTTTCTTTGTTCTCACCATCCTACAGTCACGGCAGATGCTAAGGAGTATTTTCTCCTCTGCTTGTCAGTCTATCATCTCTCTCACCAAAACCCAAATAGGGTTAGTAGAAAGATATTTCTGTTTTCTGTGCACTCTCTATTTTTTCCTAGACTCAGTGACGCAGCTTTGGTTTTCCTCTCCCCACCACCATCAATGTATTCCTCTTTTGCAGGGAAGAATGTCTGCATTCTGCAGGATGCAGCCATATCCATTCTCATTCAACAATGGGCTCTGAAAAGTTAATGTGTTCAGACTTCTGATTATAGCAAAATAATTAAATCTGCAGTAAAACACTGACTCATGTGGTACCTTAGCAAAATGTCAGATTTCATGGTGGCACAGCATCACTTCTGTCCCCAGGCTCTCAGGAGTGTTGTTTTAAACTCTTTGATGACTCAAAGGAGATTAAAAGCATATGTTTTTAGGACTCTTTCAGAAACATATAAAAGGCAGAATGAAAAAAGCTGAGATTCTGTGGCAAGGCTGAAGGTTCCTGCAGTGAGAAATGCTGATGAGAGCTCTGTCACACAACTCCTGCCTACGTGCAAGCTTAGGGACATGATCCAAAACCACATCCAAGCACCCTGGAGCAAACCCACTGATTAGCATCCTAATTCTGGCCCTGCCCAAACACCACTGGCAACTTTCTCACGTCTCTGTAGGTATCTAAAGAATTGATGCATTTCTCAAAGGCTCAAAGAAAAGCTTGTGTCAGCTGGGGCCTAGAAACAAAACCTCCCTCCAAATGAGGACTGAATTGTGGGTTTTTGGAGGGCATGTAGAGGATACAGAGGCAAGAGGTGGTTTTCTTCTAAAAGATGACCAAAGGAGTGTGGGAGTCCAGGGCTTCCCTCTGGCTGCCCTGGAAGGTCTGGGACCCTGGCAGGGGGTCAGGAACCCCCCTGTACAGAGCCCCCAGAGACACTGTCTGTGATCTCTGTCCATGGAAAAGAGTTTTCAATCTTACAGGATGAATTACAAGCTCTGAGTGTTTGATAGTAAAACAAAAGTAAAATTTTAGGATTCTAGATTAGGGGTCCAAAGGGCACAAGATGGAGGAAATTGGGTGTGTCTTGTCCTTTTTCTCCTTCTTCATGCCCTCCATGTTTCACTGTAGTGTTGGCATTTTTCTGTTGGTTTAGGCTGGGGACACGCTGTTCAACGTAGGTGACAGATATTGGCACATTATTGTAAATATAGCACAGGTAGTTCCTGGTATATAATGTTTGTAACACCCCACTGAGGGGCAGAGCCCCACACGCTGCCCTGCAGGACAGAGCTGCGGCAGGGCAACAGAACATGTCAGAGATAAACAGAATAAACAACCTTGAAACCAGCACAGACGAATTATGGCTTCTTCTTTGGCAACGGGGCAGAAAGACAGAGACTTTCTACAATCTCAGGATCATCTCAATACCACGGATTCCTACAAAGGAGGAGGTGGGCCCCCTTTTCTTTCACACAGCAGCCTTGTTGTGTGGGCAGTCACCCAACAGACAAGAAAATGGGAGCTGCTCCTGGGACTGTAGCAGTGTTTTCTATGCTTTGGAATAAGCCAACATTGGATAAACACCCTTGGAAATCAGGGACCTTCTCTTTCTTTTCTGGCCCACTGCACCTTGGGTTAATTTAAGAGAAATTCAGCACATTTTCTTCCTGTCTGAACCAGCAAATATTTAACTATTTCTCACCAAAGGAAACGTGAGGTCTCTTCCATTTCTCTGGGAATAATTGGCACATTGCAAACCCAGCAAAATCTTGAAGACTGCAAAAAGAAAAAAAAAAAAAAGGGAATTATGAGAGCTCTCCTGGTTCCTGGGGGATAATTGAAGACCCCAGTACTCACATGGGCTCACGCTGGCTGCCATCACAGGTTCTCACTGCCAAGGACATAAAACATCTGTAAGGAGAGTAAAGCATGCATGTAGGTCTGGATCAATTTACTTGGTGGCTGGAAAAGGAGAGGGAATTGGGGCACAGGATGGAAAAGTTAACAAAGAGGCAGGGGAGGGGCAAAATAAGGATGAATTTTCCTGCCATTGCACATCCACATGCTGCAGAATTTTGGGCATTGATGGTACTAAAAATGTCCTTCTTATTATAGTTGTCTCCTGAAAAAAAAATCAGCCCATCAATGTACTGCTTTGAAATTAATCTTTACCTTTTACCAATGTGTACATTTGAGAAGGGAACACAAAATACTTTCCAGAAGTATAATGTTAGTATCTGTAAATGTATTGCTGACCTCTTTATCTTCTTGTTCTACTGCTTGTCATGTGCCCTAGGCCAGTGTTGCTCTAACAGCTCTATTGAGTAGTACAAGCTGAGCTGGAGCTTTGAGGTATTTTTTTGTCTGTTCACTTGTTAAACATGTGCTCTGCTTTTTCTAATGGTGTTAAACTGAACTCCCTGGATTAAGTGGTTAATACAGGTCAAAATTAGTCCTTCAGGGATAGGCTAGCCTCGGCTTGTTACTTCTCTCGCCTGCAGAGATAGGCTGTGGTGTTTGTCTCCTCATGTAATTTTATGGTGTTGCTGGGTACTTCCCAGTAATTTCAAATACTGGTGGCTTTGCTAAAATAATCTGTCAATAAAGCTCCTTTTTAATAAGCTGGTGCTTCATTTCTAACTTGTTTCAATGCTGATTCAGACCTTTTTTAGGAATGTCTACATATTGCCTTTACCCTCATGAATAGAAATACCTCCTTAAATCTTTCAAAATACTTAGCTGCCCTGCACAGTGTGGTGAAGAGGGTGAAATAGAATATATTATGAAATGTCATAGTCAACTCGAACCAGATGAGCAATTAAGTGAATGAATAATAATTTTGCAGCACTGTTTCTTCAGAAACCTTTAATTTCGACATCAATAGGCATCATACGTATCTCAGTGTGAAATAACAAGTTTATATCTTTGGTCGGTCCTGATGATAGCAGTGCTTAGAAAACAAAATAGAGGCATCTATGACACTGTTAATGGAATGATTAAAGCTGCAGATGTAAATGCACAGGAGAAGAAATGTTCCGTTAGCTAATTTGCTTTGTGCTTTTATAGTGTCTCCTGTGGGAGAATGTGGAATTCTAGGCCTGGCTGCACAAATCCAGAATGACTGCTGGCTCTCCTCTAGTTGTGCTGATCTCCCTAGGCTGCCTCTGTAGTCAGAGAAGGGGCAGAAGCTCGTGTTGCCACTCAGAACTGCCCTGTCTCATTAGGCAGAGTTTTGTGAATTAACACCACTTGTTCTAGGTTAAAGTTATTACAGTTCATCCTCACTGTTTCAATCCCTGATAGCTGAAATTGAAAAGCCTTGTTTTGCACTAACACCATCTCTTGCATTGAGCTTCCTTGTTTTCTTTTGTAATAAAGAGAAAGGGGACTTTGTCCAAGCTTAAAGGCAGTTTATCTTTATAGCCCTCAGTACAGGATCCATCATTAAAATTAAGCATGTACTTAATTGGTTTCCTGAATACAGATGGATTTCAGCACATGCTTAAATGCCTTGCTCACTTGAGGTCCTAATGGACCATGCAAATTTAAAAGTTCACTTCTCATTGAGATAAATGGAGTGGATAATCATAGATTTATCAGATCAGAAGCTGATGCTCACTGTATATGTTGGCAGCATCTTGCAGTATTGTCCTCTCCCTCTGCCTGGGATATCTAGAACTTGTTGAAGCCAAAAAGTAGCAACAGAATAAGAACTGGTTTTCTTCACTCAGAACAGATCACCAATACAGTATTTGATGGTAAGATATCTATGCATGTGCCACAGAGAAAAGAAATGTTTTCCAATATGAAATCTCATAATTAAAAAAATACTGGAAATTAAATGGAAGGAAAACCCTCAAGGAAACAGAACAGTCTTATGACTGAAAAATTCACCAGCTACTTCATGGCTTTGCACTGTCTTTTCTAGTATTTTTTTTTTCATCTGGATAAGGGTTGTTGTAATGGTTAGCACTGAACACTCTGTCCAGCAAGTTGTTTCCTGAGAAGCAGCCCAGCAAACACCAGACAGATGCAGATTTCTGTCTGGGTTTTTCTTGTATTTGATGGGATTTTTCCTTTGTTTTATAAGAATTAAACCCATGTTTCCTCAGTAAGAAATCAGTAGTTTCTGGGGTGAGTTGCCCTATTTTGAAATAGACAAAATATGGGAAATAGTCCAAAAACTTACTGGAAGCAAGAGGAAACAGATCAAAACAATATATTCATACAGATACCATTATTTTAAATACCATTCTTTTGGAAATAAGAGTATGAATTTTCCTTAAATCTAATTGTGGTGGACATGTGGTGCATAATCCAGTGATGGGCTCTGGGCATTTGGTGCTTTTTAAAGCATAGTGCACAGAATAGTCTCACCAGTTGTTGCCTTTGCTTATACAAGGCTCAGCCCCTATCAGCTTTTTTTTTTATTTCTTTATATGTTATAACTTCTAGGTTTATTTTGAGCCATGTTGGATCACAGAACTAAAAATGCTGGAAGATAAAATAGCAAGAAACTCTGTCTAGAAAGGTGACAACCAGGAAGTTTAGCACCTTGTCCCTTATGATGCATTTCACCAAGCTATGCATGCTACATTATATAACTATTTTGTTATCACTGTCATTTTACTGAAGATCACAAAACAAAGTAAGGTATTTATGAGAATTGTAGAATTACTTGGGGGGCAAAATAATGTTTTACAATAAAAGAATAAAGAAGACAAACCCGTTTCATGTCTTTAAGAAAAGTGAAAAGATATTATGTAAGAACATACTGTCATTATATTGATCTGTAATACTGCATTGCTGTGGTCATAAACTTTTCACTGAATCTGCAAAGTGTCAGAACTTGCTCTGTCTGAACTTTTCTTGACCTGCCTGCAGCCTTTTTTCAGTTGATTTGGTCGTGACACCAATTTCTCCAACTCTTTAGGACTTTCTGACCGATTTGCTTTACTTTTGTTTGTCTTTCTGTGGTGCTACCATGGTTTCACCAGTTCTGGTAAATGTGGGCCAGGCAGGATAGGAGAGACACAGAGCTCAGTTTGGAGGGCAAGAGACCTGGGATGATGAAATATGGAACACAGACTTGACACCAAAGGCCCCACAGCTAAAGAAACACAGACCTGGAGCTGGGCTACTCTGCTTTTTGGGATAATCAAGCAAAGAAATCGTATTGAGCACATGTAAATCCACCTTTAAAAAAGGCTTTGACTCAGAGGTGCAGACCAGTGAAATAAAGCCTGGCTGTAAAAGTATGTTAGCAGACACATAAAAGTGACCCCAAAAGAATCCAACACAGAGAAAGAGGAAAACTTCAAAGTGAACTTTGTACTGGCTCCTGGTAAAGGACTTTAGGTATTGACAAGTCACTGAGAACAGAGTCTCCACGAGAAAGAAACCCCCAACCCAAGGGGTAAGAGGAACACCAGAAGGGTGAGCAGAACATCATGAAAAGAGGTAGAAACTAAGTATGTTTGTAAAAATTTAACTGCATTATTTTTTTATTACTGAACATTTTCCGCACAGACTTATTCTTCTCTTTTCATAACATTCATATGTGGAATAATAACAATTCTTGGATGAGACTCCTAGGATTTCTATTGTACTGATGATAAATTTTGACTTTGTGTATAAGGTATGTTTCCTCTTTGCCTGTAAACAAGATTTTAACTACTTAGGGAAGAAATTTTGATAGTTTCATATAACTCTTTTACACTACCAGAAAGCAGTCTATGTAGATCCAGTGCTCAGAACTTCATATAATGAAATAATGAAATAAGTTTTATCAGCTGCCAGCAATAATAAATACATACTAAAACAAAAAAGCAAACTGTGCAAAACAAGAAAATGGTCTTAAGAAGGAAATGCTAAACAGGAATATGCTCTCTGTAGGAGTTTGTTTTGGCTTTGTCCTTTTGCAAATGGCAGGCTTTAAGCAAGAGGGAAATAATACTGTAGTTCATGAAAATAGTCTGCCCTCCCTTGTACAGTTGCTGGGGTGTTGTTGCAGTGGCTGCCTGCTCTGCCAGGATCCCTGTTTGTGCTGCCATGAGCTCTTCAGAAGTGTTGCTTGCTCAGGCTCGTGGAGGATTTCCATCAGGAGAGCAGAGCGGGATATTGTCTCCACGCTTCTCAACGCTCAAGCTCAGGAGAAAAAAAAAAATGCTCCGTGCAGTCCTCACTGAAAGACCTTGGCTTTTCAGGGGCTTGGAAAGATGTACATAGAATAAATTTTTACTGCCAAAATGGATCTTATTATTTGGAGTGGTTTAGGCTACATTTGTACAACACAGCACGTAACTGTTCTTTGGAGAGCTGCGGCGAGGTTTTTATAAGAACATGGAATGGAAGCAAAGAGGTCGCATTAATTTGTGCTTTCATAATGTTAGGACTGTAAGGAAATATATTTTAAATAAGAATTGACATAGGAGACCTTCATGATAACAGCTTATATTGAAGGAAATCATTCTTATACAAAATATTTCTCGAGGCTCATAAAAGATAGCAATAACAAACACCATTATGCAGTATCTGGGAAATTCTATTTACTTAAAATGCTTTCTGCTTTTATTATTATACAGGCTTGTTCCTTCAGTGGAAGTTCTGATTGAAGCTTGAGCAATGTGTATGATCTCATTACACCAGGGCTGCATTAGAAAATCTGATAGTGATAGCTCCAACAATGGCACCTCTCAGTTATTATCTGTCACTTGGCTACAACAAGAGCCGTGCAAATTTCCTGCCATCAAATTCTGGCAGGTGGCTGGAAAACAATATAATATTCCACATGTACCCTGTTGCACTTGAGGGGAAAAAAAAAGCCTGTTCAATATCCTGAGTGTGGTTGGTTTGGAGCACAGGCTGCCCCACAGGCAGTGTTGGGTCACAGGCGGGTTTCTGCTTTGCTGGGGAGGCAGCAAAAGGCCACCATGTAATATGGATACACATCAACAGGAATCTTTTCACTGTACACCTTCAAGCAAGTCACAGACAGCTTTTAGGGCTGTCATGCATTGATTTCTAGCAACTGATTCCTTGTCTCCTCATTGCCAGTTTTCTACTGCATGCACATGTCCAAAGCCAGCTAGATTTTTGTATTTGAAAGATGCAAGAGGCTAGGCAATGTCATATGTTACATATCTGCATATAAGTACATATCTGCTTTCAAATTTTAGAGAAAGGAAGGGGGGAAGACTTTCTTCTCTTGTGCTGTGCAGCCCTCCTAAAGTAATTCGACATTATTCTTCACCTGTCCTGTACTTCTGTAGGGTTTGTCAGTACTGACAGCTACAACTGGTGGTGTAGGGTTACCAGTTTACAGGACCTGCATCAGTAGGGCCTTGAAATAAAAAGCAAACCTTTCCCACTAATCTGAAGTTAATAGTTTTTTAGCCCTTTAAATTAGGATTAATTAGGGGGAAAAATTCTGAGCACATCACACAGAGTAAAGCAAGTTAGCAGGCTAAGCAGGAAAAATTCAGAACCTAAAATGTGAGGAATAAAATGTATGAAAAGCTGGAAAACAAATATCCCTCTTGAGAAGGATGGGTCTTTTTCTCCAGGCTTCCTTTCAAATTTTTAACAGCTTTCAGTGTTTCTGTGTTTGAGATAAGGTGTCCCTTCTCCTGGCTTCTATTTGGAGTTCTCATTGCCAATTTCTGCCATTTCTGAGGCTTCCTGTACATCTGCCCTCCTCTGCAGTAGCTTCTTGCTCCCTTCAGAAATTCTCCAGTACCCACTTCTTCAGTCTTTCCCCTGATTTCCTCTTCTCCCACCACTTTTCCTGCCCTTCCCTCCAGAGGAATTGGGAGTCTGGCTTATTTGGATGTTCCAATAGAAGGTGTAGGTCCCCCTCCTCTCTTATTTCTAGGGTATTTCTCTCCTAACCACAGCACAGGCACCAGCACCAGCCTTTTTCTCTGCTCTCCCTCTTCACAGCATTCCTGTAATGGTATCACATGAAATAAATTCCATGTGCCATTGTGTAAGTGCCTGCTGAGGATCTAAAGCCACATTAACCAGCCTGGCCTGCTCTAAAATATGTTTGTGGCAATGGCAGCACAAATCCCTGGCTGAAATGAGCACATGGTATCCTCCCCTTCTCCTTTCTTACCTTTTTCTGTTTCCATAACATGGGGTTTTTCTGGCTCATTTGTTGATAAATCCTGGTGGAAGCCTCACGCTGGCCATTTTGAAGACATTTGCTGACAATCTGGTAGACAGGCTTGCTGAAATAGAAAATTTCCATATTGAGAATGTTTACTTTTTTCCTTTTTTTTTCCCCTGAAGGACTAGAAGTACCAGAACAAAGTTCCTGAAGAAAAGCTATTGCTTTCACTTTGTTTATAAGTGCACATCTTGATGAAATTCTGTGACTAGTTAGCTGCCAAAAACATTTAACATTATGAATTAATAAACCCATGAATTTTGTATAAGATGCTTCTGGATTGCCTTTCTTGCTGCTGATTGCCATCTTTCTTAGCAGAATAAAGCCTCCTGCTTGGGGTTGTTGCTGACACCTCAAAGTAGCTCATTTATCCAGGCAGTAAAACAGATTTAATGAACCATGGGATACACATGATTTTTCAGAAATGACCATAATGACAATGGTTGGTGGATAATAACAGGCTATTTACCTGTGCCTGAGTTGCTTCAAATTTATTTTCTTCGGACAATTTCCTAACCCTGGCTACAGCAAAAATATGATAGAGTTGTAGGTGTACAAGCAATTTGTTAATTAAAATTAATGCTGCATTATTGAACTGCTGCATTAAGCAGATAGGTCTTCTGAAGAAAGCATGATCAGCTAACCAAGCAAATCTGGGGGTCTGGCCAGTTTAAGAGATGAAGGATTTCTCTCATAAACTGCCTACAGCCTTCCTGGTGGTTGTGAGCATTTATAATCAGCATATCTTTAGGATTATTGATTCTCCCCTGTAAAGTGCAAAGCTTGTTCCTGTTGATGTCCAGGTCATTGGACTGATGTGTTTACCAAAGGGAATAAGAAACCCCTTTACATTCTTATGTGAGTGAATCAGATTTACGTATAATCGGGTCGAGGATGATGGATTAGAGGGGTGGGTGATTACTGGAGATGGCATCAACACTTTAATGCATGACAAATGCTTCCTATCCAGAGTTACTGAACTCTAGGAGTGAAGAGAAATTTGGAGTTTTGTCTCACCTTTATCAAAATTTGATTTGCCACATAACACAGCAGCAGTTACAGGGTTAAAATGCACACATGTGTAAAGAATATAAATATATATATATAAGTAATCAGGAAAAAACAGTAGGAAACAAAATCAATTCAGCAGAGGCAGTTAGATATCCTGGGTAGGTTTTATGTGAGATTTAGACATTGAATCCAAAAACACAATTCACAAAACCCTTTCTTAACCTCACTGGCATCCAAAAGGATAAAGATACTTGGATGTTCACCAGAAAGTTCCCTGGTGTTCCTATCCTGCATCTGATTCTGCTCAGAAGTAACAAAAAGCAATCTCCCTCCTGATATTCCCTTCTGGATGAGGATTCTCCTTGCTTTGAAGACTGTTTCGTAGTTTCATTTAACTGCCACAAATTCAAGACATGGAACTCACTGGGCTGGAGGACTGTGCTCCATTTTCTGTCCCTTCTCTTTGTCACCAAAATCAAATTCCTTTGTAACAAAATAGGAAGAAATTGTCCATCTATAGATGGCAGATTTAGGTACCTACATCTTTGAGACTACTTGGGTGCTAAGATCATTTGATCATCACAGACCTTGAAGGGCTCCTGTGCCACTGGTATTCATTGGACAGGTAGGATTTAACCTTGGGGATCACTTAAGTGCTTTGCTAATTCATTTCTTAGATCTAATTATGGACCTGAGCTTGGATTTACTTTATGTTAATATTTTTATGTAGCATAAACACAAACATAATATAGCTTTCTCAGACAAGCTAGCATTTCAAAATAAACTCCAGCATCTACATGACAGAAGACGAATTTTAAGCATTTTTAGGAGAAAATTTTGGCACTTATGTAAAGAAGAAGAGAGGCAGAGAAAAGAGTTGCAGTGATAATTTCCAAGGAGCTGAGTAATCTTGATACTTTTTTCACGTGCATCCCACACCTTCAAAGAGGATACATTCAGCCTCTTCTGTGAGTGGAGAGTTTTGAGATGTGTAACATTTCCTGTGTAACAACATATCAGTTTAAGGTTGTGATGAGAAAAAAATTGCTTTCAAATATCACGAGTTCAAAAGTACAGCTGAAATTTGAAAGTATTAGTTTCACATTCTACTTAAGAAAAACTGTGAAAAGAGAAGCGGAGACTGAGGATAAAATTCCAATAAAAATAAGATATCTATATCTAGGCAGACAGTTGGTATTATATATATCTATATAATACTGTGTGCATGACAAATATGGTAACAGAGTATTAAAGCTGCATGGTTAAGCAGTCAAAAGTTTGGAAACAGCCTAGTTAAGGTTGCTTGCTGTGCTGCTCTTCTCCATCACATTGTGAACACATTATGATTTTTTTTTTTAAACTCCAATACTTCTCTGCATAGTCTTTTTCAGATAGAATAAATATTTCTTTTATATAACCTCAGGAAACTTGAAATGTTGTTTATTCCTCTAAGCATTTGTGGATTTTCATTATCATAGTGGCACAGAGAGTAACACAGATGCTCAGGCTGTTTTTTAGCCTTTTGTACCATTCAGATGGCACAGAAGGGCCATAAACCAGACACCACCAACCCACCTCCCCACCCTCCTCCCATATTTCCTTCTGTTGTGTCTGATATAGATGCTTTTCTTCTGCCGCCCTCCTTCTGCCACTTTTGCATTAAGTAAAATGAAACACAGCAGCACAGCTTTTCAAATGAGGGGGAAAAAAGCTGGCAACAGCCTTCCTCCATCATCACTCCTGTGTATTAAAAAAGGTGCAGAGCAGCATCTCCTGCAAGCCCTCATGTGATTTGTCCTTGTCTATCTCAGGCTGGGTGGAGACCTGGGGGAATCTAGGTCTAACTTGGGTTTCATAGCAGTCATGACCATGCTTTAACTCTCCCATCCTCCCCCCACAGACACATGGTGTCCTCTGTTTGGGAGTACTGCTGAGCTTGCAGAGAGCAGTTTTTTCCCACCTGGCTTGTGAGGGGTCCCCAGTTCATTGCTGTCAGTCAGCAGAAAAGTTCCCCAACTTCTGTGCAGCTTGGAATCAGCTCACCTACAAATTCATCTCCCTGATAAGCACAAAAGCTTCAGCTGCTACTCCTTGGATATTTTTCTTGGCACAGAATTGGATCTCTGAATTTGATTCCTCTCATTTTCACACTGGTGGCTTTTATGTCTTCTAACCTCTCAATCTTGAACCAGAGCACAGCACTGTAAATCTTGTACCCACAGGAAAGGGCACAAGCCTACTGTCTCCTAAAAAACCTGATATCAATGGTCTCACAACTGAGTTGTGCTGATGAAAACCTGGACTATGAATTTCAATGACCATTTTATTCTGATGGTCCAAATATTTGCCAGAGCGTCTGATGGAGAGCAGAAAATGTTTGTGATAAATGTAGAAATGTCCAGTACATTCGTGTTTGACATGGTCAGGCAGTTCAGAGGGCAAGATCACAGCTGCCTGTATATCCCTTCCCTTTCCAGGTAGGAGCGAGCAAACACCCAGGGTTGGATGTGGTTAATAGCTTTACTACTTCCAGATGATTACCAACACCCACCTGGTAGAGATCACTCCTGAAATGGAGGAACATGAATGTTCCTTCATTCATTTTTGGATAAAATCTGCAAGGTTATTGTACATCACCCCCATCACCAGTTTAAGCTAAGGTGGAAGTATCTGAGAGGAAGAGAACCCACTTGGTACCAGAACTTCTGTCTGGGGGTAATGACCAGGGAAGAGAAGGGCAAAATGGGGAGAGGGGCACAGGCTGGCAAAGCAAAGGCATTTGTATGCCTTTATGGTATCTGCTGAAGGCTTCTTATTCCTATATTTATTTACTCAGAGCTGAGGCTTCAGCATTGCCCTGACTCTTACATGCTCTCTGTAATGAGTGTGCAGGGGATTCAAACCCATTTTACTGCATGGCTGACTAACAGACTAAAGCAAAAGGGGCAAAATATAAATTGTCAGCATGAGGTGGAAGCAACACATAAAAAAATTTTGTACTGTATCTTTTCAGCTTCCATTTCATTTTGGAAGATAGCATAAAATTCTTACCTGAAGTGATGTTTTTAAAGCTTAAGGAACACAATGTGATTCTGTTATGTGACTTCATGATCTTTTATAAACCTGTGCTTAGTTTAATAGATTTCTATTCTAAAGTTATGACAGGACAAAAAAGAAAATATAATGTGTTGAAAACTCAGGGCAAGATCAGCAAGCTGTACAAAAGAAAGTAAAAAATGCTTAACTGGGAAATTCAGCAACTCTTCAGCAATTTTATTATAAATAACTCAATTAGATTGTATAATTCCCATGATTGCCAGAGACCTCATTGATTACTCACAATGGTACTGCATTAGGCTGCTCATAATGAGATGTTTATTTTAATAACTATTTTCTATGTGGATTTACTAGTTTGCAGAAGCACTAGGTTAAGGATACTTCAGTTAAGTGACTCCAGAATGAATTTAACATAATAAGGAGGACAGATGGGCTTTCAACTCCACAGCAACAGTAAAGAAAAGCACAGATCGCTGCAGCACAGATCCTTCCACACTGTTCTTTTTGCAAATAAAATCTACTGACATTGGCTATTTCTGCTTAGAAATAGCCAATATAACAAGTTAGAATCTTAATCAATAAAGGCTCAACACTTGTTGAGCTTATGTTAAGCAGCAGCTTAGCCTGGGAAGAACAATTGTCCATGTTTCTTTGACACATACTGTAATATATGGAATTGCACTGGGAACAAGGTAATGGGTACCTTCAGCAATGGTTTGAGATCCTGGCCTGTAATTAGTGATGAAAATAAAGGTGTTTGAGTTTTACTAGAACTTCTATGAGAAATAGATTCATTTTACCTCCTCTCGTTTCTAATCCCCATTTTGCAGGCAAATCTGGGTTCTCTTTGCTGCTTCCCTAACACCTCTTTGGTGAGCACATTTCAATATGTGAGCTATTACCCTGTGTAGAAAGCTCTCCTGGGAATCCAGCTGCAAGTCCATTTCTGTGCTCAAAGTCATTATCACTCTGGCATGATCCAAAGGCATTCACAATATCTACAAACAATCAGGGAACAACTAAAGATGCAGTCTCAGCAACTGGAATTTAAAAATCCATTTCAAACACAGAGGTACTGTAATCTGTACAAAATTATTAGATTTCACACAACTACTGAGCTATTTTGACAATTTAGTCCTCAAAAATCTGTACCAATAACTATATTGCGAAATACAGAGGCATCGGCACAGCGTGATGCGAGTCTCTGATCTCAAGTTAATCTTCAACAATAAAATGACCTAGAAAGAATTTATTTTTGTTTCTTATGTGGCTGAGGGGTTTGAGCTACACTCGGCAGCCGGGGGGGGCTTGGAGAAGATTTCATTTGATACTTCTTTTTGTCATTTCTGTTAAACCTCCACTTACCCTCATTAATCTCACAGCAGACTCTGCCCAGCACCTTCCCGTGTAAGCACGACTTCCCTGTTGGGAAGGCTGAGCAGATGCTTGGTAAAACTTCCAAGATTTGGGCCAGCACATCATATGTTATGGATGAAAATGTCTCTGGGCAGGTTTCAGAGGTGTAGCTGTAGCCACAAGCTCCCACTGAGGGCTTGCCAAAGACTTTTGGAGAGAGTGCCCAGTCTCCTGTAATCCCTGCTGGATCTGCACCAGGGCTTGAGGAAACTCCAGACTTGCCCTGCCCAGCACTTCAAGCTCCAACAGCAGAATGATGCTCCATGGACCCTCTTCTTGCTGTTTGATGCACTGGTGTACACAAAGAGAAGCTCTGAAAGGATTGTCCCAAGAGTCTCTTTCAATATTAATCAGTCTTATCCATCACAACTCCCTCTTAGACAATACAATTCCATCCCTACTCTGGATAGATCTGTTTATTATCCAAAAGTAATATTAGTTCCCAGAAACAAAATTAAACAAAATCATTGAAAAATATACAATTAAAATAGGACTGAAGAAAGGCTTTTTGGAGAAAAATGTGATGTGTGTTCCTATATGTGTATGGCTTTGATTATAGAGAGGAAGAAATTAGAGGAGATACTGCTTTTATAAACTCTCATGTCTGACAGACAAAGTAACTGCCACTTTTATGACTTTCCTTTTCATGGGAAAGGGGTTATTAAGATTCTCTTCAGATTGTTACAATCTGTTATGATTTCACATTAAAAAAATTACATCTAACATATAATGGAAGTATTTTAGTGGATCTTGGTCACTTTGAACTCACTTATCCATAATGCTTTGCAAACACAAGCTGCAGTAGAGGGAAATGTCATCTTTTCTCCAGAAAAGATAAAGGAGCATTAAACCGAAGTTTGTGACAGTTCATCTTCTTACACAAAGACAAAGGAATTATACTGTACAAGGACCATTTCAGGTTCATGATATCTGTTTTAATAACCATGATCAAGGCTGCAATTTCAGTCAGTTTTTTACTTTGAATCTTGAACTTTAAGAGATTCCCTGGAGACTCCATTTTAACATGCATTGCAGAATATAAAACATATACATGTATATATAAAATGCTTAGTTTTAATAATTTTATCTAAAACTAATTGTCTGTGTCTAAAATTTTCCCTTCCTTTTGTATTAGATAAAAGCATTAACTCTATTTGCTATATAATTCCTTTTAATCTCATCTGGGTTTTACTTTTTAAGATTAAGAATCCTATGGGGAGACTGGAAATCTCTGTTTTAATCCATACACAGATTTGTCTTTTACCATACCCAAATCTCTCTCTCATTTGCCAGAAGACATTGTAGTGACAATTTTCAGGCAAAAACACTACATGAAGAATAAGGCTGGTTTTCAGACAAGTTTAAAGGCTAAGACATCACCTGTATTATTTATTAAAGAATATTTTAAAAAATGGCTGAGACCAAATGCAACTAACAAAAGCAGAAGCACCTGAAGAAAACAAAATTCATCACTATTTTGCTTATTTCCACATTTAATTTGGTGCCTAACCCTTTTATCTTGAAACATAGGAAAAGAAGCTGCTTGGTGTTCACACAGTATCAGAAAGCTAAAAGCAAATTTGCCCTTGAAGAAAAGAATGGAAAGGAGAAAGATACTGGAAGAGATTCAAGCAGCTGAGTCCAAGTTTTCTTTTAAGTTTCAACTTTGTCTGAAACAGAGTTTGACTCTCAGTGCTGCTGACACTGCATAAAGTGAACCCACCAGTGAGGTTTAGATGAAACCCGTGTAAACAGCAGCAGATTTCATGCTGTTCTAATACAGACCCCTGTGAAAGCACAACTGTTCAGAAAAATATGTAATATACTTCGAGTATGTGGACCTACAAACCTCAAGAGGCACCACTGCAATGGTTCTGGCCGAATGACTTCTAATTTGACACTGAAGAGGCAACCTACCAAGTAATAACTGTGCAAAGTGCACAGGGACAATAATAGCTACCATAGCTGTGTTTTTAGCACAAGGAGTTCTTGCTATATATTAGTGCTAACCTCAACACAAAGCTTACCTTGCCATCAGATTACTCCTCTGTGTTTTAATGTGTCATCCAAACAAACAACAACAAAAAAAAAAAGCAAAAATCATAGAACCTGCTGCAGAACACACGGAGACATGTTTACTTGCCATGTTGCTTATATTGGTAGAGAAAAGAGAGGTATTTGCAGTGGAAGAAATCACATTAAAAAACAGAATAATTATCCATCGAGACAACTGGCAAACTACCCAGGATTTCACTGGACAGGGCTGGTAGTCTCACCTTAGCCAAGAATCATTACTGAAGCACTCTTCCATTACAACCACTAACCTTTCTTCCCATATAGCACTTCTGCACTCAGAGAATTTCCTGGGCAGTACCTGGTCACCACAACAGCTCAATGATAAGTGCAAGGATTGTGTCGATTTCCTAGAGGCATAAAGTAGTTCAGCAGTCCCAATTCAGGCCTGAGCAAGAATTAAAAATCAGGAGTTCTAGTCTAGCAGTAGTTGCTTGTAGTATCCCTGAATCTAAAAGTAAACATTAAGGAGGAGAATAGTTATTTATTGATGCTGTTCTCCACTACTGTTCATAAGATGCACACTTAATTCCCAACCCTGTGCTCTGCAGAGACCATGAGCACTTAAACCAGAATGTCTCATCACTTCAGTAATGACACCTCCAGGGATCTCCTGTGTAGGGCAGATGGGCTACAAAATCTGAGAAAGTGACTGATGCTGTCTTTCGTGGTGTGAACGCCGACTCCCTAAAATAGGAGCACAAGAAGCTGCTGCAACGTGGCGTTATTACATTCTGAAATATGTGTTTATGAAAGAATATATGAGATTCGTTAATCACCTAGACCACTCTGGTTTTGAGAAATCCTTTTTTTTAAAAAAAAGCGAGACACGGGTGCGAGAAATTAAGATGCATAAAATAAAATAAAGTCGTATGCTCCGCATAGAGAAAGTGCAGGACCTAAAAGCGCAGAGACAGAGCAAAACCCACAGACACTTCTCTACACGAGCAGTTTGCTAAGGCAGCCATCAGGAGGGATGGGCGCTGTCCATTTTTTTGTCCCGGTGCTCGGAACGCGGGGCAGCCGAGCTGCCCGGCACTGCCGGCGCCCGCCGCTCCGAGGAGCCGCAAGGCAGCAAAAGCGCCGCGGAACGGGGAAAGCCCGGCTCGCAACTCCCGAAAAGCTTAGCTCCTGTTTGCAAGAGCGTGCTGATCCCGCTAGGGAAAAGTCTGACCTGTCCTGAATGCAGGTAGGAAGTGCTTATGGCGTTTAGAAGCCTGTATTTGAAGCTGCTGGAGAGATGCGAGCATCCTTCAGCGAGGCAGCGGCGCCCACGCCTGGTACCCGGCGCAGCCCCAGCAGCAGCCCTGGATGCAGAAAGCCCCGTGGAGGTGCTTTGTGCTCCGTCCTCTCCCAGCTAGGGCCGAGGAGGCCACAGGGGCCAGCTGGGCCAGCGAACATTTCAAACGGGCTGAGGGGACGGGGGAGCAGGGAGCGGCTCTGCCAGCTCATGCCTGGCACGGCTGTAGGGCCACCTGTGCTCCAGGGCTCTGGAGCGGATCAAAAATTAAAAAAAATTTTTCTCACCATTGTGGGAATCCAGGGCTTCCCTCTGTCTGCCCTGGAAGGTCTGGGACCCTGGCAGGGGTCAGGAACCCCCCTGTACAGAGCCCCCAGAGACACTGTCTGTGACCTCTGTCAATGGAGAGGAGTTTTCAATCTTACAGGATGAATTACAAGCTTTGAGTGTTTGATAAGAGTAATAATTAAGTGTGACATGGGTGCAAAGGTAAAATTTTAGGATTCTAGATTAGGGGTTCAGAGGGGACAAGATGGAGGAATTGGGTGTGTCATGTCCTTTTCCTCCTTCTTCATGCCCTCCATGTTTCACTGTAGTGTTGGCATTTTTCTGTTGGTTTAGGCTGGGGACACACTGTTCAATGTAGATGATAGATATTGGCACATTATTGTAAATATAGCACAGGTAGTTTCTGGTATTTGATGTTTGTAACATCCCACTGAGGGCAGAGCCCCACACGCTGCCCTGCAGGACAGACCTGCGGCAGGGCAGCAGAACATGTTAGAGATAAACAGAATAAACAACCTTGAAACCAGCACAGACGAATTATGGCTTCTTCTTTGGCAGCGGGGCTGAAAGACAGAGACTTTCTACAATCTCGGAATCACCAATACCCACAGATTCCGACACACATCTCACCACCTGTGACCCTAAAGCAAGGGCTGGAGGCAGCATTGCCTCTCCTCAAGGAAACGATAGGATGGGACCAGTCTCTCCAGTGCCTCTTGTATCAAAATCCATACGGTGGCTGTGGATCTCTTAGAAACAGCCTTTTGTGTGAGGAAGTTTCGTGCAGTTTCTATCAAAGGCTTTGAAGATTTTCCCAGGACTTTGAGGTTTTAAGCTGTGCGGAGGCTCTGCCACAGCCCCGGTTCTCTCAGGTGAGTCAGGGCTGTGCTGTCAGGGTTTCTGTGGTTGTGCCATGCAGCTCTGCTCGCCGAGGCTGTGTTTGCTGGATCTGCTGAGAGTGAGCTCAGTGTGTGATCTATCCCTGGAACATTTTCTTTTCTGTTTGTGCACAGAACAAGGGTTTGGCACGTAACTACACGCTTCTGCCTGGGAAATCCCTTGCAGATATAGATGTGTGGAAAACAGAGAGAGCAAGCAGGATAGCAGATGTAGCAGGGAAAAACAAAGCTTTGAAGGCAATTTGCCCCAGAAGGATGACTCAAGATGACTTCCTCATGTTTTTACAGATACTGTGCATAAAGATGCAAACTTGGGCATTGGAGTGCAAGTCCCTCTCCCGCAGACACCAGCATGTCTTCAACACCATGTGCTTTCTATTATAAGTAAAGGCAACACCTTGCTTTTGAGGCAGAATTGCAAATAAAATCTCTTCTAGAATCAGCCAGCACTTGCAGACAGCTTCAGGCCCCTGCAATCAATATATTATGGATAAGTTGATGCATAGACTCTGAAGAAAATAAAACAAAATGTACTGTGTCAGTTTACATAATCCAAGAGCCAATAGCTTTCATTTTCTGAGCCACCAAAATGAAGATCTAAAATAAGGAGATTTGGAGACTGGAGTTTAATCTCTGCATGGTTTGCATACTTTCTTTTTTCCCAAAAATGTCTCAAAACCTTTTTAGGGGGGGAAGAAACGACTTAAAGTGTCAAAATGTTTTAGATATAGGGTGAGAAAATGATGTAAGTTGGGAAAAATGCTGTATAAACACCTTTCCATGTCATGCTGGCTGTCTGACATATTAGATAAGTCAGAGAAAGGCAAAAGCTTTTGGGATCCATCATCTGAATTTGTCTCAAGAACTCAGTTTTCAACTTTATTTAGGTTCCTGTAGCACCCAGAAAGAACAGGAGGGGAATCCTCCTGGGATTGTGGACAGCAAGAGCCAAGCCCACCCTGGAAAATCATGGTCTCACAGTAGCCTGCTCTCCTTGCCTCTGTAGCAGTGTGGCTACTGCTTGTACCTGTGCAACTGTAAAACATTTTTATGAGGAGAGCTCTTCAGAAGCCCTTGTTTAAACAATGCACCATGATTTCCACAGGCAGGTGATGGCTTCCATGAATCCCATCAGCTTCAGGCACTCGTTATTCACCTGAACATGCACACAGGCACTCTTTTGTGTAGGGCTGGATACATAAAAAATTGATGGCTCTGTTGAAAACTATTGTATTAAAGATGAAAATACTCCTTGTTCATGTTTGTCATCTATTGTTTGAAATAAATTTCTCTCAAGGGTCAGTTTCCTCCCATGGAATGATTTCAGTTACTCTGATAGTGATTTATCAGATGTATGTATGCAACAGAGATCACTGGCAGCTACATGAAAAATAATTTTAGAAAAGGTATTTCCTACTAATTGTAACAAATATCATGGCAACTGTCACATGAATAGTTGTTTAAAACGTATGAGACACAACAATTTCTTTCTTTTCAAGGAAACAAAAACCACAACAAAACAAACCAGATGAGAACTTCCAGAAAAAAAAAAAAAAAAAGAAACATGTTGTCTTTTATGTAGACACTCATTCCTTTGTTGGAATATTTACATATATACCTTTACGCTTGCAGATTTTCACATTTACTTTTTGCATTCCTGCACAGCTCTGCCAATTGCCACGCTTTTACAAGACAAAATGAAAAGTGTCTAAGATAAGGATTAAGCAAACATTACAAAATCCCTTGGCTTGAACACCGATACAACTGATTATTGTTTTAATCTAGTGCTTCTTGGGCAGTATTTACTTACTATTTAATATTTTTTATTTAATATTTAATATTTGCTTTCATTTAACCAAGTAAGGCCTCAAGAGAATGGATGCTGACTAGTCTCTGGGCATCAACCAGGTTATCTTAAAGCCCCTACATTTTCTGCAATGTGCTGTTAGAAATCACTCCCTGTTGAGTGCACACTAAAGAGATGGATGTCACTATTTGGGGACCATGTGGCAAGGGCAGAGGACCTGCCAGGAAAGCAAAGTCAGAGTCTGCATGGAAGGCCCACTTTTCAATTCAGGTCTGAGGAAGAAGGAAGTGTTTCAGTGTAAATGGAAATATCAAAACCGACAAGAAAAAGTCAAAACAGAGCCCTCCAAAGAAATCAATGTAGCACCAATTATTCAAGAACAGAATCTGCTGCTGGGTGCTGGTCAGGGAGATAATACATGTACTGTCTTTCCTGTTTTCATCTCCCCTGACAGCTTGGCCCTCTAAGTTATTTCTGTACTACTCTGTCTCCTTACTTCAGTCTTCATTCTTGAATTTTTATCACAGTGTCTCCCTAGAGCCTTTTCCTCATCCTGGGCTACTAATCTGTGGGATGATAAACCCAGGAGACGAGGCTTTTTGTGCAGTAAGCTACATTTTGGGTTTTTTTGTTCTTGCTCTGTCTGTTCTGCCATTCTTACTGATCTCTGAAACACACAGGGCAGAGGACAGTAAAGAAGCACAGAGAGAGAGAAGTGTAAGTGAAGTTATCGCCCAATGCAGAAGAAGGCTCAAGTTACAACATCTTCAGATGGAAAAACTATCAGAAGTGAGGTTTTAGAAGACGAAATGTCTTCCCTGCTGACAGCACCGTAAGGAATAGCTGCAGGGCAGAATTTTAAAAACAGAGGTTGTCTTGACCTCTCTCCAGCCTTGCATGGTGCTCAGCATGATAGATCAGGGGAAAAAATATTATAGTGGGTCAGACACAAAGACACATCACATTGCAACAGCAGCAGCACCCCTGATTTTTCCATGGCTCTGAATGACAAGAACTAGGATACTGCATTTAATATGACTACAAGAAAGGTTTGGAAGGAGAGAGTTCAGAAAAGAGCTGCAAAATAATTAAGGGACTAGAGGGATTTACCTATGAGGAAGATTAAAGGAACTAAATAAATATGTCTAATTTGGCTAAGTGATAACTAAGGAGAGGCATTCCAACCATCTACAAATATTTGACTGACACAGACACCGGGGAAGGAAAGGAATTATTTAGCAGGAAACAAGCAGTTATATCAGAAAGTAATGGGATGAAATTAAGAAATAGATAATTGAGGAATCTAAGGCAAATCCTCCTGACAATGAGTTCCAATAGTCTGCAGAAAACAAACCAGCATATATGCAAGAGGGAATAGTCTTGCACTGGTAAGGAGGGGGACTTAAGCGACTTGCTAGGCCTTTCCAATCTCAAATATTTATGATTCTATAATTAAGTGTTATTAAATTTAATGACATATGCCATTTTTTTTCCAGCAAGTTCTGACTGTTGCCTCAGGTCATAAGTGTGCAATTATTTCCTAACTAAAGGTCTTACATTTTGACTCATGAATCCTTACAAAATTAACTAGGTTGGTCTTTTTTTTTTTTTTTATATTACTTAAATTGAATTTATATTAATGCATTTTCTCTTATTTCTAACTAGCAGCTATCTCCCCCTGCTCCCAACTCATAATTCCCTCTTTATGCAAGGCGAGCCTGCATGCTTAGATCTTCGTGGCTCAGTGCCTGAACCTGCTCAGCCTCAGGTTGAACGCCTGCTGTGTTCAAGGGAGCTGCTGTTCCCAAGCCCAGATGAGCACAGGGGCTCTTCTTCCTCTGTGCAACAAAGGGGAAAAAATGTGACATGGTATTTTCAGCTGAGAGCTGTTTAGAGAGCTTTGAAAGCAGATCACGGCCGTATGAAAAGCTTCATGTCACCGCTCACCCCAGTGTCACAGCACCACTCAGCAAATGAGAGCAGGTGTTCCTGTGCTACTGCCCAAGCTCCTGGCCAGGATCACAGCTGCTGGGTAGCAAGTTTCCTCTTTTCTCTTTGGCAAACTCCTTGGTTTTCATGTATATGCTTGCTTGTGCATCCAACATGTACTCCAAAACATCCCCTGAAATGGGTACAAACCTAGGGAGTGATCAGAAGCTTGTGATCTCATGTGACTGCTCACTCAAGAGAGTTCATACAGTCTAACTCTTTGTGAATTATTATCTAAATATACCCTTTGTCCAGGTAAGAGTGCAGCTCACCTCCCACTGTGAAAGGCAATCTGTGATGCCTATTGCTTTTGTGCTGTGTTCTTTTGGTTTCCCCCTGGAGTGCAGCTGCAGACTGGGCACCCTGTGACATCAATATCTGACACTGACACAGCACCTGTGAGAGCCAATCCTCTGAGCAGATCAGAGCTTGTGTGAGCCTTGCTATTTCACCCCAGAGTGAGTAAATCCTCAGTGAAAGGTGCTGGGGTACAGTATTCTGAACGCTAATCACCAGGAATCTAGTTCCCAAATCTTTTCACTTTCAAGATAGCACTGCAGCAATCAGGCTGAAGTGGGATAATGAAACAAAGCACTGTCTCCTCTCCCCTCCTCCCCCAGTCACTCTGCAGCCCTGTCTGTCATTTCCCAGCACGGAATGACTGAGATGCGGGTGCCTGATAGGAAAGCTCAGTTGCTGTGAGCATTTTACAGGAGGTGTGGCTTTAAAACAGCTTCTTCACTAGGAAAGAGCCACAGGGAGCCCTGGCTGCTCCTGTGCATGGTTTATCACTGAGCTGAGTCCAGCCAGAAGTAGGTGAAAGAGATGTAGGCAAAGAAAGGAAAGAAGGAATGAGAATATTTGCTCCTTTTTCCCAAAGCAAGAAGAGGCAAAATCTTGCTCTCTCTTTGAAACCCACAGATTGTGAATCCAGTTTTTGCAGCTGTGATTAATGTCCTGAAGCATCTAAATACTTGGGGTATAAGAAGAGGATTACTGCCTATCAGAACTTGTCTATCTTTTGAATATTTTGCCCAAAGCAGCAAAACATTGAGTAATAACCTGGTACTGACAGCTCTTCATTAAAGTACAGCAGCTTCAGCCATTGCCTTCGTCCATAGTTCTCTCTGCCTCCACAGCTTACTAAAACAATTTTAAATGTTGCAGTTTTCTGTTTTTCTCTTAAACCAATAACAGGAATTGTTCTTTCACATCTGACCAAATAAAAGTATCCTTCTCTAGATTTGGACTTTTCAGGAACATACATGATATACAGCATATATATATATATATATATATATATCCCATTTGAGAAAGTGCTTTAGACTATGTGATACAGTGAATGCTAGTTTAACCCATGTATTGCTGGATAAGTGGAAAAAAAATCTTCTGTTTTTAGATGAAAAATCCAAAGCCAAGACTCGTGGCTTCTGAATACACATTCTTCAGGGCTTTGTATGGAATTTTAGTTGTTTAGAATTTTAGAATTTTGTATGTGCATTTTTACATTCAATAGCTGGGTTTGTTTTACTTTCCTCATAGTTTTCACTATTACAAAATGCTTTCCAGTAGACAGTCTACATTTTCACCCTTATTTTAGGCCATTTTTGCTTCTTGCACATGTCCAGCCCCTGGGAAAACAGAACTCCCAAGTCACATATTTTTGCATCATTCTGCTTATCACTCACAGAAAATAAAGAGGAAAAAAACACTCACCATCTTCCTTATATTTTCTCTAGGCTATTTCCTAAATGTTTTCATCAGTCAGATTTTTCTGACCTTCCCTGTGGTGGCTATTGTTGCTTGTCTCTTCAGTTTGTTGATTATTTCCATAGCTCTCAGCATAGACACTGTTCAGAAAAAATAACAACAACCAAAAAAAAAAAAAAAAACCAACCCAAAAAACCAACCCAAACCCATATATAAAACAAAGAACATTTTTTTCTCAGGCTTCTGAACTGTAGGTCAGGCATTCTGCATAGTGACTTCACAGAGGTAGAGGAAGCTCATATATTTGCTTTCGCTCAGAGTTTCTGCTGAACAGGAAACAAAAGACACACTTCTGAGAATGAACAAAAGGAAATAGCAGCTCTACTTATGCACAGAAAACAAATTACCTTTGGGTAGAATAAGAATATTACAGTCCAGAATTGATGTGGTTTTCATGTTATCTTAAAGAATGATGTGAAATCTTTCCTTGCTGCACTTTTTAATGAAGATGAGATGTAACTGCACCTCTGAGGCACTCAGATTCAGGACATTCGCACATTCCGTGACTCCTGGCTCACTTCTCTGAGGGTAATTTCACTGTGACAGCTGTGAGATACCATCTCTAGATTGTTCTGCAAAATGTAACTTTCCATTTGGAGCCAGGGGGACTATTCTCTAGCAATCAGAACTCTCTGATAAACATTTATTTTTGTCTTTTTCACCTGGACACAAGTCTGCTGCTGTGCTTAGAACACCTGCCAGATGCGATCTAGTTGCATTTCTTGTAGCTACTGGAAATCCACATAGTGGCAGTGGCTAGCAGTGGTATCAGTGCTCAGACAAGCACTACCAGTGTCCTGTTTATATACCCCATCTCAGAGGGAAGGTCTTGTCTCCTTGTCTCCTGGCTGCTCAGGCCAGGCTGGGAAGGGGCTGGCCAAGGACAAGGGGATGCCTTTGCTGGGAGTTTTGTATGACTTCTTTGTTTATCTCCAGGCTTACCATGACAGCAATATTTTTTTTTAATTTTAACTTTTGTGGAGTTTCAAGCTCCATAATTTCTATTCTTTCCTCTGCTGTTGCCTTTTTGCAGAGCAGCTAATTTTCATTCCAAGGATGATGTACAGAGCAGCCCACTAGTTAACACAAGAGGCAGCCATCTGACAAAGGACTGGGAAAGGACTTGGGCTTTCTGTTCTAATAATCACAAGTGCCAATAACAGGACAGGACGAGAGGCTCAAACAAAAATAAATTAATTAGCAAGGACATTATTTATGCACTGGGAATTCCTAGTGTATGTGGTGTCTGCTCTAATAACATGTGGACAAATCACCTCCCTATGCTGTAACACCTTAGGGAGAGGGCCAGCAGAGGAAAGCAGATGTAAGATCCCATCTAAAGGGAAAAGGATAAGAAGCAGCTGGAAAATCTGTGGGGAAATGCCCTGCATATGCATAAAGAGCAGAGAGATCCATATGGACACCTGCCCCTCACCACAGCTCCTCTTGCTCCTGGCTAGACATGTTCCGGAGTGATCTGCACTTAATACCAACAGGATTGTGGCCCATGGGGATCTGAGCATTCCAAACTTGCCATTCCCAGTGTGGTGAAACAGAGGTGAGCACAGAGCTTTTAGGAGAAAAGAAAAAAGGAAATAAATTAAAAAAAAAATAAAGAAGAAGAAAACTTTTCACAACATTTTTGAAAAAACAAATGGAACCATATAATTTGTCTTACATTGCAATTACTTCTCTGTTTGAGATGTTCACTATATTCTGCCATTGTAATTTCACATACTGGATAATTAGTACCCTCTGCACAGAAACAACAGGAATGGCTGGGCAGCAGGAGAGCTCTTTCTGGATGCTGCTAAAATAAAGTATTGTCTCATTTCTTCTCAGCGCATGACTCAAATCCAGGTGTGCAGAGGAGTAAAACTGAAAGGGCAGAATATTAAGTTAAAAACCAAAGAAAGATAGTTTGTGGAACAGTCCAGCAGAGCAAAGAAAAGCCATACTGTATAAAATTGATATGAATGTGAACATTGGTTCAAGAACTGATATGAACGTGAGCATGAAATTGGTGTTTTGAAACAATCCCCTGCAGATGACCCTTAGAATACAGCCATTGACTCCTTATGGAGGTAAAAGTCTGTCTCTTTTTCTTTCTAAGGGATCAGACACAGAAATCGACATGACAAATCTGTGTAGAGTATTGCCTGAAATACCGATTTTTAAACACTGTCTAATGACTCAGTGAAAGAATATCACACCGGTATCCAAATTCCATTTCAGTTCTATGGAAGCAGAGCATGATGTGCTAGAAAACAAATATTCAATTTTCCCTTCTAAAATAAATCAATTGATTGAGAATTATATCACAAGATTTTGAAACTCTGAAGTGAATACGTTGATATTAAGTTAGTGGTGACTTCTTTAAAGCATTTGTTAAACTGTCTTTTGTATCAGGCTTTAAATATCTTACAAAACTCTGGAATAAAAGCTGTTACACATACTCTTTGAAATCATTGTAAGTTTCAGTTTTAAATAGGATAAGGAATTTAGATTTATATGGTGTGCCATTGCTTCCCTGTGTTACAGAATTTGTATAGCTGTATCCAGTGTGAACATGGGAAATATTGCCAACAGAAGGTGAAAATGCTTCAACAGGACATGAGCTTACTATGACAACAGAAAAAAGGATACCAAGATATGCTTAGGGGGAAAAAAAAAGTTTCCATAACTTCTGAGTGATAAAATTTGCATTTACAGATCTGAGTGGATGCTTCAGTTCTCTGACAAAGGTGCCTTTCACTGAGGTTGTTACCATGTTACTCAGTATTTTAAACTGAGCCAAATGCCTTTCCTCATGGAATGTCCTGTCTGCTAAAACAAATGGCAAGGAAAATCAAAACCAGGCTATTCCTAAACAACATTATTGTTAGGTAAAAAACTACTTTTACAGACAGTTTTGTAATATACAACTCCAGGCACAGGGAGGCAACAGCCTAGAATAGTAATTACAGCTGATCTCAGCCAAATTTGAGAAATAGTTTCTTGCACAAAGCCAAGTGGAAATAAAAATTCCTCAAATCATTCAAGCCAAAAAAGGATATCATTCAGTCTCCTATGTGGTATAATCCAAATAGAAATATTTAAATGCAATGTTATTATCCTATTTCCAGGATAGAATAATTTGTAGAGTTCATTAGAACATGATGAATTTCACTATATTGAAAATTGTTTTGAATTTAAACTGCAAACTAATTCTCAATACAAAGATAAAACCTAAAGGGGAAAAATAAATCTTACAGAATCCTCCCAGAATTAATACTGGATTCTCCAAGTTCAAATTACAATAATACCATCATCAAGAGAGTCCTCAATTAACCTCATCTGACATTTCAAGAAGAATATTTTAAGGGTCGTGAAGCATGCAAATAGAAACTTCAATTAAAGACAGACTTCATACATTGGACAGCCTGTGAGAATAATGTGAAACATTATGTAACCAACCTTGTGCTTTGATAAACACCCACAGATGATGCAGAGGAGACTGAAAAAATTAAGGATCAGCATCCTAAATCCTTTCTCAGGTAGAGGCTAGAAAGATTAGGAACTTGTTTACACGGGGGAGCAGGGACTCCCTTCATATTCATTCCATTTTGGTTTCTGCGTGTTCGGACGACCTGCATTCACACAGCACAAATCTCAGCATGCATTAACTGCTGAGAGGAAATACATTCTGTGCTTCTTTTGGAACCGTG
The DNA here is from genome assembly GCF_048771995.1 of Taeniopygia guttata. Taxonomy (NCBI): domain Eukaryota; kingdom Metazoa; phylum Chordata; class Aves; order Passeriformes; family Estrildidae; genus Taeniopygia; species Taeniopygia guttata. Next base: position 13,588,845 of record NC_133024.1, on the reverse strand, counting down.
GTAGATTCAGAGTGCATTAAGTGAAAGCATGCTCATATTCCTTGGGTGCAGCTGGGCCACAGGCAGCTCCTGCCTGTGTCTCTCCTCCAGGAGCTGCTCCCTCTGGAATGCTGGAAAACCGCTGGGACGAGCCCTTGGCTGGGGCAAACACAACCCAGAGGTCACCTTGGGGACACCCCCTGTTAATATGACTGCTTTGGCACAAGGGCATCACCCACCTGCAGTGGGACAGCCACCCCCAAGGGGAAAGGGTGAAGGTTCAGGCTGCTGGGTGAGGAAACGTGGCTGCAAGGCTCTCTCTTCAGGTGGCTGATTTGCTGAGGGGTCAGTGCAGGGTTTTTCTGCTCTTCTGCACTCAAGTGAGAGCCCAGCATGAATCTTTTTACACCACTGGTTTAAAACCTGTCATCACTTTGCATAGGCAACTTGTTAGTACCAAGAAACTGAGCTGGGCTTGTGGCTGTTTTTTTCCCTTTACTTTTCTTACTTTCAACTTTCCTTATGCTTCTATTAGTTGTAGCAAATATTAGATATTTTGACACACCTCCAGGACCTGTTTTTCAGTGTATCTGCTGGAGACTTGTAGCTGTTTGAAGCTTTAACCTTTCCTCAGTGACTGTGGCAGAGAAAACAGTACTTAGACTTGCTGCTTGTTGTGTGCATTTAAAATTTCCTGCTCCCACTCTGACTATCAAATGAGTGCTTGTATGGATTTGCACCAGCTCTATTTTGTTTCATGCATGATGATAACCTTTTCCCCTAAATATTCAAAAGGGTAAGTATTTTCCCTGATCAAACCCCGAAATACTGGTTAAAAAAGATTGTGAGAATGTAGTACTCACTGTGTCTCAGCTATCCATCCCTCAACTGGTCTGTTCCCCCCTTCTGCCATCTGACATATATTTTCTCCTTCCACTCGTTTGGCTTCTCCCAGCAGGAAACCTTCTCTTACCAGAGCAGTTTTAAAATGTGACTGCTGCCTCCTGCTTTTTCATGCAATTAAAAAAAAAAAAAAAAAAAAAGAGAAACACTGTCTCCCTACCCCCCAAAAACTATTAATAGAAGTGTACTTACTGTGCACAGTTCAAACTAAGAATAGTGTTAAATACTACATCCTAATTAGCAGAGTACAGCAATGGTCTCATTTTAATCAATGGGTTTTGAAGTTCCAGCTTTCATGGGATGCAATGAAATACATTTCAGAATGCAGCACCATAGAGCTCTATGGCATATTTCATAGGCATTTTTCTTCCCCAATTACAAAGGGCAGAATTGCTGTAGCAGAAACATATTTTTAAGGCTTTTTCCCAGGATAAAACTTAGCAGTGCAGCTGCGAAAATTTTCTCTGCATAAGAGATGCACAGACTTAGGGAGCAGGGAGGCTCTGGGCATCTTTAACCCCTGGTGTGCTGACAGTTATTTCAAAGCACAGCTGCTGCCTCTGTGTCCTTTGTGCCTGTCCCTGAGAGGTGTGACACGAACTGTGTTGGACAGCAAATCCAAGGTGAGAAGGAGAAGAGCTCATGGCAACAGGGGGAGTAAAGGCTGCACCTTTTTTCTCTTTTCTTTGTGAATTGATAATTTTGAAATGTAGCACTGTTATGGGCCCCTGTGATCCTTTCTTACCTTCAGTGGTTTCCTTTGGAAAGGAGATTCATACAAGGAAATTTTCTTTCCACCTTCATGTCTGTTTTTCCTTCTTCTCTTTCCACAGTCTTCAAACTGCTACTATGCAAGTAGCATTGCAGGCAAATTTGACAAAGAACATGAGGTTTCAAAAATGCAGGAACTTTGGGAAAATGCAGTGCTGGTGGAAGACTGAAACATGCTGAAGGACAGGGTGGCTCAGCCTGTCCTTCAGCACAGATCAGGGTGGCTCAGCCCACAGCCTTTGTGCACAGATTTTTGGGAAACCCAGCCTCATTTCTACCCATGGATATGGAACAACACGGTGGTTGCAACCTGTGTAATTTTGCGCAGTTTCTTGAAGCAGTTATAGCTTCTAAATAGTTATATCTTCCTAATTGTGTTTTGCAAAAATATTTTGTTTAGTCATCTGAGATATGTTTTTTATGAGGCTCATAATAGTAGCTACATAAAAGAAAAAGTACATTTCTCATACTTTGAATTTTTTCATGGTCCAATAGGCTAATATTAAAACAAAATGGGATAACAGTGGGAACATATCCACATCATACACAAGGAAAGCAGTATTCCCCTACTTTAAAAGGTCTTTTTTCAATACCTCTGCACATTCACAAAACAGCCTGTGAACTCCTTATGAAATAATGTACTAAAGTTTGATCAAATGCACAAGAAAATGCTACACACAAAAAGAAAATAAAAAGGAAGGGAAATCATATAGCTCTGAATTTTTTAACATCCTCCATATAGACTACAAGAGTCTTCTCTGATTAAGTGATTAAGTGTCCAGGGAAAATGTGATTTTGAGGAAGGAGTTTTTTTTTACTTCTCGGCTTTCTTAACTGTTCACTGTTCACTTAGCTTTTTATTTGAAATAGCTTGCAAAACTACCAAATTGTCAAACAAGCAGATCTCGGAATGGATATGTGTGAATTTTGTCCCAGAATTGCAGTTGCAGAGAGGAGGATTCACAGCACACCAAAGAAAGAACAAAAAATCACAATGCTTATCGCCTACGCACAAAAAAATAGATCAGAGTGGGTGGGGAGGTGGAAGCAAGTGCACTAAGACATAGATAGTGAAGAACTGAATATGCAACTGCTGAAGGGGTCACAGTCCTGTGCAAACCAAGCAGGTCACGTAGGCAGGCCTGAGAGAAGCTATTTCTGCTGATATTCAAAGCCAACTGTCCCCTTTTGAACATTATTCCCTTGCTCTTCCTTATACCCATTTGCACAGTGACTCTCTCCCTTATTTTGTACTTGTAACTGTTTATTGTTTGATATCATCTGCTACTCACTAGAAATAATAATAAATTGAATGCATAGATTTAAAAAAACTCCAGACTCTAAAATTCACCAATTTAAATTAGGTTAAGAAGAAATGCTCAAGATAAAGCAAATCAGATGAAAACCAAGATGAAATCTCTGCCCAAGAGATTGCCTCTACACACCAGAGAAACAAGAGCCAACCCGCTTCCCCAAATGAGGAATCAGCTCTTATGCAGTGGCCAATATGACAGAACTTTTATTTTTTCTGTCTAGTTCTCTAGGAAGATCCTCACTGCATCCCACCAGGCACAGATGTAATCAGACAAGTTTTAATCTTTTCTTGTAAGCCAGTCCCCTCAGCAATCACCAGCATTGCATTTTTTGATTTCCTTTCCAACTGCTCTGCAACATCAAGGTGAGGGGCTGTCCAGCCCCATACTCTGTGCTGTAAGGGCCAGTTCCCTTCTGCATCAGAGGGACCCAAGGGCATTTAGTAGGAAACACCGAACCTCTTGCCGAATCAACCAAGATTTTCCATGTCACCATTCTTGAACAGAACAGAATTATTGTTCCTTCCTGAGTAGGAATATGATGGTTCTTCATAGGCAGACTGAAAAAAAAAATAAAAATAAAATAAAATGCAAAAATGGCTCTTTTGCTGTGATGCTGCATTGCAGATTCACATCTAATTTCTGCCAATGTTATCCACTCAGTCTTTTTCAACGCTTCTGTTTTCCAAATTTTTCCTCCCACTGAATCTGTATGTTTGATTAATGTTTTCCCAGATGTCTGAACCTGGGGAAAAAAGGCACTTTTGGTCTCATTTTGTTAAGTGTTAGGAATCACTTTGATGATCCATAATTTTACTGTGCTTTTCACAAGGCAGATGAGTGGCAATAGTTCCCTAAGCAAGCTGCATTCAGTCATTATAAACTCCAGAGTTCCCCTTTCTTTTTCCCTCCTTTTTGTGTTTATTTTTTCATCAGTAATGAACCTTCACAGTTTATCATATTCTCTTTCAATTGCTTATTGAACACATTTGACAGAGGAGTTATATTTTTGAACCAAACACATTTTATCATCTCTTTTAATTTTTATCCCTTTGAAGAATGTCAGATTAGGATGCAGTTTGAGGAACACAATTCTGCATTTTGGCTATTTTGTCTCAATCATTTAGCACATTAACTCTCCCGATTTCTAATTTAACAGGAACATTTTTTCATTCAAAGGATGGAGAGTCTTTAACCATTAAGAAGAGGAACTATTAACACGAAAGATTGTAAATAATTCCCACTTAAAGAAGGTGTACTCTGTTATCTTAGCATCCAAAATTTGCAATAGTTTCACAGCTAATCTTTATTTCAGCCCTCTCTCCTGGAAAGGTAGAAATCACCTCTGAATTGTCCCTCTTATTTCTGAAAAGCTCAGCTATCACAAGAACAGAGAGATGACTGATGCTATTGAATCTGACAACGGGAGGATTTCATGCAACAATCTAAAAAGAAACTACCCCTTTGTGGCTGTACAGAAAACACAACTATTTAGATTCACAGAGTAGCTGAGGCTGGAAGGCATCGCTGGAAATTGTCAAGTCCAACCCTGCGCTCAAAGCAGTGTCACCTACAGACGCATTGCTTGGGGTCATGCCCAGCTGGGGTTTGAATATTTCCAATGACAGAGACTGAACAGCCTCTCTGGGCAGCCTGTGACAGTGTTCAAGCACTCTCACAGAGGGAAAAAAAACCCCCAGAAGTGATTTTCCTTTTCTTTTGTTTAAAAAGAATATTTTATATTTCAATTTGTGTCCATTTACTACTTTTGAAAGTCACATCTCATTACACTCACAAAACAGATTTCTTGCCAAGGTATATTCTGCAGGAAAAATAAATCAGCTACAAAAAGTGCACCTGTTTTTCCTCAGAAGGTGACAAAGTGCACTTGTCACACCAACCTAGATATTTGTACTACTGGACATATCAAAATCCTTATGAAACAAAAACTGTGTCTTATTCACTTTAATGTATATGATAAATAAACCAGCCATACCCAGAAATAAAGGAATTATTTGTCAGTGAAGGTTGGAATAAAAGCCATAGAATTTATATAATTTATATAATAGTGGATATTAAGAGAGAAATTATAGTATTGTTCTTGTGCCTTCTTCTAAAACTTTAGGAGAATTTACTTGTTTGTTTCCTACTCTTAGATTCCTTTTTGCTGAGAGGTGCAGATGCATATGTGTATAGTGTATGCACATTAGATCTCTGGAAAAAACATATGTGAAACTTAGAAGAATTTTGTGATTGAGTCTCAAAATTAAACATGGGAGGAGTGAGCATTGTGTCAGCTACCAAAAGATTACCACACAAATAATTGCAAAACTAAAACTTGGTGAACTTCCATGCTTTCACACCCATTGTTTCTGGTCCCCTCCTCAGAAAGTCCTTAGGGCTTAGCTGACCATTTACCTGGTATTCAAGGGGTTCTTCCTTTAACTTGTATGCAAAGGGGTTCTCCTTCCTTTAATGAAGATGAAATACAAAATACTGACCATCCATCTAATGAAGCGAATTGTACCTGAATTTTTATCAAGGGTCATTCTGCTTAACTTCAGCAGGTGGATTGCACTGGGCAGATCTTTTGCAATAAAGGCCAAGAGATCCTGCTTGGTCAGAAGGTAAAGTTGATTTTTATGTTTAAGGTGCACAAGCTAACAACTCACTGGCCTCCCTGGGACTGAATACTGATGATATTTTCTTCCATTGTCTACAAACCTTTCCTTACCATGCTTGTAAAGCTGTGTCCTACCTGGGGAGCACTGCAGCCTTCCCAGCCTTTGGGGCTGACTACTCCAAGCTCCTCATTTGGGTGATCCAACAGCCCCATCTTCTACTCACAGTGATGCTTTGTAGGAAAGGAGCCAAGGAGTACTGGCTGGGTTTCCCATCTGGATGACCAGGCAGGAGCTGGATTTGAAATATGCTTACATGTACACCTTCCCCTCAGCCCAGACACAGCACATAGCTGGAAATGAGTAATTGGTGTAATGGGTAATTTAATTTTGGCAATAAAGTTGGTGCTCTGACAGGGACCAAAGTACCACCTTCGCTTTGGAGGTCAGTCAGGTGCAGGATGAAATTCGTGATCCAAAAAGGAGAGGCAAGCCCACAAAAATGCAAGAGGCTGGCTAATAGATGCTACCTTTTGCCAGAGAGACACTTGAATGTAAAGACCTCCTGATGTAAAATGTGATTCTTCATGATATTTCATGAAGAAATGGTCCTCAGTGGTGCTCTGAACCTTTTGGACAAAAGAAACCTTGGGAGGACATGTAGAAACAGGAAGTGTTAACAGTTTTTACTGGTTTTCTTTTTTTTTTTCTTTTTTCTTTTTTTTTTTTTCTGTGGAGTTTATTTTGTTTTGATTTTTTGGCTGTTTTTTTCAGTGGATTTGACAGTGGGTGGAAAATGGTGACTGAGACAATGTCACAATGTTGAAACTCATCTGTCTGGAAGGGTGTAACGCCATGTGCTGTGGGAGAAGGAGATGGCATGAGGGAGGGAAGAGGAGAGAATGAGGTGCCATTTCTTGGATTAGAGCTTTTATAAGCTTCCAGAAGAGAGGAAATTCAGATGTTTAGCTGGCAGCAGTTGGTGATGAGGGAAGAGCCCTGGCTCAGTTCCTTGTCGGGCCCAGGGAGCAGTTTCCCTCCATCTGTTAGGAGCTTCTGATTAGATGAGGTAGGTTAAATCTTTTTTCCCTCTGCTCTCCCTTCCCAGTGGTTGTGAAATCACTTATTTGTGTTGCTGGGAGCAAAGAGAAGTGAAATGAAACCACAAAGCCAGTGCAGGGCTTTTTAAACTCTTTGCAGGTTGCAGAGGCTGGAAAGAGATGATTAGAGTGATTGAACATTGATGGAAGTTATAAGATTGGTGAAAGGGCACAGAAGGGAACAAGGAATGATGTGTTTGCTTAATGGGATAGCCATCTTAAGTTTCTCTGTCAGGCTGCCTTGTTTGCAATCTGTTTAATATTTCCTCTTATCTTCGGAAAATAGTGGCTTATTGTACATTTTCTGAAACTGTTTTCAGAAAGGCCAATTTTATATCTCCAAATGTGTGTGAATTGATGCAGAGAAAGAGGAGTTACTACACACATTCCATGGACCAGTGTGGCTTGTCTCAAAGCCATGCTGAAGTAAAATCAACTGCATCATGTTACAGTGATGTTTTCCACCTACAGGCACTTCTGAGCTGACTGCCACAGTGATTAAACTGAGATTGTACAGGATTGGAAATAGAGGCCAGTACAAGCTCTTTGGGCAGCAATGCTCTGACATCAAGTTCTGGCAGGTTTAAGAGCAGTAAAGCAGACACATGATTACAAAAATTAAAAAAAAGTAAAATAAAACAAACAAAAAAAGACACTGTCAAAAGCCTCCAGCAAATCCCAAACACATACAGGCACACAGATCAAATCAAAAAGACAAAAAATAAATAAGAATAATATTCTTTCTGAAGGAAAGGAAGAACCTTTCTTCATTCCTCTTCTAGCCTCTTCTCTCTTTTCACCTTCTGTGACTATTCTTGTATTCCTTACCTCTCCTGCTATGATATTGATCCATGTCCTGTTAGGGCATTAAATCCCATAATAGACAATACAACAGGCTGCTCTATTTGTGAGGCAGTCCCTTGTTAATTCTCCAACCATTTTCTGGCCTGGCACAAAACAGTAAAAGAAAGGACAGCCACAAGCATCCCACAGCCCAGGGCAGCATCCTTGCACCAGGGGCTGCCTCACTGCCCCCTCTGCTTTGCCAGCCCAGCAGCCTGCATTGCTGACTCTGCCTGCTTCATCCAGGTGTCACCTCAGGGACAGAAGTGGCAGCAGCCTCTCTGTGAGAGGGAAAATGAATTTTGTGATGTGGCTTCTACATCACTAAACCAGCTTTCCTGCTGGGGGCTGACCAGAAATTAGGCTGAGATTATGCAAGACCCAGTAAAAAGTTGGTTTCTTTTTTCAATTCAAATTTGTTATTAGGTTATTACAGTCACAAGTTTTCTTAAATCAAAATAAAATGCACATTTTTTTTTTTTTTTTTGTCTCAATCAGTGGAAAGAGGCATTTATGAAAAGCCAAACGTTTCTTTCTTACTATCACAGAATCCAAGAAACTTTTGAGTTAGAGAGGCCCTTAGAGAGCATTCAGTTCTCACTTCCCTGTCCACTTTCCACTATCCCAGGTTGCTCAGAGCTCCATCTAACCTGGCCTTGGACACTTCCAGGGATGGAGCAGCCACAACTTCTTTGGTCAATCTGTTTCAGTGCCTCACCACCCTCACAGCAAAAATTTCTTTATAATCTCTTATCTAAATCTACTTATTTCAATTTAAACCTGCTACCTCTTTTCCTATCAGCAGATTTCCTGATAAACCATCCTGCCCCATATTTCCTGTAGGCCCCTGTTAAGCAGTGGAAGGCCACCAGAAGGCCTCATAAGGTTTTTAAAGTTAAATACTCCTCTACCCACAGGACTGGAAAACCAAGATGGCCAAGAAAGCTCCCATGAAGCATTTTTCTAACATGCTCATTTATAACCCAAACTAGCTGATTTACATCTCAATTTACATATATCCCACAGTGCTTCATTCCATTGATTAGACATCAGTGCATTTACATTTCCATCACTTCCACATAACAGCAGTGGTAGGTCACAGTGACCTTACACATATCTTGTCAAAGCCTTTTGTGTCAAAACAGCACAACCTCAGAAATGCACTATCAAAACATCCCCATCATCCAGTGTCAAAACAGCTTCATCACAGAGCCTGAGCACATTCACATCCAACAAATTAACATATCAAGGCTTTATGGCTTTAATATCTAAGTAAAAAACAAAAATCTAATGTCTTCCCTTTGAAAAGAAAATTGTTCTTACTCCCATTTCCCACTGGTAATTAACAAAGTTCCTGTCTACTGGGGTGCATCTGGAGTGACTTTTTTATTTTTTTTCCCTGACAGCGTCACTAAAGTGACTGACATTTTCATTTTGTCAAACTTGCAAGAAGTGGCTGGAAGAGGTTTCTGGGAACTTGGCCTCAGCAATTTTCAAGGCAGTAACATTCCTGCCTAGGTACAAGACTGTTCAACTAAATGAACATCACAACAGAAAAATTTTGCAAACAAAGCCAATGCACAGTTCTGGACCATCTCCTGTGGCATTTAAGTCATGTCACTGTTCAATTTTCAGGCCAGACCTATGTTAGTGCTTGGTTTCACTGCAAGTGACTAAACTGGGAAGGGAGAAGCATACACTATTTTTTTTTTTTTTTTTTTTTTTTTGTAATTTAAAGGAAATCCAATCAACCGCAAAGATTAAATCTAACTGTTTAAAAATCACAGTCTCAGTGCTTCCCTTGCCCTCCTGCCTATCTGCATACGAGGCAGTAAAAGTATGCATAACCACACAGTTTCACACCAGCGCAACTGAATCCATGTGAATCCCATAATTTGAATTTTAAAGGCTCTCAGTCTCTGCTTTGTTTATAAGGGAGGTTTTTAGGAACTCATCCCATCACTGGACAGCATGCCTAAATGTAAGCATAAGTAGCGTCCAAATATATGGGCAGTCAGGACAGCAATATTTGGTGTATTCTTGAATTAGGACATGCATAGACAATCCACTGAAAATGCAATATTACACTCAGCTAATCTGGTGTGTCAGCACTGAAAATATTCGTGTTCGAGCAGCACTCCCAATTTCAGGCAATGACTTTCTTAATCGGTAAAACATTCAAACACAGAATAAATAAATATAAATCAACTGGTGACATCCTTTCCATTATTTTTTCTTCAGGACATTAGCTAACAACCAAAGCAATTAAATTTACAAGCAAGAGGGAGGTCAGAGGCACTCAGCTTTTGACTGACTGACGTTGTAGTGGAGACATCATGTCACAGCCATTAGCACTGGGGCAGGATCTGTTGCATTTTGCTCTGTTTCCACGAGTCATCTCTGTGGCAGCACAGGGTGAGACTGTGAATTCAGATTGATTATATCAAGACAGAACAAATCAGAAGCAGCAGTTGCAAATTTGTAGAATCAGACCTGACTGGTGCATTACTATAATCCCCAAGAAAAGCAACTGGGGGCACGACCACATTCCTTGATCTTGTATGAATATCTTTTATGTAATTTTTCAGATCTGGTTAATTCCAAAAGTCATTATTTTGAAATATGTGATACATATTTTTTTTTTCACTATAGATGTACAGCAGTTCCCTTTTAAGGACAGTAAGCTCTGTCCTTTAAAGTAATGTATATAGGAGATATTTCCTCTATTTTAAATGAGAAGACTTCAGAGTTCATGAACTTCTTGAGTGTGACAGATGTGATGAGACAGAAAAAACAATTCACTCTGCTATAATTGTGGCCTTTAGTTTATACTTTATGCTTTGATGGATTGCCACATTTATTAATACTTTACTTTCATTTTCTAAAAAGTAAAATAATGACTTGCGGTCTGTAGTCTGAGGACTAATCTCAGGATTTGTATGACCAGTATCACAGCAGTAAAACCTCTTAATGTTAATGCTTCTTATTTTCATCTGCTTGTCCAAGTTCTTCACTGAAAAGAAGATGTGCAAAACCAATTTAAAGTCAAGGAGGGGAAGTTCTTCAGATCTCTCTGGCAGAAGCTTCTGCTGCCTGAGAGCTGGAAAGGGAACAGGAGCTGTTTTCATAGGTTGACATGACCTGAGAGAGTCAGATGAAGTGACACACGTGTGTAAAAATCTATGTTGAGGGAGAAGAGCACTGTGGGGTGCTGCAATTACAGAAGGGAATAGAAAAAGAAAGAAGTGAAGTGGCTGGGAGGAATCAGAAGAGAGACATATGTATGAAAGAATAAAAACACCTCATGAAAAAAAAAAGCAGGGAAAATTTGTTCATGTAGAGCTTTGATTCCACTGGATTTTTGCCATCCAAAGAAAGATGGCTGAGAGACCTGAGCAAGCTTGGCAGGAGGGATGAGAGGAGGCCACAGGGCTGCATTCCCAAGACTTCCAAAGAAGGAGGCTGCAATGGCTGCTAATGGTGAAATGGTGAAAAGCTGCTGATATCATGGAGGATCCCAGAGAAATACTGAGAGAAAACTGGACAAAACCCCCTCTAACTGGACAAAACCTCCATTATTAATAGATCTGAGTAAGAAAGAATATCAGGGATGGCAGAGGAAGAAACATATTTAAAATGTACTTGATCACCTAAATTCTCTGCAAATATAGACCAGGAGCACCAGTACCTCTCTGTGGCTGAATCACTTGGACCCAGGGTTTCAGCACTGTGGGAGTCACTCTGCCATTGCTCTGAGGCTGCTGCAGAAACATCAGCTACTCACTGTTATGTGCCAGAGTGCAGAATGAGTCATTGACATAATAAATCCTCTTGGCAGCAAGGAACCTGGTAAAATGAAGAGATATTTTCAGCATTCTTGCAATTCGTGGCACAAATTGCTTCTACCAGAATTCATTCCAAGCAGCTGAAGGGCTCTATACACAGGGCACCTGCATGTTGCCCAGAGTGAGCATCAATGCTGCCACTAAACACTTTGGGATTCACTCTCCAACCATAGGGCAACTGCTTCTGTGACATAATCACCACGAGCAGAAAGTGGGAAGTGACCCTCAGAATAAATGAACTTTCTAGATCCACTTTAGATATGTTGGTGCAAGCTACAATGGTTCCTTGATTTGATCATTAAACTGGAAACATAGCAGAAAAACTGGGTGTCACCTCTCTGACCATGCCACAGGAATTATTCCAGTGGAGCACAACACTGAGTAGAATTCCAGATGGCTGACCTAATGGTAGTGAAACACAGTCCTCTTTTTTAAAGGTGTGCAATGAGCTGATTACTTTGGCCACCAGCTGGAAGAAGCAGTGACATGATGACATCTCCACATGGCTGAGCTGTGCTTGTGCGTGCCACTCTTGGAGAGCAAACCACAGAACCACACTTCACAGAGCCAGAAAGTCCCAAAATACTGGCAACAACAGTGGGGGACAGAGGTAAACTCTTTGGACTGTGGTAAAAAATAGGAAAAAAACCACAAAAACTTATATCTTGAACATATTCCAATGACATTCCACCATTATAGCTGTTGCAGGCAATTTCTCCTCTGGTTTGATATTTTAGCTCAGCCTGCTTAAGTCTTCAGAGGCTGCACTGACAAGCAAAAAGTTTAATTACCATGTTTAGTAGTCTCCTTTTAGCATGTTCTGCAGGCTCTGTCATCATTTCACTGTGACAAGAAGTTGGGTGTTTTTTTCCTTGTAGTAAGTTCTTCGCTATTCTTGTTAAAGAAATACTGTACCAGAGATTCCTTTGATGGTTTGGTTATGTTTAACTTGCCCTTTAATGCTGTTTTCCTTTGAAACTTCTTCCTCTTTGTTTACTTTCATATGTCTGGTGGAGAAATGGATTTGCCTTTTTTTGTTTGTATATTGTCACACATAAGAGAAGAATAGATAAATCAAATGCTTTGTCCCTTGGGCTTTACTTGTCTCGTCTTCACGCTGTATCAAAAATTTCAATAAGAAAAGTTAAGTAATAATTCTATAAAGACATGAAAGTGCAATGTGGGACAGTGACGCATTGTATATAAAACAATCTTTTGGAAAAAGAGATGAATTCTCATTTTTGATAATTTCTTCCTTTATTTCTTTTTTCAATTTGAAGTTTAAATAATTTTTATTTAAAGAATCATAATGAGGAATCATAGTGAAACAAAATCTCTTGAACCACAGTAAAGATGTATAAAACCCATAAGGAATGTAAGAGAGCCAGCTGTATCTAACATGTCCTCATTTTGAATCGGATTTCAGTTATTTCTTCTTATTGTTACAAAAGATATAGCTTTTAAACATTGGTGCTTTCAGTGGCAATAGACAAAAATCGTCATAAGACAGATATCTTACTACCAAAAAAAGGAGGAAAAGGTCACCTAATTGTATCTTATTGCAGATTGCACATCAGTGGAGCTCAGAACTGCATTATGCAAAGTATTGTTAATGAAGAAAGGTATAATAAAGGGAAGGAAGCAAAACAATCCTAAACTTGTAAAGATATGAAGTGAGTGAGGTGGGAAATGAGGAGCACTGAAATAACTGCATTTTCTGCTGTGAAATCGAAAGACCAAAAGCCTAATCACATTGTCAGTCAGTAACCAGTCTAGTGCAACAGGGAAAAAAGACAGAGATGAGAATGGAAACATTAACAGTAGCACAATATCTTCTAATTTTTTGGATCCTTTCTATTCATCCAACTGTCACCTGACTCTGCTCCTTCTAGTGTCTCTTTTGGGGAGTGTTTTTTGTGTTCGTATGCATTTATGGCATCCCAAGCATTTTTGGCTGAAAGGTGACATGGCTTTTCTACCCCTCTGTTGTCTTCTCCATCCACTGCCTGTATTCCTGTCTGCACAACTCCAAACCAAATCCCTTCCCACTTTCATGCAGCACTGTGTCAGTGGCTGAGTGTGACTGAATGTTCACAGAGCAGATATGGCAATAGTGACACTAGTGCTGGCTTTTGGGATAACAGCAATAAACCTTGCAGAGGTCCTACAGATAAAACCATCCTCTTTTCTGTGATATTAAAACCAGAGCTGATCATCTAATTCCTCTTTGTTTTTGTGTTCAGAGATTAAGAACTGATACAAAGATATTAAACCCTATACTGGATATTATGGGAATAATGGCTTCTTATCATTTCAGCCATGCCTTTGACCAAAACACTTACATTTGCCTCATTGTAGAGCTTATTATAAACATCACATCTATTGCTTTACTGCCACGCTATACTCTTTGAAAAAGGACTCAGCTAGCCAACCATAAAAAGGGAGTTTTGTATGAAAATGTCTTGCACTAAATACATAAACAATCCAAATGCAACAAGAAGCTTCTAAGGAAAGTCACAGCACAGATCAATCAGTACCCATGGCCAAAAAGTTCTTACAAAATTGTACTCAGATACTTGTAAGGAGTTTCCACTGCTTTATGTGTCCTTCTTTTTTCTTCTCAATAGCAGGTAGGGGAAGTAATTCCGGGATTTTGTTTGTTTTTAAACTACTAGAGATGTCTGCAGAGAAGAGAACTCCCAAGTCCTCTCTGCACTGTTTGACACAGTTATTTATGGATTTGCTGTTTTGGATGTTTGTGCTTGGAGCGCTTGGTTGGCCATCCAGTTGTCACCAGCAATGCAGTAGGAATAAAGTGTCAAATTCTCAGAAAGATTCATGTGTGTGTGTGTATTTTTAAATGCCTGAAATATTATTTTTAAGCTTTCATCTTCAAAGATCCACTTACCATTCAATGGTTGCATTCACATAAGCACAGTTTTAAGCAGAAGAGCTCATTCCTTATTTTGATGTAGGATCAGTCCTGCTGTTTCATCTAAACCTTATCCCCTGTCATGTAGTAGAGCTGACAGGATGACAAAAATAAAGGCTTTAGTGCTAACAAACTTTGTTTGTTCTCCCTCTTGACTTCCCAAGCACCACTGCTATTTATTTAAAAGGAGAAGAGATCAAGAACTTATAGGATATTTAAAAATAACAAGCCACAAAGAAAAATAAAACATACAAATAAACCAACCAAACAAAACTCCAGCAAAAGTGCTATTTACAGCACTGCTAAAGAACAGAGGATTCAGTTGGGCTGATCCTGTGCTGCTTGTAAACACCTTTACCCCATGAGCCATGAGGCTCAGATAATGTGCAGTGATAGCGATGTGTATGGAAGGAATCAATCCCTATTTCACATCAACACTGGAGACTGGGGGGTACCTTTGGCAGCATTTCTTTTATTCTGTCCTAGGTTAGTTCAGGCTGTCAGTCAGGCAGTTCAAAAGCAGACAGTTTTAACAGAAGGAAAACATCAAGTAATTTGTAATGTTACCTGTGATCTTTGGCACAGCTTCAAATTGGAAGGTTGATGGCAAGGATGCAAGAAACTGCCCTTAAAGGGGAATGGAGAGCTGGCCTTTTGTGTCTGGGTGCTGCAGCTATTTCTCAGGCCCCACTTTTCTGTACTTTAGAGTATTTGAAGAGAGAATACTCTGAAGTTAATAGAAGTTTTGCCATTTACTTCAGTGGGACCAAGACTTCATAAATGTGTTTGTTTCTTCTGTTGACTAAATTGCTACTATTGCTTTCAACACGTCATCTTAAGATTGATGCCTGCACCTCATAAGATGAAACTGGCCTCTGCATTGTAGAGAATACAGCTTCTCCTTGCTAGCCACTCTGCTCTCTCACACTGATGATCAGAGGAGCAAGTCCTACTGTAGCAAGTAGGGTCTAACTAACTTTGCAGGGTCTTATGAGAGAGGGGATGTGTTTTACTGGGGGAAGTGTTGTGACAAAAATGTGATCAGATTTTTGAAGTGCATAAGCTCTTCTTCTCAGATGAGAGCAGGCATTTCTCATCTCCTTAGACAAAGGTCACAAGTATTTACAAAATCACAGCATATAGGACTACACTCAGGATGGAGATGGTCCTATTAAAAAGTCCTATAATCAAATCACTGCAGATCTGTTGGAAGAATAAAGGGGGTGAATTAGGGTTAAGATTGTGGAATAGCCTTGCAGTCAGATAAGTCTTAGGCTTAAATCTGTGAGCTGAATTTTGAGATCATCTTAAAGAGTGGAAGAAGATAAGGCAGATTAACCCTTAAATTATTGCTTGCTATGAGGAGCAGCCTGTAGATCAAAGACTTCAAGTCACTGGAGAAGTTTATTTTACAAACAGCCAGAGACTGAGACAGAGGTGAGCTGGTACTAGCCATAGTTAGCTCCAATGCCCCAAGAAAATTGCTCAGTCCTAAGGACTGAGAGGTACTTGGCAGCAGCAATCAATATGATGCAGTGGTTCTTTGATTGCCAGACAAAAGTTCAACGACTAAACTTTAATGCAGAATCTCAGAGCAAATGTTTTAGAAATTCCAATTGTGTTAAAGAGGATTAACTAGAAACATTGCCTTAAATTTTAAAAGCACAGGTATATAGTGGTAGGCTGGAATGTACTTAAGTCAATGTTATTAAAGGTGCACTTATAGGCCACTCATTTATTTGAAAATACTTTTGTGGTAGGACAAAGTCTTAAGAGAGAGAATTTAATTACTAAGCCACAATACAAGTGTTCAATTTGCTTTTCTCTCCTATTACTCATATTATGTATAGAACACAAATTGATTAGGCATTAGTATCAATTCCTGGAAAGGCTCAGATTCCCTATGCAGTCAGATTTCTTTTGCAGACAATTTATTACTTTACCTATACTAAGCATTAATATTGTATTTGTACCTCTGTGTCTACCAAAGGAAGTCCTGTCTTTTGCTCCTTGTACTTACTGGGGTCTCAATTATTTTAATGTACATTCTTAACTTTTAATAAATCAAAGGGAATTGTCTACACCATTAAACCCAGAAAAAAGTGATCAACTTGGCTGTTTTACCACCCACGCTGCACATTTCAACTCTTCTCACTTCACATTTGTTTCCATGGAACTCTCCCATAAGGAGAATCAAAAATTTCAAGGAAGAAATAAAGTAATAATTTATCAATCGTAAAAATTAAAATTTCCATCTGTGGCACTGTGTATGTCATGAAGTATTATAATTCCCAATAATGTAATCTGATTATATTTTTAAGTAATTATACTTTAAACTCTTCATCTTTTTTACCATCCTAACATGCTGCTGCTATCTATTCTCCTCATAGCATGGAATATATAATGAGAGAAATCATTTCAGCTTTAACTGATAATGATGCCAGCATCAAAATCAAACATGACTTTGTGCAAATCCAGACTGAAATTCATAGCTGGATCTGTGTAAATGTTTCTGCTGAAAGTTGATCGGAACTCCTTACAAAAGAGTTATCCAAGAGTGGATTTTAACCCTGGTATCAGTAGCTTTGGTGTTTTCACTATCTAGATTCTAATTAAAATCCTGCCTTTAGTTTCAGCCAATCTTAAAGTCGCACAACACTTCTCATTTTTGGCTATTGTCATCATCCTGTCACTTAACATGAAACTTTCCAAACTGCTTGTGTCTCCTTTGGACTAATTTTTGATGTGGATTTGCATCTTTGGGATAAGGGAGAGGGGATTTTCAGATAAATTGTTTTAGCTGTTTTGAAGAGCAGGATAAGGCTTTCCCATCATTGGGTTGAAAAGCTCTAACTCTTATTTGCTCTGCAGAAACTTGGCAAAGTGACAGCAGTAGCAGATGGTACAGAGTGGGACAAGGGAGACTGTCACCTTTGTGTAATGGACACTTCAATGTTATTCCATGACAAAGATTCACAACCAGACAAGTTTTAACTTCTGAAAATCTCGTTTTCATATGCTAGATGAGCAGTTTTTAAGGGGAGACAAAGCAAGGAAGGCAGCAATAGAGACAGAAGCACAAAAGAGGAGACAGCCGTTGTTGGGTAACAGCGGAGAACAGTGACAGAGGCTGACAGCATGATGTCAGCACAGCAAAGGAGCACATAAACATTCTGAGGATCATCTAACAGCTTCCCTTAAAAGAATGAGAAAACCAGGGAGCTGAACCATGAGAAGTTCTGCTGGGTGAACTGTTTGATGGAGGAAGGCGTGGATGAGATCACGTTTTACGGCCACATCCGTTTTGTGATGACTGACTGCACTAAGTGGCGTGGAAGTTCTCAGCATGGGAAAAAGCAGTGCTCCTGAAACACCTTACCAAACCCAAATTTTCTTTTCTGAATGGGAGGGAGATGTCCTCTGGAGTGTTTCAGTGCCTGATGACCCTCCTCAGCATGCTTGATGAATCCACATGCCCACTATACCTCTCCTCGAAGCATGAACCCATTTTTACACCAGACAGAGGGACTGTTCAAATACCTCACTTTTTGGGCTGTGAACTTCTGTCCAGAGGGCTCCATCAGGAGCCCACACATCTTAACAAGGTTCAACACTCTCAGCCAAGAGGCTTGACCTCTTGGGTTAAAACTATTGGAAAGGCTCCAGAAAGGTTTTCCCAGCTTCTACAAGCAATGTAAGCTCTTTGTCCCATGTTAACAGAAGTGACAATGTAGGGGCTAACCTTGGCAGCTTGACAACATGCTGTACAGCACTGCAGGACCAACTGCTGCCTGGGAGAACAGAGCAGCTCCCACCAACATCTGATCAGTTCCTCCCCATGGTGTTTGGAGTGCTGGAAACCTCTGACAGACACAGGCAGCAGTCAGGGCTTTTTCTACTTCATTTCCCTCAGTACCTGTTCTCATGTTGGATGTTCTCACACGCACAGGTACCTGTCTCTCCCTCAGAAATCTTGCTGAAGACACAGATGCAGCACCATGAGATCCAAATGGCAGAGATGCCAAAAGTCAGGCCCAAGGTTCTCCTGGAGCTCCTGTTCTTGAAATCAAAATTGATCATCTGCTGGCAAGAGCACTTGGCGTGCACTCGTTTTTGTGCTATCAGGAAGTACACAATAACATTTGGTTATTATTTGGTTTTCTATTAGCTCTTGATGTGAGGGATTTTGATTACACAAAATACTATCATTGTGCTGAAACTAGATATCTGACTAAATCAAATAAAATGTTCTTTCTGTTTTCTCTTGAAATACAAGTTTTCCATTACTAATTTTTGCCATTTCTTTTCTCTGCTATTTTAATTTCCCCAAAAGCCAGTTTCTTGCAAGTGTAGTTGTTTGAGGTTATTAAAGTGGGACTCACCATTTACAAATATTACCGTTAGAAGCCTTACAATACTATTTTTCAATATTATGGCTATCACACAGACTCAACTAGTGTGAAATGGCTCCAAAACAGTCTAATTTACTTCCAAAAGAAGTTTAAAGTACGTTTTAAAAGAATTGTCTGTGATTCTGCTTGCAGAATATAGCAATAAGACCATGAAAAGAAGACACAGAATCACAAAGCAGTCTACATTAAACTAAAACAGTTTTTAAGATCAACACAGTAAATTTCTTTCTGACTTTGAGTCCCAAACATGTCTCAGTGTTATAACTTTGATAACTGCTATCCATGGTTTGACTGTCATTCTTTGATAAAATGTTAGTGTTGTACTGTCATTACACCTCTGTGGCAAGGAATCACACATTGAAAGAGAGAGAAAAATGACATTATCGGGAGCCACTATCTCAGAATCTGTTTCAAATTTGTATACAAAGCCATTATGACACCCTGCTCTGGCTGGTGCAGTAATGTTTTACAGCACAATTCCATCTGCAGATGTTGCCAAAGGACAATATCCTGCTACATTGACTAATGCATTTCCCTGTAAATAACCCTCTGATTTTTGTGGGACCTGATGCTGCCTCAGATGCCATTCAGCATGAATAAAGGTGTCAGAATATGGCCTGGAGTTATTATCTGTATAACCTCAACCTCAGTAAAGCAATGAGATACCCAGATTAATGGCTAATGCCTGGGATGATATTCCTATCTTAACCCTTGCTGTCTGACCAAAGTGAATAATAACAAGCTCATGGTATATCATCAGCCTCCAAAATACAGTTGCAACAGTATGAAATTTAGAATAAATATCTGCCTTCATTCTTTTTTATTCCCCTTGTGGATTTAAGTCAGTTCCCTAAAATATTGTTTAATATGATTTTACAGATTTAATAGCATCTATTGACCAAGAGAGGACAAAAGTCAGTTTCTCTCCCCAGCTTTTTCTCTGTAGGATAAATTTGAGAGTGCTTTTTCTTTTCAGTCTTATGTTAAGAAACTTCTTCTCAATTATCTTTGAAGCCATCAAAAACTTTTCTAGTTAATGGAAGGTCTTTAATGATACCTAACAACAACATATTCCACATACTATTTTGGGATGATTTGAATATAAAAAGCACTACAACAAGCTGCATTCTATTTTTATTCATTCTTGTATAATTTAGCACACCAGCTGTATTACTAATAACAGCAAAGTCTAGCTGACATATACACACCATGAAAGAAAAATAATAACTGATAATTATGTTATTGTATAATTTAAAATTGTATAGGGACATAAAATAAGCATGTATTTAATGATTCCATAAAGTACTCCAGAATATTTTTGAATATTGTAATAGAAAAATGAATGAAATTAACTTTCATTCCTTTGGTACTTAGAGGTCTTTCACCGTTGCCTCTATGGCTATTTTTTCATGCTTGCATAATTTTTTAATACAGCACAATCAAGTCTGGCAGAAATGATGGCCATGTCCATAGTTCTGCAATCTGGGTTTCTGATTGCATTTGCAGTGAATGTGTGCAAATAAAAGGCCAGGGCAATCTAGTGCCAAATTCTGTGTTCATAAATTCAGCCTAGGGCCCAAATTCTCTCCTAAGTGAACAAAGACAATGAGACTTCCAACTAAGGGAGATTCACCACACCCCAAACAGCACAAGTGCTCCCAAAAGAAATGTGCATTTCAAATGTTTAGCCAGGGCTATAGTCTGTATAATCTATACAGGAAATGCATTTCTGCATGTGGAATTCACACAAAGTGAATTTTGGAGGAGGATGACTGGGTTTTAGGACAATAGGATAACAATCTAACTTACTATTGCTACCCTACAATTATGCCAAGATTAAATTACCTGAGAGAAGTACAATTCTTGATATTCCTTGGTCACAAGTAGTTTAAGTTCATAGCTTTGCCATTCCTGTGTGATGTTCCATGCAGAGAGATGTTTACTAATCTGAGGAAAAAAAAACTTAATTGCCACCATACTACAAAAATATCCAAGATTCAGAGGGCCAAACAGACAATAAAGGGGAAATAAAGACAATTAATGAGGATGATTATCTGGTAGGAAAGCAATATAAGGTGATATTTAAGAAAGGAAGTCTTTAATTTCCTAGATGGGAGATGTGTTATGTTAAAAAATTAGAGACTGATACAATTTCCTCTGGTTACAGTTTTGAAGTGCCTATCACTGCTGTAATTGCAAAGGCAGTACTCTGAATTTGTCCAGCAGAACAAACTTCTCAAAGCGTAGAAAATGGTCCCAGGGCAGGCATGAAATTGGTGCCATTAGCTCAGGCATGATGGCTGTGCTGCTGGGTATTCACAGAACTCAAACAGCTTAGAAGAGAAAAGTTTGGGTGCCAAGGGGGTCTCCAGACTGAAGCGGACATTTGGGGATTTCTGGCTCAGCTTGCAAGTGTTTTCTCATATGGCACTCAAGGCTGTCCAGCAGGGCACATGGGCAAAGCCAAAAGTACATTAAAAATTGTGAAGAACTTGAGAGAGAGAAAAAATGAATTCACCTTCGGAGAAATGCACATATTGACACCTTTTCTTCTGCCACAAGTTTGTCACAGGAGTGTAACTCATGCAGATGTACTGGGATGTTTCCTTTACATCGGCTTAAAACCTGGGACAGCTGCACTCAAGGACTGAAGAGTTCTTTTTTAAATATGACAAAATATGCTGCAATAGAGTAAGCAAAGTGATATATCTAGGAAAGAGACATGTTGGAAGTAGAATTGCAAACCTTACAGATAAATAAATATACTCCATAATTACAAAACATAAGCAACTCCATTGAATAAAAAGATTCTAAAATTTGCTGAATGTTTTTGATGCTGATGACAAACACTTGAAATTGCTCTTCAATTGAACACTACACTAGGAAAAAAATGCTCATACAATGCAGATTTTAGCTACGTCTGATAAGATCTGTAAAGCCTGAGTTGTATTGGCAACTCAATACCCTTAATTTGGTGGGAAAGTAACTCAAGGCAGTCTTCATTGACTTTTGCTCTAACACATTAATCACAGAAAGGAATATTTGGGGTATATGGGATCAATTTTTATGACTCCTCCAACCAGCTGGGATCACTTATTTGTTAGGGAATATTTCAAGTTTTTGGCTCCTTCTTGTTATGGATTTTGAGTTGTTGTTTGGTTGTTTGTTTTTTCTTTAATTGACTGACAAGATAGACTATTTCTTGCAACTGAGATACGGAATGAGCTTTTGACATGCAGAACTCTGAGGTCTTGTTTTAAAGTAATTATTTAGCTTTTACTTGAATGACACTCTGAGAGGGATTATGGAAGAAAATCATTATAAGGTTGCACATCAGTCAGGATACTTTCTGTCCCTTCTCTTTGATTTAGACATACACTGCCAAACAAATCAAAGATTACACTTGGGAGCTGCATGCTGCTGTGATGGATCTCTGGAGAGGAAGAGAGAAAAATGAAGTTAAAAAAAAAGGTGAAAGGAAACGTGAGGAATGAAAAAAAAAGTTTCAGCAAGTGTTGGCTCTGCTGTCAGTCAAATGAAAAAGAAGGGACGACTTGATCTATTGCAAGATCATAGCCAAGGATAAAAAAGTAGAAGTTCTCCCTGACAGAAACAAACACACACAGACATTCATTTTGATTCACTCAATTTTTTGGGTTTCATTGTTCTTCGATAGACAAGAGCTTTTCCCCTATTTTGGTGACATGCCAATTCACCAGTATAGCCTCTTGAAGGCACAATACACACATTCCATGACATCAAATTATATCCTGATATTGGTAAAGCTGAGAAATGAGAAGCAAAAAGGATGTTTTTCATTAATTTCAGAGCTATTAAAGAATATAATCTCTTAATGCCTCAAAATGCTTGACTATTGAACTTTAACCATAAGTACCACTAATTAGAGGTCTGCAATGCCTGATATGTCTTCAGAGAAAAAAATCACAAACCAGCTCATTAAAACTGTGATGCTGGCTCACTGCAAACAGCTGTCAGGATGGGTAATTTGGGAGTGCATATGGAATGAGAGAAGAAGAGCTGCTGTAAATGCAATCAAAAACAGGGGATGCATCAAAGCAAGCCCAGTGATTTACAAGAGGGTGAGTTTGTGAAACTTCCATAGGTGGAAATAAAGAAAGTAGGTAAGACTCCTTGTATCAGGAATAATCTCTAATAATCCCATGATATTTTCCTCTTGGTACAGTTTTCTACAGTGACAGGACAGTCATTACTCCAAGGGGTGCTCTCACAATTAGCTGATTTAATTGCATTAAAACTGTTTTTACCTGTGAATGTACACAGCCTATCTTGTACAAGCCTCACCACTAAATGTTTTACACTTGATTGAAGGGGCTGAGGGACAAATACAATGTCATTACAGTCATTACAGCAGAGGGTAGACTGAAAGCAATGTTTTCTTCAAAGTATCTAAAGAACCTTTACAAGATCAAAAAACTTTCATTAAATTGCATTCCAAAACCAATGCAAAAAACTAAATGTTGCTAAAAAAACCCTCTAAAAGTTTACTTTCCCCAAGCAGAGTTTGATGTTACAGCATGTTCAGATTTATGATGGAAGTATCTCAATTTATTTTTTAACAGGCTGCCTTATGTAAATCTCTAAGTGAGAGAACTCATTAAAAATTGTAGCAGAGAAAACTGTGGAATTAATCTATGAACTTTTATTCATGACTATCTGGCCTTAGAAAATTATTTGACATTGCATATGGATGTCAAATACTTGCAGACTGAACTCTGCTGGCTACAACTCTTACTCCCAGCTTGCAGCAATGACAGGCTTACACTTGAACTTAACTACTTCATTACATTTGTTCTTACATCTTCTATCCCTGAAAAGTGATACATGCTCAGAAGTATGCCTCTATTACAAAACCTGTAAGTGTTCTCCTTACCTTGGAGATTTCACTCTTTTCGGTGAGATCTGTAGGATCCCTGCACGTGAATCTGCAGGATTTAGTCCCAACAAATGCTAGAAAATAGGAAAGGATAAAATCATTGGTGCTTATGAGACATTCTACATTTTCTGAGCTCCAGTTTCTTTTGCTCTCTCAGGAAGCCTCCCACCAGGTGCAGTCTCTGAGGAGTAGTGAGAACTCCTGATGTCATAAATCCTCTGAGATGATGCATGAAGTGAATTCTGTCTTGAAAACTGCTTGATGGCCACTTCAATTTAACCAGAATCTACTTTCTTGAACACCAAAAGTATATTTCTCCTTTTAAAATGAAAATGAAAACTAATTTTAGAAGTTTCCCTTAAAAATTATCAACTTGCAACAATTTCCCACCCTTCCTTTTTTTTTCTACCTTAAAAAGTGAAGATTTCAAGAAGAATTTTATGAACTTAGATAACATGCATTCTAGTCTGAAGAAAACATCAACCCTCCATTTCCTTAGATCTGGTCTGCATTCTTTGTCTCCTCAGAGGCATTGCATTGCACAGATTTACTTTCTTTTGAATTTACAGAAATTTTTACAAAACTCAAATCAGGCTGGTAGGAGCCTTCTAGGAACTTGACCGGGATTTCAAAATGACTTTGTGTTATTAAATGGCTGGTGTTTTGTTTCCATTTTTTGAAAGTAGATGGGGAAATACAATCTTATTATTTCTCCTGCATCTAGAAACATAAAGCTTTCAGATATATGTGGACTTAACATTCTATTTGTTCCAACTAATGTCAGTAATGTGCAGGTCTGAAAAAAATTATTTTATATATTTATATATGTGTAGTCCCATCTCTTAAAATAAATTTTACTGTGAATTATGAGTATTTTCATTTTTAATCTAGTTTGCATGGAACAAAAAAGAATATTAGCTATTGATAAACAGAGATTCAATCACATAAACATTTTCTTTAAAAAAAGCAGACAATTGGGAACATTTTATTTACTCAATAATCCTATATGACTTCATCCCCAAAAGAAAACACTTTTCTAAAGATATCTGCATTGATTTTAATTAGATCAGATCAGCATAAACCAGTTCATTTTCAATAGATACTGACATTCCAATATTCCACATCTTATTGATTCAAATTTGTTTTTTGAGAGTTATAAAGAGACAGGAAAATGCAACAGATGCTTGCAATACAGCCTGCTCTATGGAACCAGGTAAATCACACTTTGCAAAATCATTTTCCCCTCTAATAGAGTCAAAAAATGGTTATTATTCTTTAGGGTTGCTGCACTTTAATTTATTCTTCAATTCCCAACCACCTAAGCAGTTTTTTCAGACGTTGCACAGTCCATCATGTGTTGCATCTATTTTCTGTTTGAGAGAAATTGTCTTGATTTCCATAACAAAATAATACTTGGTGCTATTGTGATAAAAATACTGCAACAATCTGAGATATCCACTAACATTTCCATTTCTGCCTTTGTGCCCCATAAACTGAGATTACACCAGCACCATACTAATCCAGTAAACTTGGATTTGGTTGAAGCACTGGTCAAGCAGCATTTTACACATTAGAAATGACAGTCATAAAGTAATAATGCTTCTGTACAGAAGGATCTCTTTCCTTTTTGCACCAGTAATATTTTAGATCAGAAAGATGTGACAACTGATCTTGTAGAACGTGGCTACTGCTCACCAGCCTAGAATAGCCTGGGAAAATTGTTCAGGCAGAATCTCCAGTTGTTTTTCCCACTATTTCAAGGACCCTGTACATTAGCTGGCAGCAAAGTATTTTTCTGAGTTTGGTGTTGCCTCAAAGCTTTGAGTTTTTGTTGGGAGCTGTAATTCCTAAAGTGGCCATCTCTATCTCCCTACCCAGACTTCTCCTTTGTACTCTGCCAGCCAGAGTTTTTCCCTCTTCAACTTATTTCTGATAAAACCTCCAGCCTCCAAAACTCCAGTACCTTCTTAGGAACATCAAGTCACTTGGCAGGCTAATTGCTTTTCTGCTCGAAGAAGTTATCAAGTGAGTACACTATTTTCTATAGTAATTACAGAGTGACCCCGGGCCAGACTGTGTACAACAACAAACCTCAGTAAAAAGGCAGATCTTTGCTATTGTAAGTGGATAAAACTCCTCTAGTGTCAATGGGGTTGTATCTATTTCTATGGGCAGATAATTTAGCTTGCAGTAGTTGGCTACTGGTGGAGACTTCCCTCGTCTTTTTAGGAAATATTTCTATATGAACTCCACCTATAATTGCAGGAAAGCAATTACACCTCTTTTACCTCCAAGGTTATGATGACCAATACTGTCTTAGAGTAGCAAATTTAATTCAAATCATTCTCTCCTTTGCCAATACATGGATCAGGCTGCTCACTTTCGTTTTAGAATATTTCAAAGTGCTGCTCGATAAAATCCCCAGATGGCAGAGCATTTAGGTTTCCTTCCCCAGTCAATAACAAATGTATGCTCCTTTCATTGTCTCTATTAAAAAGTTCAGGTGCAATTACATCATGGAAAATTTGTTTCTCTTTTCCACAAATTCAGTTCAAGATGAAACTTCTCTATGTCCATTGCTATAATGACAAGGACTACAAGGAATGGATCAGTCTGCTACTATTTCAGATTTAACTGCTTGTACCAGTGTGAGGCAGTAGCTGTTACTGGTCATGAATACAGAAGGAATAAAAAAAAAAAAATAAAGGAAGAGGCTAGAGGGAAATATTTTAAACAATTAGCCACGAGCTCACAGCAGGATATGTATCTGAAGACAAAGCAGGAAACAAGGTCTCAGTTGTTTCACAGCTATTACCTGCTATGTATCATGCCTTGTTTAAAGATGCTTGTTTAATCATCTTGCTCTTAGCTTCAATGTTTTTTTTTTTTCCTTGCAGTTATTTTGTCTACAGGAAAAACACTGATGGGTTTATGAAGGCTGCCATTAACTCTGTCAGCCTCGAGAGACAACAGCAACTGCAAACAGTAACTTAAACTCAGAGTTGTTAAGCTGATTATGGCAAGGGATTTAATTCATGAACTCATCCTCACAGCAAGGGATGAAGGCCACAGGGATAAAGGAGATTGCTGGTGGTTGGATGCCTGAGTGAGATACCTTGGAATCAACACTGTGGGAAGTCAAACATACAGTTAACCCTAGACTGGTTCTATTTTTGAAATTCTTATGAAAAAATGCATCACCTGGCAAGATAAATGATGGCAGAGTTGGATCTAAAAACCTCAAAGTCATAATAATCAAATTAACCTTGTCATAACAAGTAATCAAATTAGCTTACATATATCTGTCTAGTTTATCTCCAGAAAACTGGGGAGTGTTTGAAAATCCCATGAGTAAAAACAGGAAGATCTGCTGTGTGAGCTCCTAGGCCTATAAGCAATCAAATCAACTCCCTGAAGAAATAGTAGCCAAGGATCATAAAGGGAACCTGTAGTGTCTGAAAGAGCTGATGTGGCAATATTATCACATCTTTTTGGCAAGCATTTTTACAAAGATATAACACTGCCAAGACAGGTCCCTGTATTCACCATCAGAACTCTGACACTTTCACATTTTGATGCTTTTTTTTCCCCTCAAGTAATAAAGGTACAAAATAATTGCAAGGATGAACCATGACCTTATGTGAGGGTTAGACCAAGAGGTAAAAGAATCTTGGCTACTTGTATTAAAAGAAATATTAAACCTGCACTTGTACATTCTCAAATCCATGTTCTTCCAAATTCTAGATTCCACAGTAGGACTCTCACTGCTAAAATAAAAGTAAAAAATTTCCCATATATCAAAAAAGGGAAATATTACTCCTGGGTGATTGTCATTGTATCCCAATATTGAAAAAAAAAATTGCAGTTGTTTCTACTTATCAAGAGTAATGATTCTAACCATTCTCTCTGAATGCATGTGTTGTAGTCAGCTGTCTGCATTTCTTTTTCTCTAAAAACAGGCCAAAAATAATCCTGTCAGATTCTTTTGTTTATGTTCAAACAAGGTTTCTTTTCTGTTCCATAAGTCAGGTGACACTTTGTTAGTTTTATCTGCAGCATGTGTGATCCCATACTTCAAGTATACAATGTCTGTTTCTTTTTCATTTTTAATTGGGATTTTTAAGTGACAATACATTTTTATGCTGTACTTGGGTTTTTAAAGGTTCTCGTGTCATTTTATCTACTCTAATGTGGTTTTGCTCAAAGAAAGCTGGCATTTATTTGGAAAGAAAGTCGCTCTCAGTTACCTGCAAGACAAGTAAATCTGCCATCACTCTGAGCAGACTTGTTTATTTATTTACTTGTTTACACTTCAAATTCCATCAGAATTTCTATATAAGTTTACAGTAAAAACACAGCCATGGCCATCGGGAGGGACATGGCTTTAACAAGCACTAGAGAACACCAACAGCCAACTTGAGACTTGAGAAAAAGAAAAAACGGTGAGGAGAGAGACCTGTGAGGTTACCCAGAGAGTCAAATTTTCCCAGGAGGAAAATTCAGACTGGTAGCTCTCGAGCTCTCATTGGCAATGCCTGTTTTCTTCCCTTGGGAAGATAAATACATTTACCTCAACATTCCAGCTTCCTGTAGTCATGAAGTTACTATCTGGGGAATGATTTGGTTGCTCACACCAAAGACTACAGCAGAAAATTAAGTCAAAAAATGTGCTTACCTGAAATCCTGATGAGCCATCTTCAGAAGTGTGTTTCCATCACTTTTACCCCTCCTTGACAATGATGTTTATAACATCTTGATCAAGTCCATCTAGCCAGCATGCACATGCATTCATTGTTCATTATCCTGAGATCACCTCCTAATCTCCAGGTCCTTCACAGTTCTGTCTATCCTGCAATGATGAGATGTCCTGAAAGAAATACAGCAGAGCACTTACCATTTTAATTTGGATTTGCTAAGTGAATTTATTCATAAATAACAACCATTTTGTCTAAGGTATAAATACATGGCTAATAAAACCTATGTTGAAGTGAGGAAAGATTTCCAACTTGCCGACAATCTTGCAAGTTTTTAAGCATCCTCTGTAGCAGCATCCTCAGATATTTTACACCATGGAGCATGTGTCTGTAAGCAGTACCTGAATTCCTCACCAAAGTTTTTTTCCTTCCCAAGGGTACTGAAGTTTCACTTCAGAACAGCAATAAGTCCTTTAATCTCAATAAACAAAATAATAATAAAAAAAGAATGGTCTAAATGGTTTCCTGCTATTTACATTAACCTTTGAAAAGGTCTTCTGTTTTCTATATTACTCAATACAATTTTTATCCTTTACCTGAAAAATTCAGATTGATACTAAAAGCTGCATATTTTCAAAACAGCACCACTCCTCATAAATTATCCTTTTCCAACCATACAGTTGTTTTAAGGGAACTGAAATTGCAGGAACTTTGCCATTTACACAAACACCCAAAAAAACATAAAAAAAAAATTTGAGACACTGTGGTTACCAATATGTATATATCATGCCACTATAAATTATTATTTGTCTCACCAACTACATTTAGATACAAAAGTTCCTAACAAAAATGCATTTGGACAATAGTTGCTTTCAGACTCTGGGTTTAAAATGTGTCTGAGAGAAGATATTCCAGCAGATGGATGTAAAATTCAATTCAGTGTAGTCTACCATTTTGGAACTTGGGAATAAAAGTTCCAATTTAGCCATAATTTTTTGTTTCCAAACCAGCCCTTATTCTGGGTCCATACTTTTTTGATAAACCTTCTTTCATACATTTCTTTCTCATCATATACATTATTTCCCTTTTTTATATTCTTCCTGTTTTGTGTGGTCAGATTCAGTTTTCAGTAGAGGCTTTAGAAAATGCTCCTTTGAATAGCAAAAACAAAAGAATGTGGCCTTAGTCACTTCATATATTTAAACACAGATACATATATATACACATATCTATGTATATACATAGATACATATATTTATACATAAGTTTGTAAAAGGATGCTCCAATACAAGCACATGAATTAATTAACATTGCCTCATTATTGAATAGCCTAACTGCTTCTGAGATAGTGGACTCCTGACTTATCAAACCTTGTAAAGAATTTAATCTGTATTCTAGTGCTTTCTCTACATGTCTAGAAGCAATTTCAACTTTTCCCTCTTATATCAAGAAGGAAACTCGAGCCAGGAAGTGAAGAGTGTTCAGAGTAAAAGGCATTACATTCAACACCACTTTAAAAACATTACACATGCAGTGAAAATGAAGCTTGGAGAGAGAAAGAATGCTTTGAGCAATTATAGGTGAGAGATTTTTTTTCAGATTGCACTTTATTTGTGATGTCTCACTAAACTGTCAGTTTCTTAGAGAGGGGCGAGTAATTTGAATTAATATACTATGAATTACATATATATTGCCATATGGATACTGCAATTCTTTAATGAAATAGAATTAAAAACATGTTATTTGTGGGCATAGCCAAAAGTGTATTTCCAGGGAGATGAATATGTAGCAAATCCCTGTAAATTCATAAGGCATCAGTGTAGGTGTCTTCAAGAAAGAAAACACACGTTACCATTAATAGGAAATATTTGGCCCACTAGTAATTAATGAAATATTTTCATAGGCTTCTAAGTGTCTTATGTGCAAGCTCAAGCATCCAAGTGGGATTTCAGTAATTAATTTGTTTGTTTTAAGAATGAAAGTAGCTTCTGTGGCCAGCACTAAACTGAAGTATTTAGACCTATTTTCTGAAAATGTGATAACTTAATTAATTCCTTGATTTCTTTGTCTGAATACACAAACTTCAGAAAAAATATCATACATCATACTAATATCTTATCTAATGTATGTTTATGCCATCATTTCTTATTTTTTTATTCATTCTAAGCCTTTCCCTTCTGTAATAAACTTTTGTGCAATGCAATAAATTCCTGAGGAAAAGACGAAGGTTAATTGTTACTTTAACTACAACGTTACATGATTTCAGAGGGCATGTGTCTCTCAGGATTCAAATTACACAGTTTTTAATTAGAAAAAGCCAATAGTAGTGTATATTATAGGCTAGAGGAAGAAGTTTATATTTTAACAGGATGGATTCACTGAATCTGTTGGAATACTAGGATGGAATATGCTTTTTTTTTTTACTTAGCAATATGTTTTAAAGTAACTTTGACCTTCAGAAATAAAAGTTTAGGAAAATGTCCGGAGGCTCACAAAATGATGATGATGGTGCTTCAAAAAAAACTGTGTTTAAGTTGTTTTTTAGTCTCAAAAATTCAAGGCTTAAGCTGAGATGAATGAACACTTATAAAGAAGATAAGCAATGTTATCCTTACATCCCTGCACACTCCAGACATGGAAATATTGTAAATGCCTCCAGAGAAGTCTACTATCTTTTTTAGGGGAGAAAGTCAATTGGTGTTTTTTTCCTTTGTCAATCACATTAGTTTTGCAAATGTTCTTTTTTACAAGAGAGATTCCTCAGTAGAACATGGTGAGTAATTGCTGAGCGGGCCCTGCACACCCAAAAACTGTTCGGGAGGTTTTGGAGAAGAGCTTTCCCTTCTTAAAAAAACATTATTTTCCCCATCTAGCCACAAGCAAACTAAATATCTTCACTCTTCTCACTTTGCCTCCTCTGTTCTTTTCCATTCTTACATCTCATTTTTCAGTTCTGTGACTCCACTCTCTGTACTTCCCTCTCTACTCACTTTCTTTATTACTCCCTCTTCCCATTTATTCCAAACCAAGGCAGGTGCTATGTAACCCTCCAGGAGGTTGCATTTCTCACTCTCCCTGAGTACTCTAATAGATATTTCTATCAATTCCTTATTTCTGGGCTAGACTTCTCCTGTGTCAACAGTCCCATTGAGTTTAGTGCAGCCACACACCCAAGCAAAGTCACTGAAAAAATTTTTGAAACATTTGCTGGATGAGAACCTGCAACCAGACAGAGAATTTTTGTGGAAATTCTCAGCATATGTTCCAGTCACTGCTTAAATATCTGGAGAACTGATCCCAAAACAGGGTTTGCAGGGCTCA
The DNA here is from genome assembly GCF_048771995.1 of Taeniopygia guttata. Classification (NCBI taxonomy): domain Eukaryota; kingdom Metazoa; phylum Chordata; class Aves; order Passeriformes; family Estrildidae; genus Taeniopygia; species Taeniopygia guttata. The sequence continues at coordinate 13,557,196 of NC_133024.1, read as the reverse complement.
AGTGATGCACAGACCTGTCCCAGGCTCTCTCTCCTTCCTAAGGAAAATGGAATGAATTGTTGAGCTCTGAACTGTGCTTCATCATATTGGAGTGATAGCAATAATGACTCAAACATTCTTGGCCAAAATTTGTGAAGATTAATTCAGGACATCGAACATTCATTTATTAAAATGATAAAAAGTATCAAAAATTACAGAAGTATCTGGTATTTCTGTGCACTTCTGACACATAGCATTATAGCAGAAAAGGGAAAAAGAAAGGGATATGTTTTGCCCTTGAGAGCAATAATATGATTACAAGAAGACAGTTTCAGATCTAGTGAATATTTCAAACCATACATTTTAATGTGTGTTTCATTAACTTTGGGGCAGCAATGAAAAGGAGGCTCCTTCATGTTTTTTTTTCATACTGTTCCACTTCATTATTAAGCAATGATGCCAAGCTGTTCACCAGGATTGCTGCTAGCAGGCTTGAACAGCTTCTGCCAAGTGTGATTAATGCAGATCAAACAGAGTTTATTCAGTGGAAGAGATTGGCAGATAACATTTATCATCTCTTAAGAAAGTTGGGATTTCCAGGCTGACGTCAGGCTGGTGATAAACTTAGAGGCTGAAAGATGTTTGACCAACTAGTTTTGCATATCCTTTAGAAGAAAGTTGAATTCCACTTTGATTAGATTTGAAACCTGAAGAGAACCTCATTTACATGCAAAGCCTCCTCTGCTGGTTAACTTTGTTGTTAAAAGGACAAGGCTTATCGAGAGGCTTATCAGTGACTACTTTTTTTCCTAAGTATGAAGACTGTGTGTCACTCACCAATACAGAGCAGCCTGGTACTGGCCAAATCAGCATCCTCAGGCTGCATGTAGGGTGGGGGGATAATGCAGCCTGGATTTAATTCCTGGGTGTGCTTTGTTAGCTGGAGCCAGCAGTTCCTTCCATTTTTTTGTTCTTTCTGTCTGCTTAACAGTATAAACTTTTCAGAGGCCCAAGTTCAGAGGAAGCCTGAAATACAAAAAAGTATTTTGCTGTCTTAGGCGAATATCTTTCTAAATAATGAGAAGATTTTAATGAGAAAACCGAAAGTTATTTAGTCTTTACCTTTCTCAAAAGCCATTATCCTTAGGTTGTTTTCCTGGCTGCTGAGCGACACAAAAGCTGTGTTGAGAAACTCATTCAGTTTCTAAGATCTATTGCTTGGCCTTGACCCTCTAACACAGACCTCTGCAAAAAGATCTTCTTAGAATAACAGTTTTCCACTTCCTCCACCTTCCTCAGCCAAACACAGCCCTAATGGCAGTCAGTGTAATAAAAAGTCTCCAGCACAAGAAAGCAAGTTCCTAACTGTAGTCAGCTAATCTCTGAGACACCCTGTGTTGTCTCAGGTGTTTGGAGGCAGCAGAAAGCTCATTAGCACCAGATAAATCATGTCCCCAGGCTCAGCCAGTTCATCAAGGGGAGGTTATTGCCCATATAAAACTCTCCTGGGCACAAAGACCTTTGCTTCCCTCCCATCTTGCCTTACACTGGCATAACCTCTTCTGCCTGAGCAAGAATTTCTCTGCAATGACAAAAGTCCTTTTCTGATATCACTGTGACCTACCTAAGGCCTGTGTTGTCACCACCAATTTCCATAGATGACTTCTTTGGAAAGTGTTGTAGTTCCCAAGGCTCCAAATTAGAAAGTTTACTTGGTTTATATCTTACAGAAAGGATAGTTAATAAAGTAAGAATAATTGTTTATAACAAGCAGGTTTTTTTCTCTACACAAGAAAAGTAAGCAGAGAGACTATTTTTCAAACCTCACTCTATAGCTGCTTTTAGCAATTGCAGGCAGTATTTTCTGGCATGGTGGTTTTCTCAATATGGCTGAAGCCATGGCTCAGATTTTGCTTTCCTTAACAAAAACCTTTTAAAGGTGCCCTTTTATTTATTTGTTTATTTTCTGAAGCATTCTGACCACCTTTGTACTTAGAAAAATCTGCTGTTGCTAACTCACTTTCATATGGATAACACAAGTTTGGAAATGCATTCTCTCAGAGACCCTGTACTAGACATAATTACTTCATCTGGATCTTCACCCTCAGCACTGTCTTTGGCAAAGATTCATGGCTTTATATGAGAGCAAACAGCAATTTTAAAAGAAAACAGCAACAAAACCCAACAGCCCAACACATATAATCTGAGGCTGCAGTTTATGCCATGGCTCATCTGGCAGATGTTCTGAAGCAAGTGGCTCTGACTCTCAGGGCTCTGGTTTCTGTTCTGTTTGCAAATGATCATTTCTGCTTTCAGTGGTGGTTCCATGCCAGATCCCCGAGGGCAGTGGCAATATGTTCCACTTAATTTCAGCTTTCACTAGACCAATATATTTTTAAAGTAATAGTAATTCAGAGTTATGACCAGAGTAATAAGGCTGTGCCCAATCTATCCTTGGGGTTGTTTGCAGATGGCTTAGTCTTGTGCTTACTGCTGGAGAGCATTGGCTCTAAGGCCTCCTTAGCATCTTGCTCCATGCCAAACTGGAGGATTTTCAAGTCTTGTCCTTTGCCTGCCCTGCACAGCAGCAGCTCCAGGTTGCTGGCTCAGGCAGCACCAAAGTTACTCACGTTGCTGTGCAAAGTTCATTGCTCTGCTTTACTTTGGACGAGCTCCAGGGGCAGGAGGTGTGACACTGGGCTGCCTCGGGAGCTCAGAACACAGCAATGCCAGCCCCCCCCCCCCAGCAAGAAACACCTACTTCTGCCTCACTTTGTGAGGTCCTTTCACATCTTCCAAATTAAATTTGCTTCTCTTTAGGTCTCTACAATGCTACTGTGAGAGTAGCTCCTCTGGCAAGTGTCCACAGTCCCCCTGTATCACTGTCAGCTGCAGTAAAACAGCTCAAGGATCTTCTGTTTACATCTCAAGATACAACTGGAACCAATCCAGTTCAAGGTTTTCCAGCACTACAGGCAAAGTCACTTTTGTCACCTGAAGGGTGAGGGACACAAGCCACATGAAGCAGCTCCTGCTCTTGGTAAGGACAACTCATAAGGCTTGGGCAGGAGGGGATGTTTGTGCCCCTGTTATCTCCAGGGGTTAGGGCATGACTGCCCCCCAGTCACCATCCCCACCTGCCCACAACACCTCTGCTGGGACTGCTGGAGCAGCACCCTCCTCAAAGGGGGGATCTGAGACCATGGACAAGTATTTGTCCCTTCCCAGCTTACATCCACTCTAGGAAAAATTCTGGTTCCTGTGAAAACAGCCATGCCAAAGAACGAGCACCTCACTTCCATCACTAAACCTGCCCTCAGCCAGCAATGCCTGCAGCCCCTCCTAATGAGAAACTTGCACTGAAAGGCAATTTGAACATTCATAATCTCCTATATCAGCTTCTCATGCCATTAATGCCACCAGTGCTGTGACCTTTTAGCAAGATATCAGGTACTAGCAGCAGGCTCAGAATTGCAAACTTTAATTAAAAACTGTATTTTAAAATAAAACTTGGTTTAGATGCACTGATAAGTGATTTTCACTATGTGAAATTTCAGAGTGCTTTCCTGAGGAAAAAAAAAAAAATCATTGCAAGCTTCCTATTAATTTCTGGCTAGCTGGGTTTCAAGGACAATTTTATTAAAAATGAGCAGAGCCTTCTGTAATAAAACCTTTGCAGTTGTTATGACCACCTGTGCTACCTCCCACCTTGATCCACCACATGACATAGCACAGCTAATTTTCTCACATCCTAGCAAGGAAATGGAGCTGTTAAAATTTCAGATGATGGGGCTCACATACACATATTTTAGACTTCACTATTTTTTCTGTATGACATGTCTGAAGCTGGAAGAGGTGGCCTAAACAGCTTTAAGATATCTTTCTCTATGCAGCATGGTATAAAAGTTCAGAGAAAATCATTAAAGTTTCTGAATAGGTGCAAAACAAGAAACGAGGAAAATAAAACTGGGTTCCTCGTTGAAGTGCAGAGCACTGACTGTACAGGAAAGGTCTCAAAGGAGATGATCTTAATGGATTACTGTTAATAAACATTACAGTTTATTAAACAGTTTATAAAACAAACAACAGGGTGGCACTCATCTCAACTGAAACAAACAGGGAAATTATGGCTCTTGAGGCTTACTCACCACAGATATATTGCTTCCTGCTCTCTCCTCAGCCCTAAGTCTAAGGTTTATGAAAACACTAATTGTTCCCCACTGTCACTCTTAACCACTGATGACTCAGTGAAAAAGAAAAAAAAACGAAACAGAAAAAGAAAACAACAAAAAACCACACACACCAGCCTGATTGGTTCCCCACAAACCAGCCTTTTTTGGCTGTGCCCATCTCCTTTTAATTTCAGGGGGCAAAACCTGCTAATCTTAGCCTCAGAGGAAGGGCAGGAGAATTCATTCTGGGGAGAGAGAGTTGGCAAGCTGAAAAATGGAAAGCAGGGGAGGAGATTATAATTAATGCATATGGGTAGTTTACATGCTGTCTCCTCTCCATGGTGAGAATGTAGCAAGCTGTCTAATTGGAGCTTGGTTTTTGGCTCCACTTAAATTCCTCAGAAAGCATTGCACTCCACAGGCTGCATAGTTAGATTTTGTGGGTTTTGGCCACAGCAGAAGCCTAATAAAAAATACTGGGATGAAGAGGGCAAGCTATTTCAGGCATAACATTCTGGAGGAACGCAAAGAGGTCACAACTGGTGAGAATCTGCATGAAATTGCATTAGGCGCAGATGAAGTGTCCGATCATCTTTCTGCCCAAATTCATAAATATATTAGCACACACAACCATCAGAGTCACATCTTGTTTTTATATCTAGCAACCATCCTCTTCACTGGTCTCTGACAATTCTGATAAATTGCTACTGCCCTTCAAAAGAACTTTTGATTTCCATTTCAAATCCTGCCCTGGGTGTTGCCAGTATGTATGTGTTTAAAACAGTGCAGTGACACTCTGGAAATAGAGTGGATGGAGCTCTTTCTTGCATTTGCTCAGAGGCTTTGAAAGCCCTAAAAGCAAATGTTTTACTACCTAAACATTTTCATTTTCAGTTTTTAAGTTTTGCTTTAAAAAAAGTCTTTAAAAATTTAATTCCCATTATGCAAAAAATTAACATTAAACAGCAACAATGCTTGCTAGTTTAGCCAAATAAAGTGGAGCGCTATCCAGTAAATTTTGCAGAAAATTGCAAGTTGTGTGAGTCAGATCTTAAAGGTGCAAGTCTGGAAGTCCCAAAAAGTTTCATAGCTGATATCCAGGAGAGTGAATTTATCAAGAGAGGACAATAGAGACCTGGCAGGGAAATGGAAACACTAGTCTTGAGTGGGGCATCAGCCCCAGCCTCATGCATCTATGCCGAGGTGCTCCTGTGGCCTGTGACTAGTGAATAAGAAGAATTTAAATGAAATATGGACTAAATGAAAGTTTCATATTTTAGTAAAATGCAGTTAGATATACATTTCAACTCCAAATGGATGCTTTAGCTAAGTGATGTGAGATATCACTTTTGAGTGAAGTTAGGAAGTGCAATTACTAATGAGGTTTAAGGAAAGAAAATTTAAAATAAAATTGTGTACACAGAAGGGCAAAGTTACAGCTTCTAACACTTATCTGGAAGCCTGTGTGCTCAGAAACTGTTTACTGAAGTCACAATACTTATTAACTGCATCCCATTCCTCCCAAAACACAAAATTCAACTATAAATTATTTGGAAAGGCCAGACTCCCTACATTAATTTACCAAGGCTTTCATCCCTCTGCACAGTTGTGTATTTTTAATACTGCTCAAAAGATATCAAGTACCTTCTTTCCAACCTATTCACCAGCTCTAAATGGGATTTGACATTACGAGGTCAGCTTTGCTTTGCCTCTTAGATGACTTACAAATTTGCAGAGACATAGGTTCACTGTTCTCCCATGGATCAATGTTCAACAGACCACTGGTTTTGATGGCAAACATTTAACTTTCAGCCATTAAGTAGAAGAGGAAATTCAGGTTGTAACAAATTACCTGGCATCTAAACAATGTTAAAGTTGTCCATTAGGAGTGCCTGTAGACAGTGCAACAGCACATTAGTTTTAAATTGCAAAGTTCAGTCAATGGAGTGATAGAGTTCAGATCTGAATCGTTTTACTGAGCTAGTTAAAGGCCTGAACAGTGAAATGTATTTAAAGTGAACAAGAGTAGAATGGAAATACTTTTCGATGATCAGAAGAAGATTGCAATCCCCACTCACAAGAGTAAAAAAAAATACTGAAAAGCACTGTAAAACATAATGGTAGTTAAGGTGATTTTTTTCTATAAAATTGCCCTATGAAACTGATTTAATTGTGTTTTAAACTGTGTGGACAATTTGAACAAAAGAATTTTTTTAGCATTATATTACACTTTGTTTTTCTTACCTGCTACAGCTCTTTCCTTCTACATTGTCATGTCACCCAAATGTCTGTTCACATCAGCTTCCCAGTTAGGAGTGTTTTCCACCTTGGATAGGTCTGGAAACCTAAATAAGGCAGAGGAATAAAAAGAAGGAATATATAAAAGAGAAAGACAGATAGTGGTACTGTTTGGGACAGTAGTCTAGAAATGAGATATTTTAACCCTCTGTAGTTTAAAAACATTTCATTGGAAACTATTTTGGGCATATCAAGCTCTGTTACCAGCTGCTTTTTACTGCATCACAGATGAGGAAGCACAAAAAGTATTTTGTTCATGAAATGTTGATGTGAAAAAAGTTAAAGATGCTGGCGAGTACAAGCTCCCGTTCCAGATGGGATGTGTTACAGAACTATCTGGAAATGCAGCCACAAGCATGATGGAGGGAACTCTCAAACTTCTCAACCAGAAAATTTATGGGATTTTAGTTGGTTCTTGGTGTTTGCCTCCTCAGCCTGACTCCCTGCTTTGAATTTCTCTACTCTATACTTTCTTGCCCCTCAACAGAAATGTTTTGTGTTTATCTCCACTTTTAACCTGAATTGCAGTTCCTTGAACAATCACATTCTTCTGCTGTACCAGGGATCCTAAAAGGAAGCAGACCTGAGTGGAGATGAACCTGAGGGGTTTTAAAACATAAATTAAAATGTGAGAATGGAACTCATATAAGCCTGCAGAGACAGTGACAGTAAATGGTGCTTTTCTGTTTCTTGATGTATATGTTGAGAGTGTGTGTCCTGAAAATATAATGGTTAAACATAGGAAGGCTTTCCTTGGAGGAAACCTCAGAGATGCAAAGGAGAAGAGAGACTGGTGGAGAAAGCCATAAATAAATGTAAGGAAAGAAGAAATGAAAGAATGAATCTCAAGGAACTGGAAGGAAATGGGAAAAAGGAAGGGGAAACAGATTAAAGAAATCTGTGCAATTATTTATTTTATACAGCTTATTTGATCAGCCCATCTAAACTCTTTTTAAATTATTCCACTTTGCTCACAATGATAGCTGCAAATTAACCAAAATGCCTAGGCAATTTTTGGCCTAATAGGACTGATTACAGTTTGTTTGTAATAACCATCAGACATGTTAGTTCTTAATGTGTGGGACAACCTCTAGGTGTTTTCAATACTCAGGAAAATTGCATAATTAAAAAGATATTTCATTCACCCATGAGTGTATGGGTAAACAAATTTCAGGTAGAAAATTCTGTCAGCTTGGAAGACCAGGGGAACTCTGCATACATGACCACTGTTGCTTGCTGAGACTGTTACTTCTCAAGAGTGCAGGCAGATATTGTTATTTGGAACTCAGTGGAGAAGTTTATTCATCTTCACGAGTCTAAAAGCCAAAGGAAATGAATACCACTATACAATCTCTCAATTTGCAGATCTCATGACCAATTACTACAATTGTGGCAATCAATGCATTAATACTGAAGATATCTCATCACTTTAGATATCCAATATAAATGTTTATCTTCTTGGAAATCAACTGAAAGAAGCTGCATAAGAAAAAAGGAAATTCTTAGAAAAAGAGAAGCCAAATGAGCAAACATCAAGCCTGTGACGAAAACCCAAAACATTAAAATTGAGCACTCTATGACATCTCTCAAAATGAGTCAAAATAAATCCAAAAATGTCCAAGAAGTACAGCTATTAGTCACTGCACTTGCCTGATATATTATCTTGAAGCATGAAAATTTTCACAAAGGATGGTCATAAAAATATACATCTACAGGAAGAGTTCTGGCTCCTCACTGTTTGTGTGGGAATTATTGTGACAGACGGTTCTGCTCTTTTCTTGTAACTACTGAGGCAGTCAGTGCTGTTGAATTAGTGCTCTTATTTTTATGAAAAAAAAAAAAAATAGCCGAATTTTTTTTCAGGACTGAGAACACAATTTCAAATTTTTAGTGTCTGTCAGTGCTGACCTCCAACTCAAAAAGCAGAAGAAAAAGAAAATATACATTCTGATATCACAAAGCTTCATAGCTATACATGAAGTCATTGTTATTTGTACTTATTTTCTGACATTAAAAGATGATTAAGACATTCTTATTAAGATTATCCTGTGCAATTAAAACAAAACCCATCTAACCTGAATGAGGCACTTCAAAGATTTTAGAATTATTAGTACAATAATATCTAGAGTAAAACATAATCATATCACGGACCAAATCAATGATCTGTTTTTGTTTTCTATATATCAAGTATTTTAAAGGCATACAATTAATTTCCTCTCCTGAAGCACGAAGCCAGAAAATCTTCATAGGAATTTATGCTACTATAAGCAGAAAACAATATGCCATCTAAATGGACAACTGCCTGCCTGTATATTTTTATACTTGCTTCTGCATCAATATCTGTCTGTTTCTTCATCCTGTGGCAATGAAAACCATGGTCAGTTTAGCACTATGATAAAAAAAAAAAACAACTGAATATGTATAAATTTTTATTAAATTTTATCTTGTAATTCTACTTTACTTTGTGTGACTTTTGTTTATTCCCCAATGAACTTAGTATTTTCTACATCTGTTTTTTAATGGGTAGCATGAAAACTACACAGCATTTGAGGTGAAGAGGCAGCATTCACTAAGGGCATAAACCACTTTTTTTTGTATTACCAGATCTGTTTTCCTTTCCATACTGCCTAAGCCTCCTTATGATTGAGCTGTTCAGAAGAGCACTGAGGTCTTTTGCTCCAGTGGCTGCAGGGGAACAAGAAAGCTTAAAAGATTTTGGACCATATTAGGATGTTCAGCAGAGAACAAATGAACTTGGCCAGACCTGTAGGACAACTGTTTCACAACTGTCAAAGTCAGGTCTTCAGTAACCTAATTTTCAATGTCTTCTTGTTAACAACTTTAAGTTATACTTCTGCTTTAACATACTAGATAATTACACTATTTTCTCAAGAAACACTCCAGCAAAGAATGGGAAAACACTCACTGCTTTTAGGACTTTTTTCTCCATGTCTCCCTGCTCCACAAATGGAATTTTAACATCAGTTCTATGCACAAGGTGGGAGCACTGAAGTTCTGGACTATACTTTCACAGGTGATATTAGTGATGAAGGAGAATGATGGCAACAGATGTGTCAGAGTGCTATTTTTCCATCATACCTCCCAGAGGCTGCATAAATTACAGATATTTAAAAGTGTGTTGTGTTGGGACTGGGTAGCAGACAGCCTGGGTACTGGATCAGCTTTCACCTCCAGTTGTAAAATTTTAAGTTCACTCTGCTAGAAAATGCTGCCCTAGCACTTCAGGAATCACAGTTGATATAGGATTAAAAAAACTCCAACAACAGCAACAAAACAAACACTTCTAGTGTACAATAAAAAATGAGGGGAACAAAAGGCATCAGTAGTCAAAATCAATTAACAGCCAACAGGTGGGTTAAAGAAATAGCATTTTTTCAACAATACCTCAAGAAAATCTTATTTTTTCAAAGGCAGGAATGTCTCACCTGGACACTCATCCCATTGCAAAAATGTCACCAGCTGGGCTCAAAAGAAATAAGTGTTAAACTTGCCTCTAGTGACCATGGTATTTGCATTTTAAAAAGAAAAGTTGTCTCGTATAAGAAACCCATTTTCTTCCTTCTCTTAAACTTTACTTCCCCAGTGGAAGCATTACATCATAACCCACTCTGAGAAATTTTTCTACACATATTTCATCAAAATATCAAACACCAGGATATTTAGGTGAAAAGTGACAAGGTATCAGTTTGCAAAAGCCAAGGCACCAGCAACTTACTGAATAACATTAGCAAAACCCAAATCTCGCCATGACCCCAGTAAAAATGCTTGTATTGAATTTCTTTGTGAGATTTCTTATTTAAGCCAGTTGTTAATAGATTTCATATGAGTTGGAGTAGGTTTTGTGCAGTGCTAACTTTTACACATAACATGAGGCCATATGTCAACTGCTGTGATAATCCAGTGGGAAACACAACATTCAAGAAACCTTCTCTATAATACATGCATTTACTACAAATTTACAGTCAACCAGCTAAAATAAAGGAATGTAATTTACTGTAGAGGTCTTCAGAGGTCAAAATTAATATTATTAACTGCATTACCAAAGAACCCAAGCACATAAGTAGCATAAACACCACTAAACATTAAGTAAGGATGAAGAACGTGCACACCCAATATCAATTCATCATGCATCACATCGAGAGGACAGGTGATACTTCCAGAAAAGCCTGCCAGGCTGTCACCTGTGTTGATGACACTCTTGGCTTCCTCACATATGCACTTTAGCATGGTGCATTATAGTTTTGCTGCTCAGCTTTAGAGAAATTCATCTAGTACACAGTGGTGCTGTCTCATCTGAGTTGAAGCCATATGGTGCTTCCTTACAGATAATGCCTTGGACTGTCAGGAAGATGAGCGTTTGTGGAGCGGCGATGCACCTCTGTTCCGTGCAGTCTCTTAAAACTTGCTTGGATATCAATTGAAACCCACCGGGTTAAAACATCTGTGAGAAATTACAGCTGTAATCGATTGTCTTGGCTAACGTGCTGCTGTCATGAAATCCTATTGCTCCTTTCCAGTGGAGTAACGCTTTCCAAAGAGAAGCAGAAGGGTGTAATGAATGACGTGACAAAACTATCAATGTTAAAAAAACCGAAGCCGGCAAATAATGGTTTTCGGATTCCTCAGGTAGAAATGCAGTAAGTTAAACCTGGATAATGCCAATATACTGTGAGAATGTGTACAAAAGGAACATTTGACACAGATACCTAATATTTAAACAGCATGCATTTTTGTCCTTCTGAAAAATGTCTGTGTTCAGAGATACAGAATAGTTGTATTCGTACCCAATGTTAATCCAATCAAAAATGTCAGGAAAAAGCATAGTCCTCATCTCATTCTTTAAACCAGGACCTATACCTCAGTGTGAAGTCAGCTGCAGTTTTAAATTCAATCCATAAAATGATGCATCGCCAAGCCTGAAATTTTTTCAACTTCTGAATAGGTGTTTGAATAAATAACTCTTTAAACTGATTAGGTAGCTTGTCTAAGAAACACAAATGCAGGCATTTTTATGTCAACTACTATTCATGTTTGTATACTGATATATTTGCAGGACTTGAGATGCAATAGTGTAAAAATAATTTCTAGAAAACACTTAGATGAAATGTCTTGTTTTGACCTGTAACAAAATAAATATTTTTTCCATAATGTCTCTCAGGTTACTGAGAAACCTAGGCTGGGTATCATATCTTTCCTTTCCCTGAAGGAGACACCTAAGGAATGTGAAATTACGCTGGAAAATGGTCTCAGTAACCCCTTAGGTTGTCAAACCTTTGGCTGCACAAGACTAACAGCTCTTTGGAAAGATCTGTCTTAGCAACACTTCTGCAGCCCAAAGGCTCAGACCACAAACTTTTTAAGGGAAAAGTGATAAAGGTTCATTAATGTTGATAAGACGTATTTTGGTCCAGAAGCAAGTCACAGAACTCATTAGCAGGTAGAATTATAAAAATAATGGATGAGGACTCCTGCAGCTTGGTGAAATGTAAGCCTGAAGTATTTAAGTTATTTTTTCTTTATTACAGGTTTTTTATAGTAGTTTGCAGTCATGGTCTGCAGTTTTCCTCTCAATGCTGTTTCTCTGCAGAGAAAGTGAAGAGAGGCACAAAGCGACAGAGGATTTATTTTAGCTCTCTAAGTTTAAAGCAGGAGTGACCATTCTGTGTCTCACACACCACGAGAGATGCTATACGTGCTCAGCTGTGACAGAGCTCATGTCTCAAGGAGAGAATTAAAACCAGTGTGGCACTCCCAGAAAACAAACCTGCAAAACAGTAGAATTCAAATAGAGAAATGAAAATAAAAATTACCCATTTGCAGTCAGGAAGACACTCAGTGATGAAAAGTTCTGCATGTAGTCACAGCAGCAGAAATGCTTAACAGCTGCCTGCAGGCCTGGCACTGTGGAGTGCAAGGTTCACCTCATCTGTGACTGATGATGCTGCAGAAAATTATAAAAGGCAAAAAGCCCTTGGAGAATGCAGCCAGGGTCTCACCTTTCTAAGTATATGAAATAAGTCCAAAAGTTACTTCAAATTTTGTTAGAAGTGGCTATATTCTAATCATGAACAGAAAGACCAAAACATCACCAAAATTAAAAAAAAAAAAAAAAAAAAAAAGATGATGTCACAGCTGTCACAGCAAGAAGTAAAATTAATACAGTATGTGAAAGTCATGTCTTATTTACAGTGTTGTTCAACCTGTTTGGTTTGTAAGAATACACTCACTAAGAGGTTTAATACAGGGAAGCATTTCATAGAACCCACAAAGAAATTATTCCACAGCATCTTAGCAAATGTGTTATGTGATCATCTCTTGCACCAGAAAGAGCAACAACCACACCATGAAACATTAATTTGAGGTTCATTACTTCTGTACACATAGACACACACACAGATTTTCTCTCTTTGTATAGATACTTTTATGTACACATGTATGTGAATATAGAAATATAATGCATAGGATGCATACACACAAAGAAATACCTGTATGTATCATGTATAAGAAAATAAAATGCAATATATGATGAAGATGACATGAATGATGTACATTGCAGTGACCAAGAAAAAGCAGATAACAATTGATTGGACTGTACTTTCACATAATGGTGAAAAGGATTTCATGAGGTGCCAAATGATATATCAACTCAAATTACTTCTCAAGAAACTGTATATAAATAATTTTCCCTCGCAAGTTATGAGATATGTAAATCTATTGTTACCACAAAACTGAGTGGTTTTGCTTGCTGCATGCATGGAAACTTTACTTCAGTTGAAGAACTTGCTTTGCTCACTTTCTTCTACCAAAACTGCCCAGACTTTTTTCAAAGAGTTGAAAAAATATCCGAGAAGTCTGACAGCTGCTGGAAATGGCAGTGTATGTTCAAATGGGGCACCTACCTTCGCTGTTGTGCTGTCATGCTAGAACATACAAAGAAGAAAATTGGAGCTGCTAGTGAAAGTGTTTCAGATATTATTCACATAAGAACCCTGAGTCAAGGACTTGACACAATTTGCCCATGATAAAAATTCAGCTCCTCACTGCCTCAGCCAGGTTGGTGCTCCGTAAGTCACCAAAGCTCTCATAACTGGTTCAATGAGGAAGTATGAGGCAATATTTTATTAAAGTGTTCATTGGCTGCAACAAAGTAAAGCCTTTGAGAGATTTGGAATGTATCAGGCTAGTGTTTGTGTCAGATGTGTGAGAACTTGTTCATTAACACTGCAATTAATTCAAAGATAAGGACTGCCTAGTCTTTTCTTACAAATCCATCTCAGCAGACTTACACAGTTATTGCAGCTTAGAAATCATCACAAACCCAAAATCCTGTACGCCATTGATTTCTCTGTATTGTAAAATCTTAGGTGAAGAAGCCCTGAATAATTCTTAATTTCACTTCTATCTAATTTTTCTTCCATAGTGTTATCATATCTTTGGAAGATTCATTGCTTTTCTTTCCTTCACTGGATTTTTGGAGCAAATTGTGTTCACATCTTAGTCTTTTTTTAACAATATTAAAGAAAAGAAAAACCTCAAATCAGTACATCTTTCCTTCCCTATAGGAAGGCATGGCTGGACATTGTAAAACAAAAAAAGAGGGAAGATAATTGGAGCATTTTGGAAGGAATTCCAGAACTGTGTCATGGGTTACCTCTCATACATAGAAGTTAGACTGTAGATTGTGACTTGAAACCAGTCTGCTGAAAGGTGAAATTGTCCAAACTGCTCTCCAGGCTCAGAGTGATTTTGAATCTATTTTACAGAATGTCTTACAATAGCATTTTGGTTCAGGCCAGCAATTAAATCTTGGCAGTCACTCACTATTCACCGTGCCTCGGTCTACATACCAATGCAGACTCTGTGAGCACACTTCTGCATTCTGCATCAAATTAACTAAAGCATTGTGAGCTCTCCTTACACGCTTCAGCCACGACGTTCAGTCCATAGGATCAGTCTGGAGCCAGACCAAAGGCAAACACAAGAATGCTGAGAGTTGTGTCTGCTGGATCTTCAGCTACATCTGCTTTTCCACGCTGAGCTTCTCCATTGTGTAACTTATCCTGATAAGATACACACAACTTTGGGGAGGGCTGTAATTTTCTGCTGTGCCTAAATGTATCTGCAGAGAAATAGGACCAGCTCCCAGCTGTAACTTGAATGCAATCCAGAATATGACTACAAATCAGTGGGACAGCACTGGCTAGAATGGTTCAGAATCATCAAGGAAAAAGATTAAATTATAGACTTAATTCCAAAATATTGTTTGATTCTGAAATGATCAGGGGATTAAATAAGGACATCACAATGAAATAAATGGAGTTAAAGTTGACTATGCCATCTGTGAAGTTGGCTCACAGACTGATATTGCTGGTCGATGTTGGAAATAAAATTGCAATGCACTAATTACCTGCTCCTTAGGATCCCCATAAATACACTGAATTTAGCTACAATATGTTTAAGCACTTATTCCATAGATAATATCAAGATAAACTATTTTCAGTCAGCTCTGGCCCATTATGGGTGTAAAATAGTTGTCAGCCCAAACAACCATACAACATTTAAAATTTAAACATTTAAAATGCGAAGCGCATGTGTTTTAACCATGCACAAAAACCCTGAATTTAACCTTTTTCAGATTATTAGTATTTTCCATAATATTTTCAGAGGATATAATAAAACTATTTAGTCATTTAAGTCAGTGATCATGATTTTTTTCCAGTGTACACTTAATTTGCAAACTTGGCAATTCTAACTCATATTTTAATAATTTAAATTATAAAGCATGGCAGATTAGGTTTTGTCAAAAAGTTCCAAGATTGATAACGGCAGAGTTAAAAACAAATCCTGTCACTAATTTTATTGCAAACAATACAGACAGTACAGACAAAATCATACTATAGTTCTCATTAAATTTGCAATGACTCTAAAAAAACAATTAGTGGTACTATAGAATTCAAGGAATTCCAGACTGTTGAAGTAACTGATTGTTTGCACTGAAAAATGAAGAGCTTTGTGGCTCACTCTGTACAACAGAAGGGTCTCACATTATCCTGTAGATCCAGCCAGTTCTTTCCTCCCTTCCTAATGTGTTTCAACCCAGAATGCTCACAGCCTCCTCCATATTTGGTCTCCAGACCTTTATAGTGCTTGTGATGTTTCACATACATCGTTTCCATTCCACGGGGCCAAGGTTGCTCTGCCAGACTGAAGGGCCAGGGTAAACACATTTCCAATTTCAAAGCTGTTTGTTTTGGTAATTCGAGATAGAGAGGTTCTGAAATTGGTATACACTCATTTTTGTGTTTACCAGAGGCTGTTTCAGATCAGAATTACTCCCACAGCCCTCAACTTGCCAGGGCCCACATGTGTAGCATAATGTCTAACAAAGAACCAAAATGAGAGAATCCAAACATTTACTTAAAAAAAAAAAATGGAAAAAACAGCACTTCATTCCACTTCATCCCACTTAAGAAATAGCTCTTGCTGTACAATCATTTAATAGGAATGAGGGGTAAAGTGTTGTCTCAAAGGTAATTTCAGCAAGAAAATTGAGAGGAAAAGAAGCTTTTGAGCTATACAGAATGGTGATGGCTTTGACTATATTTTACATGAAGAGAGCCCTCCAGCTGAAGGACATTTGAGACACACAGCGCTTTCATGTTGCTGTGGTAAACTGAACCAGAATCAAGAAGATACCTTGGGTTAGGTATTTTTGTTTCAAATTTGCAAGGTCTTGTCACAAGTTCTCTGAGGTTATTAGTGTCATTATTAACTTATCTGTTTAAGAGTGGTGCCTTGAAGACTGCAATGAGATTGAATCTGCCGTAGGCGTTTTACGAGTGCTCTTGTATTCTCTGTCACATAAATACCAATGAAATGGAATGAATGATCAAAAAGGAAGAAAAGTGACAAAGAATTGGAGAAGTAGTTGCAATAAATCCAAGAGCAAAGCTTTTCTGCAGAGTAGACTTGGGCAGACTGTGCTCCTTTGCCCCCCATGTGCTGTCAGGACATAACCTGCACCCATGGCAAGGCACACTTTGGGCAACTGGTCAAGGCTCCCTTCTTGCCAGGCTCTAGGACACCAACAAGGTCTGCAGCTTGAAATGGGCTTCTATCCAAAAAACCTTGGATTTGAATCTCTTCTAGGTCAACCATCTATTTCTGGGAGAACAGCCAAAATGAATAAGCCCAGATCCCTCTTAGTCCAATGAGCAACCATCCAGAGCACATTTTTCCCCCCAATAACTACATAATCCACAGAAATTATTATCACAGCTCAATAACTTTACCATTATAAAGGAGTGAATTAACTCCCCCTCCAACATTTTACATTATCATAAGCTCGTGCGAGCAGCTGTATTTTAGAGCTAGCAATATGAAATCTTCAGTGGGACCACTATCTTTATAAAAGTTATATACAATAGAAGGAAGTTTCATTCTCCAGGTAATTCATGTGTGACTTACAGTTTTTATCATCTCTTGGTAATTTTTTTCCCTCATCAGGATAAGTTTCACTGGGTATATCATGTGTCATATTTTAAATAACATATTTTGATGCATGATATCCAATACCATATTCATTATTCTTCGTAAGGCTAGAGAATCCAAAACAATAGAAATTCTTATTTACATCTGACTTGAACACAACCCTTTTTACACATGAAAAGCCCCATCTGGTATGTGAGAGCACATATAGGATTACTCATATTTGCATGATGTACACAACTACATGCAATAATTGTGTAAAAATATTCAGCTTTTCTGAGGGTACCCAGTTCAGCCAATACATACATTTGCCATCAGCTGTGATCAACACATAATAAAAAATTTAAAGATGTTGCCTTCCAGAATCCTAAAACACTGTCTGAAATATTTTATCTAGCTTAGATAATAATCCAGCCAGTTTTGTCTGCAACACTTATCTCTATTACTGGAATAACTGAGCTCCTCATTGTCTTTTAGAGTGGACATCCATTAAAAAAAGTAATTTTTGCTTGCTGTTCAAAGACTGTGAAGCTCAGAACAGAGCTGTACAAGACATTTTGTTAGCTGCTCTCAAAGTCCTCTTCTACCAAAAGATGAAAGGTCGAACATTACTTGCAAAAGCATCTGAGAGATATCAAAGATCTGTATGAAGGAGGAAAAAGTGAGCTCACTTCCTTTTGGATGAAAGGCACATGATCAACTCAGCCACCTGTAAGACCATAAATTCCAACCTTAGGCTGAATTTCCCAAACTTTAGATTCTTTGCTGCGTACTGCAATCTCCTGCCCAGGGTGAGGAGTACATGCAGGATGCTGGAAGAAATTGGTGTAAATATGTGGGTTTCCCCAACCTCAGTTTGCTGAAGGAGTCACCTAAACCTCCCAAAACACTCATTTATGCTTTTCCAAGACATGCAGGTACATTATAATGAGCTTCAGAGAGGTATCTTTCTGGAATTAAGACTCTTTCCCTCATCTTGGAATTACAGGTGTCCAGATCTGCTGTTTGTCACAAGGCTGAGGCTGTGGTAATGGCTGCCCTGTATTTAATGACTGCATTTCTCTGCCAAAGTCCACCACATAGTCTGTCAGAGTTTTACACATATTTAATTCCTTGCATATGCAAAGTGAGGTTTTTGGCATGCCCAGAATATTTTTCCTCTTGAGTCAAACTGTTCAAGGTTTTTTTCAGAGAAATTATCTTCCCATCCAGTGGAACCTGAGGATTTTGAACATCTGAGCAATAAGTCTGGATGCCCCAAAGTGCCAGACAAATGCCACTGTAGATTCAGGATCAACTCAGAGCAAATGTGCTCTGAGTTCAGCAAGTCTTAGACATGCTGGATACCACACAGATTAAATCTGACACATTCTGGGATTGCTGGGCTCAGCAGATGCACAGCCTGGTGGTTCTGCAGACATTTTCAAGTTTATAAACAGAAATAGGGGGAATGCCATTTAAGATTGTTTGAGCCTGTATTCTGTAGCTTCAAGGAAGGTGTTCTAGCAGTGACTGACAGGTATTCAGGAGTGATCAGAGGAGCTCACTTTCAGTGCTAGAAATAGTTCAGTTTGTATTGAATAAATAACTGGTAACTGGGTCTGAAAAAGGGAGGGAGGGAGGAAGGCTGAGAGTATGTTACTTTTTAGCCTGATCGTAAAAGAAAATAAAAAGCAATAGTAAGTCTGCTGTGATCTGCCATCTTTTGTGTAAGAAGGCTTTATGCAGATTTGCTTTGACACACAGTGGATTTGGCCACTAAGGCAAGAGAGTGAAAAAACATTTCTTTGTCGGTTGCAACACAGCTGATCAGAGCTAAATCCTCATTAGGATTAGGCTCTGTGAGGCAAACTTTTAATAATCTAGACCTTCAATGAGCTATTGAATGCTTTCTGAAGAGCTCTCCATGCACCTTACTCTTACAAAAACAAATATGAATACAGAGGTGCACAAATCCTGCTGACTCTATTCACTCACCTGAAAGAACAGAAAATTTCTACAGCTGGGACAGAGCACTGAGCTCAAGTGAGTTGAATGCCAAAAAAGCCATTAAACAAGAGAACTAAATCATGGATCATCTCTACCTTTGTAGATGGAGAAATAAACTCCAGGAATAAACAAGAACAATTCAGATGATATGGAAAAAATAAATTTTTAAAATCACATGATTTACATAAAGTGACAGCTATCTTAAAATGTCCTATTCCCTGCAGATATACTTTGAGCATTTAAAGAAAAAAAAAAATCAATTTGAATGAGGTGCTTATGAGGATCTTGATCTCTGATCCATGAAAGTATTTATTTTATCATAGACTAAATTATTGTATTGAATGAAGATATTTTCCTAGAACAGGATATTAGTTTCCCAGGGACACTTTGAAGCTGGCCAAAACTTTCAACTCTATTTGCTTTTATGCAACTTTTTGATCTTTTCGGTTGTATTCTATATTGGGCAAAAAATGCTGTTTTAAGAAATATTAGGCATAGCAATGTGAAAAAAAAGTCAAAAAGAATAACCTTAGGCCAGCTATCTTTCCAGTATTCCACAGTCATGTGACAGCTGAAATCTGTGTAGCTGCCCACTATACTCTGCATATTTAGCAAAAGCAAACCCACCCCGAGCCCTAAATCCAAGAAATATAACAAGGGTAAAGAGCATTCTTATTCCCTTTCATCTATCACATTTCTTCTCTAGTGAACTCACAGTAAATTTCTCCCATGATAAAAAAAAATTTAAAAAATTGAGGAGTAAGTTCTACAACGTATGTCAGTGTCCTGATGAAACATCTCTGTAATTAGAATAAGTGAGTAGATTTTAGCAAGGGGATTTAACACATCATGCCTTGTTCTTTTGGCTTTGAGCTATTAGCTGAGATCTCCGAGTTTTATCCCATACCCCACTTAAGACTTCCCTGTGAAACTTATTTCAGATATGAATCACTAAAAGCTGGATTTCGAATCTGATTCTTCCCTCAGCCTCATTTACAGATGGGAAAGCTCAAGGCTTTTCAGTTACAAATTCAGCTTTGTCCTTCCAAAGATCCTTCAAGCAAATTCAATTCAGCAGCAGAAGCGACAGTCTGGATTTGAAGGAGTCACCTGCTGACAGGTGTGTGTGTTGTGTTTGGAGGGCCAGGAAGGGCAAAAGGAGCTGGAAAATGATATCTGTGTGGTAACAGGGATGCAATAAAATTTGAGTAGTGTTATTGGATAAAGGAGAGAGATTTGCAGGTGAGGTGGAAAGGGAGAGTTGGGGGTCTGTGAGGAGAAGAGTGAATAGAGTAGGAAAGGGACAGATGGTTGTTAGTAGAAGAACCAGATAATTGAGGGGGGAAGAAAGATCAGCTTGGGAATGTTACCTTCGACTTTTGTTGTTCTCCCTTCTGTTATGTCTTACTCAAAACCCAATTAACTCTCTCACAATCCCTTGTTTACTGCTCCTGTTGCTTCTGGGCCAGTGAGGAGGTGCAGAGCAGAGGCTTCAGAGTAGTAAAGCACAAGCTGCCCTCAAACCTTGTGGAAGCTGGGGCCACCAGAGCCTGAGACTGTAGGAACACATCTTCCAGGACAGTCAGAACAGCCTTTTTCTGCTCCAACTTGCTTCTCCAAATTGGTGCCTGATTCCTGTGCCTTTGCTGCCTCTGCTCCCAGGTGTAAGCTCCAGCATCCACAAATAGACCCTCTGCAATCAGTGAGGCTACTCATGTGAGTAATGGCTCACAGCTGGATGCAAACAGAGTCATAAGCTCCCTACATTTTTAGTTTTTGAATGTTAGTATTTTTCTTGTGGGTTTTTTTTCCCCTGAGAAATTGGATAAGAAAATTGCTTTTCCTAAAATTTTCTACATTTAGGATCACAGTGATCAGCACAGCTAGACAAGTAAAAAGGAATCTTAAGTGAAGTTATTTCAAAGCTCCTGCAACTCATAGCTTTTTGTTGTTGTTGTTCTATAAAGGTCTTTTGCTGATATAGTTTTTAAAAGCAGTGAACAACTCTCCTGTGATTTCAAAGCATCCCCAATTCTAGTAAATCCAGTTGTGGTGATCAGAGCCTATTAGTTCACCTGACTTTTGTGAGATCATGCTGAATTTACTTTTTACCAGGTATCCATCCCATTTCTGGTAGGATGTGGTTTTGAGAATGCACCAGGAATCTCTAGTGATAGTGTTATCACTGAAGTCACTGGGCAAAATGGATAATATTTCCTTAGGTTCTTCTGTTTTAATAAATCTGAAGTAAAAAATAGGACAAAAATTTCAGGATAAAAGGAGGAGATTTTTTGCTGAGGAGCTGATTTTTAGGACACACTTTGAAAACTTGTTCAATGTCCAACCGTTATATCTGCAAAAAATGATGAATTTGATATAATTCAAACCCCGTGCTACTGGCTACTGTATTGATGCCTTAAAACCTTTCAGATTCTCTTCAGACCTTGATTGTAAGCAGGTAAACTATCTTCTAAAAATCCTTGTACTTCCTAGCAAACGTCACAACACTCCTCACTCAGAAGGATGGTGCAAGGAACTTACTCATTCCTCCTTAAAATAAGGCAAATCTCTAAAGCAATTCTATCCGATCTGAAAGATATCTGGAAACATACTTAAAAAATCTTATTCTTTTCTGAATTCCTACTTAAATTCTTTATACATATTGCTTTGTGATTTACTTCTCTGTAATTATCTCTCCATCTTCCTCTCCCCGTAGCTATCTCTGTGCAGCCTCCTCTGCCCAGCAGCTCTCTCTGTCTCTGGGTTGTACAGCTGATCATTCATCATTATTCCTACTGCTCTTCCTTATGCCATGGCTACAACTCCTCATCCCACTTTCCCTGTTCCTCATCTCTCCCTGCCTCCAGGACAAGTTCATCTTTCTTTCTTGCTGTAGCTATAGCAAGTCACAGCCTGTTTCCCATGCTCTCCCTCTCACCTATCCAGTTTATAAACTCTCACTTCACATCTCTATAAAGCTCTTCCTCTGTCCAGACTTCACCGCTTCTTTCCTTCTTGTCTCTTACTACACTTGAAGTTCAATGAAGGACAAAGAAAGCCACAAAGGCTGCATGGGACAGTCCCACACTGATTTTCAACCCTATTTTTGCTGCCATCTCCTATTTCAGTGGCTCCCTAATTCTGTCCAAAATCTGTCTGTGCCATGAGAAGTTTGATTAGCAAAATTTTTATCCCGTAAGCCCACATGAACAGTTGTATTTGAAATTTGGTTTAAGCCAATAAATCCATAAAACCTGAAAAACATCTCTTGACAGATTTCTGAGCAAATGGACTTCATGGCAAAATATTTATAGAATGATGACTTTTAGATTGATCAGGCAGAAAGATGAGCATTTGAAAGTCTTGTGTTTGTCTGAAGAGGGAACATGTTTGAGGAGAGGATGTCCATACAGCTGGAGGTAGCAGTGTGCAATAAATTCACATTTATAGCAGCCTTGCCACACTGAAAATAGGTAAGGGTAGGCACATTGGTAGGATAGCAACTGCCTTTTTTCAGAATTTGCCTGTATTTATACATTATTATACATATTATATCAGGACTGTATTTTTGATGAAGTGATAAAGAAGCACAAAGTTCTGCTCACTGCCTCAGGTGAAAAAACTTCATCTTATCAATGCTTGGAGAACTTCAAAAAACACCCCAAAAATATCAGCACACACATGCAAAGATCAGTTGTACTTATAAACTTCAGTCATTTTCTCCAGACTGTTGGGGTTTTTTTCTTCATTTTTGTTCAGGCACAGCAAATAGATGCGTCAGCTTTTTGTTGGTTCAGTAACAGAAAAATCTCTCGAATCCGATTATCCCTATTCATATATAGTCTTCAGTTATTTAAAAATAAGTAGTTTGGAGATTTAGTTTTGCTTCAGAAGGTAAAGTAATCTTATTGTTCCCTAATAAGTATAGCATGAGTCGCTTCACTGCAATAGTCCCTCCACATTCCAGCCTTTATTGTCTCCAAATTAAGGAAACTGTTAGATGCATCTTACTGTGAGGAAATGAATATTTCTGATCCCTGCTGCTAAATAACACGGCATAAAATTCCTCTGAATGTACACCAGATCAGTTTGCTAATATGAAAACTGTCCCTTGAACGCATTATTCAATAATTTTTAATTTCAGCAATTATTTATAATTTGTTAAACCTGTAGACTAATATCACAGACAAAAAGTGAATGTTACTTCTTTATCAAGGGGGGTCCTCATGAGCTTCCAGCCTTTCTTAGTTCTTGGCAGAAGCTTGATTGTGATAATGAAGCATTATAGCCATGGGTCTGTTAGAAGCCCTGTTCTGTTTTTGAAAGGAGCTGTAACAATTGCCTCCTGTTTGAATCCATTTTACACAATCCTCACAACAATTTTTTACTCCGTGATCATTTATTACACATTATTACCTGAGCGCTCGGGGACTCCCAGCGCCGCGGAGGACTCGCCCTGCTGAGAACAGCAGACAAATAAATGGGCAAAGAGCCTCTGCCCCTAAAGGTTCTCAGTAAGGCTCTGGGGGGTGTGTGGTGAGGACAGAGGTGCTCCACACCCCACACAGCAGCCAAGGAACATCAGGGCCATGGTGGGGCACTGCCCTGACAGTGCCAGGTGTTCTGCCACTGAGCCGGAGGAGCACAGAGGCAGGAACGCTTACACTGAGCACCAAAGGAGCCCCACAACACCTCCCACTAATAACTAGAGAGGGCAGGTGAGCCTAGCAAGGTAATTCACTGCACTGGGAGCAGGATCTCCGCCCCATGCCAGCATAAAGTCAGACTTGGATGCACAAAGACTTGTTTCAGTGGTGCAGGAGGGAGACCTAGATCTTTATGCAAATCCTTCTCATTTCAAAGAACCCTATTTTTGACAGGTTTTAAAGAAGAGACATGTTTTTCTTACATTAATGCAGTTTCCACCTCAGCAAAGCAATGTACTTTAAGAAATATCATCTTAAAAACAGGTTCTGTCTTTAACTAAGAAACCCTGCCTTACAAAGCTGTGCTGTATGCAGTTTCTTGTTTTCTTAGCTTATTCTGCATTATCTAACCTACCAAATATTTCAGACAGATTCTTTTTATGTAAAACCTGCCAAGAAGAATCAATGCATAAGTAGTAGAAAAGTAATTTTGACTAGTATCTGCATTACCTCCAACACATGAAATTTAACCAGCAGAGCTTGAATTAAATGAAAAACATACATATTAAAAATTTAAAATAGCAAGTACAGAAAATTGAATTGAATCAGGATTCTCCTATCACTTGGGAAAATATATGAAAAATGTTTTATTGCACAGGAGAGTCCAGACAATATTGACCAAGCCCCTCTTGACTTTCGCTAAAACATTTTTTTTGCATTAAAAACAACCAGTAAGAGCAGTGATTTATTTCTAAATTCCCTGTGTGTGCAGAGAGACACAAAGGTCCTAAAACTGCTGACTAAGATAAATTGCAGGTTGGAATGTATTTAACAAATGATAATGAAAAATGCAGAAAAATATACAGAGGAGCAGGAGATAGCAGTGGAATGGAGTACATGACCTGCCTGAGAAGTTACTACACACAGCCAAAGAGCAGATTCAACTGCAGATAAATTCCCCCAGCTATCAATACCTACAGAATTAAACTGCTATTAAGAGAATACAGTGAATCCTTCAGCTGCTTAGCAAAGATGACGGGGAAACT
This sequence comes from Taeniopygia guttata, assembly GCF_048771995.1. Lineage (NCBI taxonomy): Eukaryota > Metazoa > Chordata > Aves > Passeriformes > Estrildidae > Taeniopygia > Taeniopygia guttata. Next base: position 13,532,557 of record NC_133024.1, on the reverse strand, counting down.
GGTATTACAGTAGGAGAATCAAACCCTTTTTTGAGGCAAAGTTAGGAGAAAAAAATGCGCTGAAATTAAATTATTGAGTTAGAGAGAAGCAGAAAAATATTAAACAAGTGAGTATCAATAGTCACACCTCCTGCCAGCATGGCTGCCTGCTGCACTGTGCCTCGTTCCACACTTTGGAGCATCTGGTGTTGGCTGGGATTTGAGGCTGGACACGGGAGGCAATGGACCAGTGGTCTAATAGGGCAGGGAAATTCCTGCCATCCTCTTTTGTACACAGGTGCAGCCAGCCCTGGGTTTGCTTGGTTTGTTTGCTTTTTAAAGCTCCTCTCCCTGTTTCTCTCTGCACGCGATGGCTGCAGGAGCATCTCATCAAGCTGTCCCTGCAAGGCTCTGGCAGAGCAGGTCCTACCCTGGGCCAGGGCTCAGCAGCAGCTACAGAGACGTGAGAGCAGCTCATGGAGCAGAGCAGGTGAGAGCCAGCAGAACCTGCCACCCCCCAGCACACACCTGCCTTCAGGATTTTCACTTTCTCTGCTTCCAGGCACTCCAGACATGAATGAGATGCACCAAAAAATTCCTCTGTCCACTTAAGAAAGAGCTAATATCAGAAAAGTGCAGTCCAATATCAGAAAATTGACACAGAGAATTAAGAGGGGATATTAAAAGGGGAACCTGTCTTTGGTGGATAAGAAATAAATTTAATAAAATCTTCATGCTTATAAATTAATCATCTCCTACTGAGACTCCTTCACAGGCTTAATGTTGTATTGTTTGTATGACACTACCACAGTGTGGTGCACAAACACTGGAGATGGAAATAATTCCACAGGGAATTGAAGGAATTGTTCTGGGGTGCAGACCTCAATTCATCACCACAGAATCCATGGTAAAGTAGGACTAACACTATTAAAAAATTTTAAAAAAGAAACAGAAATATATTTTTATCTCCATGTGGGAACTGGCTTTACCATCTGGGCTGAAAAGAAAGGGAAGACACAACTTCCCTTGATGAGCAGATCCTTCTGGAGACAGGTTTCAATATCCCTCTGTTACCAGCATCCTTCTCATTCTGCATATGACCTGAACCTCTATTCCTTGTGTCAACAGAGCCTTATTATTTTCCTTCTCTGCAAAGTCAGCCCTAGCACTTCTCCTAAGCCCTGGATTTACTTTGAGAAGAGGCCACCAGGCCAATCAAGTATTGACCTGGTGCTGTGAATTTTCCTCCACAGAAGCAACAACTCCAGTTTTTCTCCTGAATGAGTTTTCACAAAATAGGACTCTCATCTTTGAGATCCTCTAATCCATGTAAGTCTTGGCTGAACTGGGTAGCAGGTTCAGAAATAAGTGGAAGCAACACTGAGACAGAACAGGATCATATACTCATTGTTGCCTGGAAAATCAGCACTAAATTATATGACTCTAAGCAAAATATATATTCTGAAATGGAAATATTTAGCCAAATATAGCTGTATTGATGTCTTCATTCATTTTTCTATTTTTTCTAACTTTAACTATATATATATATATATATATATATATATATATATATAAAATCTGTTTTCCCACCCTGGGCAGGTCTGCTTTTTTCCAAGAAACTCAGATGAGAAAGGCTTTCTGATCAAGTTAAAAATAACCAAACCGAAACCAGTCCTCTATACCTAGCTTGATATTGTCACTGACTAATAGGAATGTGTTCCATTAATCCTCCTCTTTTCTCTCTTTTTTTTTTTTTTTTTTAATTGTGCTAAAAGAACTAATATTTTTAGCTAATTAAAGCTCCATTTAGATGTGTCTATCATCAGATGGGAACATTCACTCCCACCTCACGATTTATATTTGCCAGGCTCTTCACCCACCCACCCAGCAGACTGCCAGCCCTGCAGCCTGCCACAAATACACAGATCACAATTTCTGACTTGTTCTGTTCTGCAATGACCCATGACACCCCTGAAACACAGCAACCACAGAAACTCTGCTGGTACCCATCCCAAACCAGCTCTAATCCTGTGACAGGTGAGCACACAGAAATACTAAATGCCAAGCTTTAGATATGTCTTCTGGTGCAAAGCTGTATTTAGAAGATCATTCAATCATTTAAATTATGTCTATCTTTCTGCACTGAATGACTTGTGGTATACACCCCTCATAGTACCCTGCTTAAGCTGGGCAGTTTTATCTTGGTAGCCACAAGGGCATCCAGTGGTGACATTAAGCTTTGTTTTTTTGGGACAGCACTGACAAGGATTTCTGCCAACTCTTGGCTGTGCACAGTGGTGATGCTGTAGCCCACCAGCAGCCTCCAAAGGGTCTCCTCAGGGTGTCTGGCATATACAGCAGACACAAGCTGATGTGTAATGGGAAAAGAGAGAAAAATTTGCAAGGATGCCATGAACTTGGTGATCTCAAAGGTCCTTTCCAACTTAATTCTGTGATTCTCTCTGCTTTCAGCCCACAGGTTCTTCCAGGGCTGCCACTTGATGAGTTCTTTTGCAAGGGAGAGGATGGGGTGGGGGTGGTGTGTGAAAATTTTGTTTTTCAAACCATGTCTCTGCTTTGGAAGAGGAAGAGAGCAGGTCACTCACTGTTACACAAGACAACTATGAGAATTCTGCATTGTTGGATGTAACAGATAGAAAAACAGCTGGCCTGCTAAAGGTGGGATACCAGAAGTAACAGGATGAAGAAAAACAGCTCTAAAATTCCAGAAAATACTGAGCTGCAAGAGGTCTGGTGAAATTGCTCCTGATGATTTTATGTTTTTAATTTGAGCTGTACAGCCAAGCAGTTTTCCCTGCTACCTGTGTCTTGTTTATAGATGAATCATCTTTGTGCTGCCACTGCTCTCAGCTCCTTCCTTCCTCATCTGTGGCATTTCTTCCATCCATGTTAATATCTGCTATTGTAATGCAGTAGCAATAATGTAATATTGTTATTATAATGCAATATTATTATGTCTGAGCAGTCCCAGCAGCTGATCAAATAACAGGTTATGAAATATAATCTATAACCAAAAGAAGGTGCTAAAAACTACCTTGGTTTTACTCTTCCCTCCTCATTTCTCCATGCCTGTTTACCTAACACGTACACCAAGGCTTCCAGTGCTTTTTGTAAGAGACCAGATCCTGACTGCCTTTGGTAACATGCTAAAGAAACACTCATTATTTATTGGATATGACATAGCCTTTCCGACATCCCTGACTCATTCTTTGATCTCTCCTGACAATTTATTTTAAAGAATTTTGCTATCTTAAAGGATTATAACTGGTACATGGTTTTCTTTCAAAAGGATTTTTAAAGAAAAAGGGGGAAAAAAAAAAGAGAAAAAAATCCTGAAACATCATTTATGTTTTTTCTACTTTTAAAAAGTTCAGCTAAGTTCACATTCACCAGTTAAGAGCTATTTTCATTTGTTTCCTTTCCCTTCAGAAGCAAACCATCACTGCCTCATGACACCCTTATTACAGCATTTGTGTGTGAATTTGTCCTTTCATTTCTTTGATCATGAGGTAGCAAAGACCCTCGGTGTGTCACCTTGGGGTGCACTGCATGCACTCTAAGCAAGGCCAGTACTTCCATTTTTCTGTACCAAGTCAGAAGGAATCAGCTTCCTGAAGTGTAGTGCAGTCTGAGACAGCACCCATATCCTAATGAGATTTTTTTTTTCCCCTCCTATGACTACATAAACAGGAAAGCTGTTAATTTTATTCAGTTATGTAAGCACCTGTCTCAAGTGGGAACATTTCACTGAATCTCTGTGCTGGCTGGTCAACAGAGGTGTATAACACCACCTTGATGCCCTTAGAAACATAAATCATTTTCAGAAGATGCAAGTGAGGATCTTTTTTTCTTGCCCAAGCTCTCCATATTTCCGGAACTGCAATATCAAGGGAAATTTTAGTCTTTGCTTCACTCATTTTGAGCCCAAAAAAGAGATATCTGAGTAATACCATAAAGATTCAAAGATTTGGGAACATGCACAGATCAAATTTATTATATTTTTAGCTTTCTGAAAGGATATTTTAATGTATCTTGAGTCAGACTGATATTAGCAAAGTTAATGTTCCTGATTGCTGTGTACAGTGTAGTGAATCATCTCTGTAAGCTGAGGTGACTATTAGCAGCAGAGGTTAAAAGTACATTAAAATTAGAAAATTTGCTTGCTAATCTTCAACATCTAGATGCAAAGGCATTTATGAAAATTTTCCAAGAGTCTGCTCAAATCAGAGAAGCTCTACAAAATCTTAACAGTATATTTGGCAGTGAATTGCCAGAATGATGGCCAGTGTGATGGCCAGAATATTGCCATTAATTGCCATATAAATAAATGATATCAAGAGTTTGGGAGAGAAGAGTGCTGTTTGAACACTTAAACCTGCTAATAGGTTTCCTAATAAATCTAGATCTCTCACTGAAGGCAAGCATTGGAGGAGGAAATGGTGCAAGCACTCCACAACAAACAGGAAAAAAGCGATATATTCTGCAGATAAGTCATTCATGACCTCACTGAGGACACCACAGTGCTTACACAGCATGATTTAGGGATAGAGGGAATGTCACAGTTTTCTGGATTTTTTACTGTCATGCATTTGAAACAGAGAAGGATGATGGACATGTATGTCTGTTATAATAGGGGTAGTACAACCCAAAAAGAGATGAGATAATGGCTTTAGCTGATTTTAGCCCACAATAATCTGCAGTGCTTTGATCCAACACTTAAGAATTCAACATTGTTTTTGTCCCTTACCATTCTTCTCTCTTAGGCTGGCAAAAGCCTTTTTCCTAAGCAGCCTGTGGGCAGTAGAGATCTTCTGGCTCTTGGTGAGCCTGCCAGAAAATAGGGGAATTATTCCCTGCCAGCCCAACCTGGGAGCGAAAACACAATTTTTTACATTTCTGGGGAAAGGAAGTATTTTCTCCTAAAGTATCTTCTGAGAAATTATTTGAAGAGAAGGGGTTTCATGGAATGTACCCCAGGAGTCTGTCATGTTAGAGTGATCCCACAGGAAAGCCAAGCATGCAGAGAAAAAGCAAACTTCTCAAGAGAGCTCGGGTTATGGGGGGGACAGAAAAGAGGATGTCACCAAGTCACTCCAGATGTGCAGACTGGGGCTGACAGATTGCTCTGGAGGCTGAAAAGGGCACGAGGAAGGCACGAGGGCCTCACTTCTACTCAGTTATGGAGGCCACTTTTGGAGCCAAGGGAAGGATACAGGCAGATATCTGATCAGGATGAAGAAAAGAAAACCTTTCTTCCCAGAAACCTCATGCAGGGCTTTTGAGCTGCTCCTGCAAAATGATGATTTTTAACATGAAGCATAAAAATGACATCTCTGTACACAGGAACACAGCTATCTCACAAAGAAAGATGAGTTGTCCTTGGCACATAACACCAGAAGGCAACAAAGCAGAAGGCACATATCAAGTACACTGATATTACAACTGCTCCTTTACCCCTGTAAAACTACAGTGCAGGTGGGAGACTGGCAAAATTGAATTTTGAAACTGGCAAAATTGTATTTCTATATGGGATGACACCTTTCTGCACTTTTACATTTTCTGTGTTTGACCAGTTTATGAGAATTATTCTTAAAAGCTGGGACCTGCTGTTTGTGAAGCTTGTCTTGATGCAGCCTGTTTTATTTCAGTTACCTAGACCTGTAGATTTGTCTTTGTTGCCATGACCTTCATTTTCTGATGTTGTGGCTCTATGGCAGCTGAAATTCTATCACTGATATTAAGATGTGGTGCATAACTAATGGCTCTAATATTCTCCTCCTTTATTGCTAGGCCTTTAAATGAAAAAGTTATTCTCAAAATCCATCCCAATACCTTTGTTCATGAAGTGAATATCATCTTTTGAAAAGTGTTTCCAATCTTTTTTTTGCTTGGAAAAAATACTCAAATGTTTTATCTCTACCTTAACTTCTTCCTTTATTGGCCTTTTTCTGGCTTCTCTATATCTGATCCTGCTAAATTTCAGAGTGCTGCATGTGCCTAAGCGATTCATTGCATTTTCCTGGTCTCTGGTGAAGTTACCTTTTTGTGTTACATTGGTGTTTTTATATCTGTGTCCAAAAAAAAGCATGCTCCTCCTTTTTCATGTGCAAATAAATGTAGAGTTATATGTAACACATGGAAACTCTCTTATTCACCTCTTTGTTTATATTTATATAAATGTATTTGGTAGGCCTGCCAAATATATACATATAAATATATAAAAAGAAAGTGAAAAGAGTTAAGTGAAAGAGACCTTTCACTTTAACTTGCTGCTACACCTCATGTCTCTCATGGCCCTTGACTACTGTCTCTGCAATGCCATTGACCTGAATATTCCTGTTTTCATTTCTGTCTTGTGGAAACATCTGCTCAGCCCCTTAAGCCATGCAGGGAGTCTGGTTTCATTCAGGTGTCAGGAAGGCAGTAGGATTAAACCACTTCAACGGGTGCATGCAAGCACTGACAACTTTTAGTAGAATAGAATAGGGAATAGGAATTAGTGCTTGGATCATAATGCTTTCTGTGCAGGCAACCACAGACCTCACTACCAAAGGAAAAGTATTTGATATCAGGCACCAACTGTGCATTCAAAATAGAAAAGGCAGCAGGCCTTCTCTTGATGAGTTTAAGCGTTCAGGGACACATTCTGTCTCCTTTTGTGCTCACTCTGATTAGTCTCTCACTCCCTTTATACTCCTGCTGTAACTGGGAGGGCAGAATGTGAGTTATATAGTAGTGACATCGATGGCAGAATGCAGTCTACAATAAGCCACAAAAAGTACAATACCCCAAAAGAAAACAAAATTACTAGTATGGCATGAAGAACACTGACACTGCGTAATTAAATGGCAGGATATTGGTTTAAAAAAAAAAGCCAAAATTAGTTTACTATATTTATCCTTTATTTGCACTCCATTATTTTGCTTCACTTCCCTGACACATTTTATTTCTTAGGATTTTTTAGTTGAAAGTGTAGATAAATAATCTCGATTTTATTACTAGAGATACTATTATCACAATAAGAGAGACTTGAATGCCCTTTTCTTGTCTTCAGTGGGTGGCATAGACTGTTTCCAGATCTCATCTTTTCCACTGTGTCCAGTGTTTTTCATTGCTAAATCTTTTGTTTTAAGCATACAGAGATGCATTGGCCAACTCCTGCACTATGCAACTTAATGTGCTTTAGGTCTTACAAAGAAAGAATTCTCCAGACTTAAGTTGGAAAGACACTTTCCTGAGTCTTCCCCAAATCTGTTACGACATCATTATATCAAAATGGATTAATGTGACAAGACTGTGAATATTCAGGTCAGGGGGTGAGTTCAAATAATTTTTAAAGCTCATTCCATTTTAAAATGGTGTAAAAGTAGGTTACTCTTACAGTGACTGAAGCTAGGAAATACTGCTGTCTTTTTAAGCATCACAGGGGATGGATGCCAGCATGGCATCCCAAGGAATGGTAAATTCTTAATGCGAGGGATTGGATAATACATCACCTCCAAAGGTTGGGGGGAGGGATATGAAAGATTGAAAAGCCTTAAAGGACACAGCTGAAAGCTGGCTGCTGCATATCCTTGAGATGTTCATGCAAGGACTCTGTGATGTACAATGCTAAAAGAAGAGGCAACTGTGGGGTCTGTGGAGACAAGGTACCTCTGTCAGTGCTAATAAGATGTGAGGTTATCTCACCGCTATGTTTGGGTCAGAAAAACACTGAAGTTTCTGTGAAGACACATGGCTAAAAAGATAATGAAAGAGCTGAAGGGCTACCACTTTTCAAACAGCCTTTCCTCAGTGTGAGAAGATTAATGATAGACTGATATCACTCTGGAAGCTCTGCTAAGGCACATGGAAAATAAGGAAGGGATTGGTAAGTGCCAACATGGTTTCACTACGGGCCTAAATCATACCTGCCAAGTTTAGTGGCCTAAAACAGCATTGGTGGATAAATGAAAAACAAGAGATGTCATTTACCTGGAGTTGTGCAAAGCATTTGACAGTGTCCTACATGACATGTTTGTCTATAAAGTGTGGAGGCTTGGATTTGATGAATGGACCACCCAGTGGAGAAGGAATTGGCTGGATAGTTGCACCCAAAATTGTGGTCAACTGCTCAACATCTCTGGAGGGAAGAACTCATTGGGGCCTTCCATTGCCTTAAGGAAGCCTACAAGAAATATGTGGAGGGACTTTTTCCACCAGCATGCAGGTTTAGATTAGCTGTTTGAAAGAAATTCGTTACTGTGAGGGGGGTGAAGCACTGCAACAGGTTGCCCAAAAAACCTGTGGATGCCCCATCCCTGAAGTGCTGAAGGACAGGTTGGATGGGGCTCTGAACAACCCGGTCTAGTGGAAGGTGCCCCTGCCCATGGCAGGAGGGTTTGGAAATAGATATTTATGGTCCCTTCCACCCAAATCATTCTACAATTTTATAGTTTTGTGACAAATGGCAGCTTCATCTCAAGAAAATGACAAGTTCTCTTTTCTGTTTCCCCTTTTCCTTTCTCTGTCTTACTTGCTTAGAATTCAGCCATTATTTTAGGAGACTGTAGAATTTTCTTGATCTCATCAAGAACACAATCTTTATGGATATATGCAGTGTCCAGGCACCTTAAAATAACACTGTTTTTAAAGATCCAAAAAAGAATAACCCATCCCAACACCTACATGGCTATAGGGCTGAATTAAAATTTATTCAGGACTGACGTTTCTGGTTGGGTCAGACCCGCTCTCCATAAAAATCACGGGTTGATGGCTCCATGTGTTTTATTTTTATGCTTTTACCCATCCTTACTTGGCTTAAGAGTGATTTTTTTTGTTTCTCTGAGCCATGGAATCAGCAGCATGGGACACAGAACAGTGGCACATTGCCAAATTGACACTTGGAGGATCAATAGTTGAATAGTAAAAAAAAAGAGTGCCTTCCCCTTACAAAAGAAGGGGAAGGCACTGAAGAAATGAAGAAATCTCACAAGAGAGAGCTCCTTGCTGCAACCACAGTCCTAAGTCTCTTACTCACCATCCCAGCCAAAGTCCATGATGGATATAGAAAGTGTATTCCCTGTTCACTCTTCCATCTCTCCTCTCAAACTTTCTCTTTAACCTCTCTTCTCTCAAGTCAACCAAAGAGTCAGAAATGTTTGGTTGCATCAGTCAGACACTCTTTTACTTTTTGAGTTTTTTGGGTTTTGTTTATCCCTTGTATTTTTCAGTTTTGCTTTGACAATGTAACCTGAAGTTTTATTTTCACCTCCTGACTTTGGTATTTGCTCTAATACAAGCCAAGACACAGATCATGATTTTTGAGTGGGATACAAACTAAAGATGATATTTGCCTGGCCCTCTATTCCTGCCCACTGGGACTGGCCTTTCTCCCAGGGGATGTCTACAAAGCAGAGCATAGGTGCAATTGTAGTAAGTGTCAACATACACACCCTTGTGCAGTAGTCACTGCACAAGGGTGTTTATGTTGACACTTACTACAACTTTTACTTCCTTTCAATAGGAAGTAAAAGTTGCCAGAGACTGGTCTAGTCCCTCCTAAGTGTCTTCAAGCTCCTAAAACTTCAAAAGCAGCTCATTAATTCCTTGTCTTTTAAAACAGGGAGATGTTCAAAGCGAGTCTCCACATAAACCTTTCTTGTTTGCAATATAGCAATATTCCGTTCTCAGCAGAGTTTCTTCTTCCTCTGTAAATAATCTGCCCTTTATTTTTCTAGTTTTCCAGATTAATTTAACCTAACGGGTAGTTTCTTGTCAAATTTTACTTTCTGTCACATTCCAAATTGCCAATACTCATATTCTACACATCAGCAGAACTTATCTGGAACTTTTATACACCTGACAAAGATGGAGATTAACCATCCCACATTCTTCCTTGATTACCAGTGGCATTATGCTACCTTTTGTCTGATAAACCAAACAATTCCTAAACCTCATTTACACAGTCAATAAACTCCTGAACACTTCCCTTTCTCAGAGTCCTCCTTATATTTCTGCATCTTTCAATAAATTGTGCTTACTCTGCTATGGCTGTAGCCCACTACAGACTGGGAGTTTTAGCCCATAAGCAGGGATAAGAGATCCGTTTTTCCTTCATTCCAGAAATTTTTGTAGCGTTAAAAACTATTATGTGCTCCCTCTATCTTTTTATTTTGGCTATGCAATTTCAACCTGGTCTCTGATCTCAGACAACAGTTTCTAGGAATCTAATAATTCTTGGAACTTCCTGTTAAAATGTCTCCATCTGATCCAGATCGTTCTTTAAGCAAGTGCTCCAAATTCAGTATAACCCTTTAGCCTTGAGGCCCAGGGATCTTTATCAAAGTTGAGCAGAGTGGAAACAGTCCCTCAAGTGCCCTGCTGCCTCCCAGTGTGGCATTTGGATTCACCACAGCAGTGTGACATTTTTAACTCATGACTCAGACGTATTTGCTGGTGGTTCAAGCACAACCCCTGACCCTTTTCTGTACAACAGCTTCCCAGCCAGCTGCTCCTCATACTTTATTTATGCAGTTGACTCAGCTTGCCTACGTGAAGGATCATGCTCTTCCCCCTCTTCCATTTCAGCTCACATTCCCCACGTTGCAAAGATAATTTTGAATTCTGCTCCCGCTGCCCAGTGTGTGCAGCTTCCTCCCTCCCAACCTGCCCACACCTTGAGGGTGGGGATCATTAATGAGCAACCAGGAGCACAGGGCAGCTCCAGCATCACACTTTTGATAGGAAAGCTGACAGTGGCCTTCTGTGTAGAAGTTTCAAACAATTTTACACACACACACACATGCTGTCACAGATCTCTGCAGACTCTGCTTTCTTCACTTTTGAGGATGTCAGGAGAGACAGGGCCAGAAGACTTCCCAAAGTCAAGACACAAGGGATTCAGTGCTTCTTCCCTGGCATGTTGTAGGAACAAAGTACATTGGTTGAAATTATTGTTTCCCCCCAAAATGCCATTCTTTAAATGTAATTTTGGTTTAACATATTTCAAAATTATTTTTTCATTGGCTCCTTCAGTTCCTAAAATAGGGGTCTTGATATCCTTCATGATAACCACCATTTCTAACAGCATCACACTGATCTCATTCCTACAAGTGGATTCAGATCTGGGATACAATTCAGCTGTACAAATCATCTCCATTTTTTTAGTTGGCCCAAAATCCATTATTATTATCTTTGTTGAAACAAAGAGTTTTTTAAAAAATCTACTTCTAAGAAAAGAAAAAAACAAAAAGATTGCCACTTTTACTCTATCCTGCCTACTCTCAGCATACATACAACTTAATTCAGCATGGGTCCACAGTACATTCCAGACCCATCAAGACAACTTTGCTCATAATGTGATTTTCAGTGTTTGTGAGAATAGGTTATTGGTTAAACAGATGGGGGAAGAAGGGAGCGAGGAGAGCTTTTGAAGTTATGAGATCATAGAAAATTTATTCTGATAGTCGAATCAAGGGACTTGAAAACTGGTGATAAAAAAAAAGGATTTTGCAATTTCTCATGTCTAGTTAAATTTGTATCTACTCAGGGCATTGCCCTTATACTGCAGCTGAAAAACCTGTAAGACATCCAAGGTTATACAGCAGCAGGGCACCTTCCCTGGCTTCTAATAAATTTAAATTAAGGGAGCCCTGAGTTATTGAGACAAAAGCTGAAATAGTCTTTTGTCTGACAGGCTCAGGAAAAGCAAGTGATCCCACCTGAAAGGATACATTTTGCTGAATGGGCATTCTGGAGTTGCTCTGCTAAAATACACTTAAAGTGATGTCAAGATAAATATCCTTATTTGTGTTTGCAATTATAATTTATACTCAATATATAGCACCAGATAGAACAGAAGAAAAATGACCTTTATAACATGAGGTATTCAGAAACAGCAGCACCAGAGGATAACTAAAAGGTTCCTATCAGATACAAACAGCTCCAAAGAAAGACATTTCTTGGATTTTGACTCAGCTGGGGGGCAATAAGGATTTACTGGGGCTGTCACAGGTCCTTGCAGCTAAAAGCCTTTGCAGGGGTCAGCCCCAGCTCGGTGTCCTGGCAAAGACCAAGTTCCCAGAGCACGGGACACAGAACAAGGGACATGGGAATCACTCCCTGCCCCCAGGATGCTTCTGCTTCAGCTCTCCCCTGTCTGCCTGCCCACCAGAACCTACAGTTCTCTGACCCTGTAAAATGTCCTTTCTGCCTGAAAAGCTGCAGGGACTGATAAATTGCCTTCCCTCTCATTCCAAGGATTTCTCTTCCTCCCCTGGCACACAGAACATAATTTCTATCATTCTGCATCTGCAGGAATTCTCATTAAAACTTCTGGAGCGCTGTCCTTATGATTATCCTGTTTTTCTAAAATTGAGGGCACACTTAGGGGAAAACAAAGACTGTTCATGACTTTCTCAGAGCAATACAATACATATGCAAATAAACAGATAAAACTCCCTCAGTTTCTTAGACAATTTCCACAGCCCAAATGGGTATAATTCTGCTTTCTTGCCCCCAACTAGAAGCAAAATGCCTCCCTTTTTCACAAGTTCAGTCTTCTGTTGTCATAAATGTTATCTGGAAACAGAGATACTGAAAAAGGAGTTGAAGTTTCAAAACCATTGGTCTGTGCCAGTAAATTTTTCGTGTCAAAAAGAACAAGAAAGGGCTTTATAAGAGCTATAGAAGTTTACTATTCAAATACTGCTCTAGATATTTGAATAACTAAATGAGGAGATAGATTATCTCCCTTTTATCACTTCAACAATTTTTATGTCAACAATTTCACCCCACTTCAAAACCCAGACTTGCAAATTTGTTTGGCCTCACAACTACCTAGCCCAACGAACAGCATCATGGACACGACTTGCAGGTTGGGCAGGTATTCTAACCCAAAATTAGAGATAAAACTCCTGCTTCTGTCCAAAGGGGTCACACTTCTCTCAAGCTACTGGGTTGGAGTGTTTTTTAGACAAAGAATTCTCTCTTGCAACCACAGCTTCACTAGGCCACCCTAACAGTAAAATAACAATAATAATGATAAAATTCAGCAAAGCATAAAAACTTGTAGAACAGTAATAGTGATGCTTCTGCCATTTTTATGGGGCACTAATCTGGTTGCCTCATATGGAAGCAGATTATGGGCTCGTAAAACAGCACAACGGATCTGTGGTGTAATGACTTTAGTAGGTACAGCAGCAGGTTTACTACAGCTCCCCTCTTGACAAGCTGTATGATGTAGGATGAGAAGTATAAATATAAAATCAATCTAAATTTTATTTGATTCTGATTTCCTCCTTATCAGGACAGAAAAAGATCAAAGGAGAGCATGAAGTAGCAGAGACAAATGCAACAGCCTGACCCATAACAAAAGCTAATGCTCTCAGCTGCCTAACTGTAAAAATATTTCATCAGATGCATGGAACACTAAAAGTATTTACACAATTCATACAAACTAGCAGCTTTAGAAGCAAGCCATCAGCTATACAATAGGAAAAAGTAAAGAAAAAGGCAGGATTAAGTAAATTGAGGTATTGCTCCAGAAGCTGTCATTTGAGTCACATCAGATCGTTCCATTTGTATGGAAGAATATCAAAACCATACCTCTGAAATGACAAAATCATGCATTTTATGCCAGCCTAGAAAAAAAGGTAAAATGACAATTTTGCTTGATTGTATATTTTTTCTGCTCTGTTTACAAAAGAGTAATTATATACATTATATAAAATTATATATAAATATACATATAAATTATATATATATTCATTTTACATATTCATACAAAATGGATACTAACAGAATAAGACTCAGCAGCTGATAAGTGATAAACAAGATAGAGTGGTTGTATGTATCCAATGCTCAAAAAGTCTACTGAACATCTTTTTGCATCAGCTACCAATATAATATCGTACTATTGTCTCTATTTCTTTGTGTCATTTTGAATTTAAAGATGAGACAAGGACCTGTTTTTGTTTCAGTTGTTATTTAGTGTGTAGCAGCATGAAATTCAGGTCTGCAATCGTAGTACCTAGTTTTTAAACACCACTGCACTTCTAAATAAAACCTGAATCTCTCTTATCATCCATGATAGGGCTGTGAAAATGGAAGCTACACCCATAATTTTTTTTAAAAAAACTTCTTATTGGACTTACAGTTCTGTTTCAGAGCAGTTTGGAGGAATTGTAACAGAAAAGTTGCTATTGTGCCATACTTCAATAACAATGAAATTTTTGACAGAGCCTTATTATGTACAATCTGAAGGTATTTGAATATAGTTGCAAATTCAGCCCTACCTGAATTTAAATACTCTTTGAAGTTTTGGACTCTCCTGCTGCTTCCCTCTAGCATGTCCCAGGGCCGTGTGGCAGGCCCTCATGTAAGATGTAATCAAGAAGAGGTCTCCACTCCTCCACACTGCTAAATTACTGCTGGTGTTCCAGAATTAAGACCTTCAGGCACCAGGAGAGCAAATAACAGTACCTGCTCTGAGGAGTCTATAAACTGAAACCTAAGTTGTACAAATGTCCAGTGTATTTCTTGTTCACAAGACTGCTCTCTGAAAATAGTCTCTCAAACCTCTGAAAGTGCTGCAAACTTACTGTGTGCAAACTCCCACATAGCCTCTTCCACCTCATCAGCCCAGAAACTCCATGAGTCAACTGTTACCTTTTCTGCTTTCACATACACAAATAAAAAATATTTACCATTTTCTGCTCATACTGCCTGATTCTGTCTTCAGCCACATAATTTTTTTATAGAAGCATGAAATTTGTCTAATATATTAATAGAAACAGCAATCCAACAAGTGCTTTAGATTAAGATGTTTGCAAGACTTGCCTCCCAGACTGTGTCTCTAAAACAGACAGAGGAACAGAGAAAGGAACTTTTCAGACATTTTGAGGGTTTTATACAGATCAGAATAATGTCAAAAGCAATGTCTCTGGTAAGACTGGGTTAATAAAATACTTCTTGGTTGAAAGTGGGCTTGGTAACAGCTCTACATGCAGAAGACCTGGTGGATCATTATAAAATGTACCACGAATATAAAGGCCAAACATGTAGGATGTTAATATGCACACATCCACCAGAATCAGAGAAAACAATAAAGGGATCTGTTAGCAAATAGAAATCCAGTTAAATAAATGTCATAAACAAATAAAAGAGTACCTAAAGATCTTTGAGTTTCAGCTGCTGGATTGCCTCTGCCCCTCAACCCTGCCTTTCAGTGTCCTTCTCTTTTACATGATCAGAAGTCAGGCTGCGTGGCCTGGGCAGCACAATGTTATTGCTCTGCTTTGCATCAACCAAGGAGCTATCTAGCAGCAGGATAAACTGCCATAAAAGCAAAGTTATCTTACTTCTATGTAAATTCCATCTTTGACCTGCATGCATCTGACGGTGCATATTTTATTGTGCTCACTGGGTTTTCATTAGACCCCCCGTCATTTGCTGAGAGGTTTTTTAACTTCATTTAAATCTCCTTGTGCCTCAGAAATGTCAATAAATGTCATTGTTATCATCAGTTTTGTCCTGGGTTGACTTTTCTGAGTTTTCTGTCTCTGGATTTGATTAAAATTGGGAAATAAATAGCGAATAACATATTGATTGCAGGCTGGGAAAGGTTGCAGATAATTTATTATCTGTGAGCATGATATCAAGGTTTTTTTCTACCAGAATTTTCAGACTAACAAAATTCATTCTGATGGAAAAGTGGGTTTATAGCTATTCTTTAGTGCAAAGTAGTTTTTCAAGTCTTTGCTTGGTCATCTATAGACCATAAATCAAGCTAAGATCAATGGTAGTTACCTCATACTGTTAGTTTAGCAGACCTTAAAAAGGAAGCTATTAGAGATTATTAAACCTGAAATCACAATGCCTTACTTACAGGGGAAGCAAGAAAAAAAAACAAGAAAAAAATACAAAAAAACCCCAACAGACATTGCCTGTGAACATTAATCTAAACCATAATTCATTGTATTAGCAGTAATTTCATTATATTGCTTTATCCAGACTTACAGAAGAGTAATTATTTGGAGCTATATGTTTTAAACTGACATTTTTACAATCTCCAATACTGCATCACTAGCCAAGAGAATGAAAACTTAACTCACCAGCATATGCTTCTGCACTTTTCATCATACCAATGAACCCTTAAGAATGCTCCTGCTTTCAAATCTTTCCATGACTGGGAAAATCTGAGCATAACAATGGCAATGATTTAGAGACAGCAAAATTAGACACAACCAGATAAGACATCAATCAGGCCCCTCAGTCTTTGCTGTTTACCTCTCAAAGAGTACCTGATCTAATGCCCATTTAGTCTAGAGGAGCTCATTTACAATTTCAATTGTAATTACAGTCAGAGCCTTTGCCTCTGACTGCTGTCACAAGAGGAGACTGCTGGTATTACAGCAAACTGAATTAATAATAAGAAAACATATTAATGTGTCTGGTGGGCTGAAGAATCACCGTTATATTTTATTCCTCTGAAATACCAACAGTGCTGCTGTTTATTAAGGACAGCTCAGGTAAGAAACTGTTCTACCACACACCAGGAAAGAATGGCAGAATGTTCAGAATTCCAGAAAACCTATAAGGAACACCACCAGGAGCAGAGCTCTTGGTGGAAATTGGCCCCCAACAACAAACCCTGTCCCCACCTTTGGCCTGTCAGAATCACAGTCACTGCTCTGTGGCTCAGGTGGACTTACAGACTGGGTGTCAGTGGATGCCACTAAGGCTAATTCCCAGTAGCACAGAAAAAAATGTATTACGCTTTTCCAGAACCATCTGAGACACCCCATTTCCATCATCCCTAAATCCCTGGCAACTTTAATCTTCTCATTCTCACTCATGTAGGGAGTTAGGGAATCCACATGTTGCCTCAGATGGGATCACTTGCTAAGCAGGTTAAAACTGGTATTGTGATTACTGTAGCACCAAATTCAAAAGCCCCTGAGTTATTCCAGCAGTTCTCTAGATTGAACAGACCTGGCTCCCTGTATGGCAAGTGCACAGTAGCAGCAATACATAAGCAACCAATTTATTAGAGGGCACCACCTCAGGCATGTTAGTCCTTAGGTAACAGAATACAGGAATACAGACTGGAAACATTAATCATTCCATTTAAGAGACAAAAATGAAAATTGCTCAGCAATACTTATGTACATACATAAGTATATATATAATAACTGCTAATCCATACACCAGCCCCTAGGTTCAGATCAGGTTTTCCAGGTATGTCCACAGTCAGGAAACCTGCCACTATAAAGTGACACTGTCAGTCAAACAATGTTAACAGATGATTAGTATGAATACAAAATAAACCATTCTAGGAGTATTGAAAATCCAGAATTTAGTACCTCTGGAGCATTTAGGACAAAACAAAACAAAACAAAAAATCAAGTGGTACAATATGAGAGGATTAAACTTAATATTACCTTCTGGACATTTTTAAAGAATAAACTTGTTTTCCACTACAGTCATGAGCAGTTGGAGGACAGTTACCATTTATTACAGGGAAGGACTCTTGTAAAGACAGAATGAGGCAGAAGAACTGTCTCAACAATAACAGAGATAGAAATGAACTGTCTGGAGACAAGATGCCTCGTGTAAGGTATTGAGCTGCACACAGTTTGTTCTGTGTCTTATTCATTTGTAATATCAGGGGTCATGGTGCATTTTCTGAGGGCCCAGATGATTGTATTGCTCCAGCTCTTGCTTTCTTACTAATGTGAAAACAGAAATATGAAGCATGGAAGAAAAATAGCCCAAGTTTGAAGGTGAGCAAAATGGCAAACAGAGCAGAGAGTCATCCCTGTGCTTCCATTTCAAGCTGAACCCTGGCATTAGCCTGTGAACTTTGCTTTCCAACCACATTCCCTCTGTGCCCAGGACCCGTCTTCCACCAGTGGACTCCTAATGGTGCTGCTGTGACAGAAGAAACACTCTTATATCATTTACAGTCCTATGGGGACAGATCCTATGAAAGTAAATGAAAAATAAACATTACTGAAGTTATTCTGCTTCTTGCCCCAAATTATTCAGACAGTGCCAATGACCCAAACAACAGATGACTGCTCATTATCAGCTGCAATAAACATGAAAAGGTAGATTCTACAGAGTTATTTTGCATAGAAACATATCTAATGTTTCATCTTTCAATATTTTTAGTTAATCTAGAGATGGATTTTCAAGAATTTCTGAGAGACTTCAGCAACACGAATTCCACTGAAATGAATGGGATTTTTTCTCCTAGTTGCTTCCCACTCTCCTCATTAAGTCTAAGATATTATTTTCACCGTTTCTGTACCTAGATTATAAATGTCTGCAGCATTTCCCAATGTACAATTAGAGTTGGTAGCTTCCTACACTGCCCAAATATTAATACAATTTAGAAACTTGGGAAGATTAAGTCCAGCTGCAGTAGCTTCATGCCCTGCACATTAAGCTGCCCTCAAGCATTTGTCCATGAGGGAGGATATTGTCAATGCCTATGAGAATGAAACCTGCCTGGTACAGACAGTACACCTGGCTTATAAAAACACAGAACATGAGCACTGGAACCTCATTTCCATGAAGCTCACCCATATCTTGAACTGCTGAAAATTAGTGTAGGACACCTAACTGAAAAGATAAGCAAAGAAAAATCTTGGAATAAGGACTTTTTTTCATGAGTATTATTATTCTTTTTCCACTGCAGCATCTTTTCATTGTCATGTTTCAGGCAATGACAAACCGTTTCACCTCAGAAACAATCAATGGGATGTTTGAAGTGGTACAGGGGGCAGAGGGATGTACATATACAATTTTTTTTTTCTGATTTCCCTAGTCACCCACTTACCAGTGATTCCATGACACCCCATGTACACACTGGGCAGCATCTGTTTTTTAAGCTGCAGCACTGCATCCCTTCAAAGCTGGAATAGAATGCTCCCTACACTCAGGATTCTGTGCTAATGCCTGCTGCTGACTCCGAGGCAATGCCCAATCAACTGCCTGAGCAAAGTGTTGACAGACCCCGGAGATGCTTCTCTGCCCCTGCCGTGATGAGAGGGCAAAAGGAGAAGGAACAGAGTCCATTAACAACTTGAGAGGGATGTCAAGGGATTAAATATTGTTCTGAGTTTAGTATGAGATGTGGAATGACTCACAGCTCCTGCTGATCCACTGGGAAGGGAGGAGCAGGCTGCAGAGGCAGATAGTGAGGAAGAGGCTGCAGAGGGAAGGTGAGCAAAGGATGCTGCAGAGAAAGAGCAGAAATTTAGCCCAAACTTTGAGGTACAACCTCTGCTGAGAAGAAATATATAGCTGTATTGCCTCACACACACTTTCTCCTGAGGCCTTTGAAGGGTGCAATTTGCACTCTTGCAGTTGTCCCTGAGCCTGGCATCAGAGAAGGGATTGATCATGGATACCATTTCCTCTTGGTTTTCCCTTTGCCTGCTGCCAGTGGAAATACCCAGAGCGTGGAAGGGCAGCACCTACACTGTGAGCAAAAGCAGAATCTATCTGCACAAAGCCATAATTTAGTTCCTTGTGACCAGCTGAAGCTTGATGTTCATCTCAAAAAAGGGATCTAGAAAGCTCCTCAAAGGGACATTCTCAGGTGCAGGTGTGACAGTGAGCACAACAACTTTCCTTCCACATTTTATTACAATTAAATATCTGGTTCATAGCCCTTCACTGCCTCTTAGACCCCTGCATATTTTCATTTTTCATTTCACTAAAACACCTTCTTTATTTAGATAAATCACAGTTCAGAAAACCCTTATGCAATTCTGAGCATTGTAAAGTTTGCTGAAATGAATCCAGTGCATTATGTGGGCAGAGAAAAACACATCACTCCTGTACTGCTCTAGAGAATATCACAGAGAGTGTAACAAAAGAAATGTTTAATTACACTGCCACTAAGGCTTACTGAGACCCCCACCATCCTCCTCATCCCAGTACAATAGCAATAATCAAGTTAATCAGGAAGCTGGTGTTTATAAATCAATTAATACATCAATTAATGCACTGCTTAATATGCTGCCTAGAGCAGCTATTACTGGCAGTACATGTCTGTTAATTGCTTCCTTCCTACTCCACTGGCTCAGTGGGAATCTGTTGGCAAAAGGCACCACTCGTGTTCATTTTTCTGATACTGAGAAAGATGCTGGACCCTCGCATTTGTGGGTTGTGGCATGCAATAACCTGGGTGCCTGGCTGCCTCTCTGTTCCACTGCCCAAGAAAAAAACCTTCCTCCCTGGCATCCTACCAGAGGCAGGGGGTGAAGCACACTGCTTTGCAAGAGAAGATGTGTAATGAAGGACACTGCATTCCACTGCATCACCCCCAGCCCCTTCTCCCCTTGATCCTGCAGCATCAAGGCCGGCAGAGGGACTGCATAAATCACAGAACCAGCCTAAAAATTGATCCTGCAGGATGTATGTGACACATCAGCAGGGACCCTACACCTTTCAAAAACTGTTAAATGAGTATTTCGTGGAGTAGCTGTGAATAATTGCAACCTGTTTTGCCTCAGCACAGCAGCACACCACAAATCAGAAATTAGCTTCAGAGGTGTAGTCACAGAAGTCACAAAGAATTTGAGGTTACAGTGAGGTAAAGGTCCTCATGTCCATCAGTCCCCTGCTTTAGCCTTGGTGCTCTCCCAAGGTTCACTTCCCTTAAAACTCGGTACATAAAACACAGACTTGCCAATATAGAACAAGCTTGGTTGCTGCTGAAACTCGATAACATACCGTGGAAAAATCTGTCCCTGGTATTTCCCAGCCTTTTTTCCTCTGGTGCAAAGTACAACAATAATATGTAGCTTTAAGCAAAATGGTAACAGGCTTTGCACAATACATCTTTCCCACCACTACACACCTGATTCTTCAGCCTGAGTTAGGGGAATTGTCAGTACTTATTAAGCACAGCCTTGCATTAAAATGCACATAAGGTGAATTATCCATTCAGATTTGAGGTTTGTGGATTTGGTTGTATCTTGGGCTTCAACTAGACTGTTGGGAAAAAAACCAATTTTGTATTTTTGGATTTTGTTAGGTGGGATTTTTTTGGTTTGGATTTTTTCGGGGTTTTTGAGGGATTATGTTCAGTTTTGGAGAGTGTTTTTATGGGTTTGTTTGGTTTGGTTTTATCTGTCCATGTTATCAGAGAAAATAAACAGCGCTGGTTAAAAATAGATTTCTTGAGTTCAACTCTCCATCTTCCTTTCCTTTTTTCCTCTTGTGTTTTCCCTCCCTGAAGTGTGAAAAAAAAATCTTAACTTTCATTATTGCTTAAAAAAGGATAAACAGGAGATTTTTCTGTTATGAGAGGTTATTATAGACTAGCAATCAAGTTCTAATTCTACTTAGCTGCATAATTGTTGTAATTAAATTGTATTACTTTGGGCGTATGACATATCAATTCATTGGCTTTCTATACAATTAGACTGCAATAAATCAAAGTAATTTGCTGCCATATTATATGCAGACACTTATATGAGATCTCGTTATCCTCAATCTGCCACAAAAGGTTTTATATCTTAGTGCATGCAAAAAAAAAATATATGGCAATAATTTGTTGAATTTTAAATTCTGAGACACCTGAAGTTTTTGCACAAACCTTAAAAGAGTTTATGTCTTTAGAGATGGCTGTTCAATAAAACCCAGCAAGTCAGAGACAAACATAAAACAGAGTAGCAATGATATATAAATACTGAATGTTCTCCACAGAAAACCAAAGAAAACACCTCAAAAAAAGAATCTCCAAACCAGCAAATGCAAAGCAGATAGTGAAGTTAAAAAAAAATCAGGCCAGAAACTCCTCAGGTGTGGAGAAACTAACTCCAGTCATCATCAGATGAGGTGCTCTCAACATCTTTATTAAATAAGGCAACAAAGAAGATAAAGACACACCACAACGTACAAAAAAAAAAAAAAAAAAAAAGGGGGAAATGAGATATTCTGGAGCTGTGAAATGGATAGTAAATTTGGAATGGATGATGCTTTCAAAGGCACTCTGTATTGACTGAGCACTGCTTCAAGTGAATGGAAAAGAGCTCTCAGCAGCTGAGGGAGCTGAGCTAGTTCAGTGCTCAGTGGCTTTGAAAAGTTCTCTGTGTAACATGCAAACCCCAGCAGCTTTCAAACTTGCAACACACTGATTACACAAACTTCCACTGCCCACAGGCCTGGGGTTTCAGCGCTGGTGCAGTTTGCAGCAACGCTCGTGTTTTTAGTGAGATACCTGCCAAAGAATTCTTTTTTGTCTCTGGTTATCCATGTAAATACAAAACCTTTTGAAAACTCAGCAGCCTATGCAACCTCAGCCCTGCAAACAGGGCAGACAGTTCATAACTGAAGGATTGTGCCATTCCCCAGGCCAAAATTAAGGCATATAATCATGGTTTGAGGCATGATAGTTGGCTTCAGATTGCAATATGAGAAAATAGCTATAAAGCCCCAATACCCACTCCCTAATGGGGAGAATTCCCTCTCCAGGATATTTCCCCCATGATGGCCACAAAACCACAAGGTTGTTTTTTAATTTGAACTCAAACTTTTTCACTGGAATGGGCTTAGTTTACTTTACAGTTTCCAAGGGATTTAAAAATGGGAAAAAAAACACCCCCCAGCTTTTGGAAATACACAAGACATTTAAACAATATAAAAACATCCTTCTGTAGAAAATAAGTCATAGCTATCCACAGATGCACTGCTTAGAGATGCAGAGTCTCAGGAATGATATTACCTGCTGTACAGTTCTGCTAATTCAGATAAAGTATATTTGAAGAAAAAACATTACATAGACACTTGCCTTCGATTTCTTGACCATGTCTAAAAAGAGTTCACTGCTCTTAAGTCCATTATTCAGCATAGAAAGATGCTTTTCTGGAGCACAATAGCCTACACAACCAGAAAACTCCTGTTCCTCTGTGAACTTTTCTTTAATGAACTTCATGGAATAGAATTTGCCAAGTCTGGACACGTCACTGATGCTCAAATACACCAAAGATTTATAGGCAGAGATTCTGGCATGATTCACTGTTTGCCTCTGAACTAAGATATAGAAGGCACATTTCTGGACAGGAATGTAAAATAGTGCTAGTAAGGTAGTGCTGAAGGAGAGCAAACGGGAGAAAAGGAATTTCCATACACAATTTTTAGGATGAGAAGCTGGAAAAGGACAGGAAAAATAAAAAAAAAGACACGGAGATAGAAAACTAGGTCAAGCAAATGGTGAAAGAGACAACAACAATCAAGATTAAGGAAAGAATTAAAATAAATAAATAATTGTCCCACATAGCATGATTATGGGCATCTCTTAGTACATCTGCCAGAAAGAGAAATGTAGGGAGCAACAGCTTACATTTTGCCACTCTAGGTTTAAAATTGACACATAATGCAAACAAGGAATTATTCATGCAGATTTTGGTCCTAAAAATACTAGTGAAAGCTATAATTTTATAAATTAAAAAGTAGTAAGAGATAGGGTATGCAGTAAAAAGGCAGACTGAGTCTGTGCTCCACTGAGAAAGGCTCTCAGTGCTGAGGACAAGAGAAGAAATCACCAGACTGAAAATGGATGTGCCAGTTCCACATTTCAGAGTCATGGAACATTATGGACCTTCATTCCTAGGACGAGAGGGTGAGGTTACATTTTCTTATCAAGAAGAAAAGGTACTACTCTCCTCAGTGAGCTAATACATTATTTCTGAACAGCTCCAGATCTTGCTTCAAATCTACCACATCCTTCTTACCAAGCAGCTCCAAATTCATCACAAGCTACCAATGAAGTGAAACCATAAGACATAAGAGAAGTTTGTTAGTGGAATCCAGAAGACAGAAATGAAGAAAAGAGTGACAAACTGAACTTGCCATTCCCAAGAACCAGTCTACATGTTTCTATAAATGACTAATCAGATATGAGTGAAAAAATACTTCTGGTAAAATGGATCAAGATAATCTTACAAGGTTATGAGACTGCAATATTGCAAGGAAAAAAAACCCCAAACCACCAAACCATCAAACAAAATAAAACACAACAACAATAACATTATTAACATTATCCAGAAGGTCCATGGGGAGTTAAAACCACTTTTATTAATACAGATTTTTCAGTATTTAGTGATTTAAGCTTGTAAAGCACTTTATAAAAGGTAAGAATAGATGAATGGTTGCTCCCCCTAGGACACTACACCTTTCTCCATCACTTCATAGCTTTGTCTATACATTGACTATACAAAATGAGGTGTTTTTTTCTCCTGCTCTCTCCTCTTGCACAGGTAATTATAATTGTAATATAGAAATGGTCTTCCAAAGTAACATCACCATGTCCTACAAAATGTCTGTTTAGCATATTTAAATCACTAAACATTCCAATTACCCCAGGGAAAAAAATCTATTTTTTTTCTAGTCATTACTTTTAATTCTTGAAGTATTTCTTCATGTGGAGAAAGACACAAATGGGAACTCTCTCTGTAGTTTTTATTATCTGCTGTTGTAACAAGTGCTGTGAGGATGTAAATTAAAGACTTTGTAATGCCTCCTGTCCCTGACCAGGGTCATCAACCCAGCAGAACACACATTATCCTGTGTGTCTCAGAACCCTATTTTGTGAAGTTTAAACTGAAACCCTTAAAAGATCCTTCAGCAGGGCTGTCTTTGACATCTTAATGCAATCTCTGCTGTTAAGCCTCCTAGCTGATTTCCTATGTAATATGTGCAAGATTTTGATGCAATTCCAAGCTTGTTTCCTACAATATATAAATGACAGAATATCTCAAGTGCTATGTCTGCTCTGTGAAAGCCACAAAGTGTTTTTCAAGTAATCATGGAATCTAAAGTGGGTTGCTTACTATGACTGAGTAATGCATTTCAGAGATAGAAGTGCTTTTGTATATATAACATCATGATTTTCCCTTTGATCTCAGCTATCACATTCAGAAGTATCCTAATCTTGGAGTTTCATAGCTCCTCTTGAAAGTTTATCAAACAAAGCTTTCATGAAACATACACATATTCTTTGGTATACCACATATTGTGATTTCTGCCTTTTGGTAATCGTGAGCCTACTCCTCCCCATGATATTTTTGAGCAGAGGTCACACCTCTTAATTGTGCTTCATATAGCCCATTTTAAAAACAGTCGCTGTCTCCTTACACTGTTGTGAATTTTGTAGTTTATTTAACGTAATTCGGCAACACAAATAGGAAAAAAGTATCCACAAAAATATTACACATATTGCAATAAACTATGTGTCTCTATAGAAAACATTTGCAACAGTTTCAAATTTAAATTGGCTCCAGCAAAACAGATTAACTGCTTTTAATGAACAAAGCCAATGTCAAAAACATGGTAAATTCAGAGTAGCAGAATCCACGTTTCAAACTTTTCTCTCTACTTCTTTTTTAATGATAATGAGTTGATTGACATCCTCCCCAGAGGGGCAGACTTCTGAACACTGATAATATCACAAGCAGCTGAGCAGATTCTTTCACTAACCATTCGAAATTGCTGGGTATTGTAAGGTATTCCTCTGCTAGTGCTGGCAGTAATGAATACCTAGTTTTGCACAGCTTCAACCACATGGGGGAATCACATTTTACTGTCTTCAATTTTCAGCTGGTAATCTCATACACCAGCATATTTAATACCCTTCTGATTTATAACAGAACACCCACTAATATCTTCTCAAGCACATATTTTCAAATCCTTGCACTTGAGGACTTCACAGGTGGGGGGTAAATTGCAAGGATTTGCCTTCTAAAGGTTTAGCAGAAGTGCTGTTACCCCCTACCTGTGTGTCTCTCTGTCCCTGCCATATTACAGACCCAGAATTACAGAATCCACCATAAATCTTAATTTTCTGGGCTTCCTCATGGGAAAAGATCTTGCATCTGGAATTGAGCACACAGCTCTCTGCAAGAAATGAACATCTTTTCCTTCCCATCACCGCCCTCCGTATGTGTGTCTCCAGAGAAACAAAACAATTAAAGCTCACAATATCTAGGTGTTTAGCTACTCTCAAGTATTCACTACTGTTACCAGTGAACTGCCAATCCAGGGCTGGTGGCTTTCAGTGACATAAATATCATTCCATAATATTCCCAGAACTCTGGGCATTCCTTTGTCACGAAGAACTGGGATGATGGGCTCTAGGATCTAGAGGACACTTTCAACTCCTGTCAAATCACCTTCAAAGAAGTCATGGGGTTTTATCCATTTCACCAGATCTGTTTTGACAGCACTAATGGCTGATTGTTGCTTTAACTATCCACATAACATGTCATAACTCTGTTAGAACATCTGTTATTAATTTACATTGCTAAAGAGCCAGCAGGAGCTGCTATGTTTATTTTCCAGCAGTTCTTGCTGTGTGGATGCTTTGGAGAAATGATGCAGGCACTGTTCACCTGGTGCATATTTAGGCCCTTTTCAGTGACTGAGCTGAGAGTATGTAATGCATCTAACAGGAGAGGACAGCCCTGCTTCTTTAATTGCAGTCAACACGTGAACCACACTATCTGTGGAAGCAGATGGGTTCTGACAACAATTTTTCAAATCTTGCTGAAATGCCACACTAGTCAACACGAGTGAGGTTGTGATCATTCAGCTATCAGAACAATCTGACTTGTTCAACTCTCTCTTTTGCAGCACAAAGTCCTGGTCTGATGTTAGCTGTGTTTGAAATAATTTTTATTGTCACTCAAGACGTCATGGCCCTAGAAGTTATGAAAGATACATCAGAAGCTTCTGATGTGCTTTTGGCCTTTGATTTCTATCCAGGCTTATAAAAACATTTGCAAATGGCTCCTCTTGGGAATGCAACACTCGGACTGAATTTTATATAGAAGCATCTAAATGCTTTCTTTCTACAACTGAACAGAGAAGAAAGTACAGCCAAGGGTTTGTCTTCTTTGTGATCAGCTTCAGAGTTCAGCCCTAAATTCTGGTACCCTGCTTGTCCAAACTGAACACAAACCAATTAAATTCTAGGGTTTTGAAGTCAACCAACCGGTTTCCACCAAAACAAAATTGAGTTGTTTCAAATATTTTACTCCAGGGACTGTTACCTACATTTTATTGTGGATAAAACTGTGCTGCTTTGGTTCTCCTCACTATGTGTAGTCCTCCAATACTATATCACAATATCCACTGCACCCTAAAATCTGCCCTTCCTTCTGTGTTCCAA
This sequence comes from Taeniopygia guttata, assembly GCF_048771995.1. Classification (NCBI taxonomy): domain Eukaryota; kingdom Metazoa; phylum Chordata; class Aves; order Passeriformes; family Estrildidae; genus Taeniopygia; species Taeniopygia guttata. The sequence goes on along the minus strand of NC_133024.1, from coordinate 13,505,388 downwards.
AGCATGCAGTGCAGACTTTTGGCTCTCATGCTAGGAAAAAACCAAAGTTCATTTATAGTCTTTAACAATATTTCAGACATTTTGAATTAGGCAAGAAGCCACTCACATACAAATAACCTTGTTTAAGGTGCAGCTGCAGGATGCAGAAGAGGTCTGGATCAACTTCTAAGCAGTGCTGAGACACTTGCCTTCCAGAGCAATTCCACATTTTTCTTTTCAGAGGCATCATTACTGCACTGCTGGCTTTTGAACTCACGTTGCCATAGCAAACACTGCACATTGTCTCGTTATTATTTATGCTTTGAAGGCTTCTGTAGGCAATTATTTCAAAACAGAGGTATTTGCATTCTTGAGACTGAAACATTGTGGATCTTGGAATTCATACCCCAGTGTGTGCCAGCTAAATCACTGCTTGCATTTGACCACTGTGGGGTTATGGAGCTTGCCTGGGGTGCTGTTGTTGGCAAGATACTGGAGGGTCATTTCTAGATGAGAGAGAGATTGTGAGAACTGGGGCCTCACAGGCCACTTTTGACAAAGAACAAGACAGGAGCTTTTGTCACTTCTGAGTGACAGCAGGAAACCTTGAGATACGGAACCTACTTAGTAAAAATGACTAAAACACAAAGCAAAGGTACCCAGTTCAGCATGCACACAAGCCAACCCTCCTTAACTCAGCAAGAGTCAATGAATTTAACAGGAGGTTACACATAATCAAGTGCATTATCATCTGCTGAATAAACTGTGAACAGTGAAAAGTTTATCTGAAGCTTGTAAAGCTGCACATATTTTAATGGTAGCAAATAAAACAGGAAAAAGGGGCTGTGCTTTAGGCTTTCCTAACTGTCTAACTTGTACTGTCTAGAAAATTACCACATTACCTTGTACAGAGCCTCAGGATCTGCCAATTCTTTGTAACAAAAGCATGGAAATGTCTAAACATCAAGTATTTTCACCATCAGTGTGTTCATCTCCCTCAAATAGCTCCAATACTGTGAATTTTTACAGTTACTCAATATGAACTGTATGTACCACAGAACAAGTCTCCATATATGAATGAGGGCATAAACTTCACCTGTGTTTTGTTCCTGTAAATTGTGACACACTGGGCAGGAAAAAGACTTGGATCATAACATTACATGCCGTTTTCCAGAGCAAGACAATACCTTAGAGATGAACACAAGATTGGGAAGAAACATTTTTTTCCCAATTCAGTGGTTTTGAAGGTGGTGTGACACTGACATCAGATTTAAATACCACCAGTAAATTCTGCAAGAAGTAAAAATGAAATCGTATCAGCCTGAGTTTACACCATGAACCACAGCAAGATCCTTTAGATGCCCTTCACTCTTTTTTGGTTTATTTCCAAATTTTACTGGTGTGATTTTTCTACATAAATTGAAGTAAAAACCCTATTTTTCATGACAGGATGTGGTTTAGGAGATATTGTGATGTTAAAGAACATTTTGCATTTTATCTTAGGTTGTTCAGCTGATGTTCCTGGCTATTTCTGGAGGGATATTTGTTACACAGCTTTGCAAGTGACCCACAAGCATTTGTGTGCCTATCAGGACATGACATGGCCAAATAAAATTGCATTGACAGCTACATACAACCCCCTTTTTTTTTTTTTTTTTTGCCTAAAAATGGATATATAAATGCTTGAGAGAGGACCTTAGTTTCATATTTATTAAAATAATCACACTTCTGCACAACAGAAAGTTAGATTTATTTTGTTATTGTATATAATTTCTTGTTAATATTGTAATTTTAAATAAAGATACCCTTGCAGTAGAAACACAGTTGCTGGGATTTTTCAAACAAAAGGAATCCTGGAAAGGCTTTGATGGCACTGAGATTACTTGAGTAGCCATAGAAAAATGGACAAATTGAAGGCTGGTAGGCAACAGGAATAACCAAAGATGAACAAAATAAATAACTCCTTAGCACTGACAGATTATTTGTTGGCAAAAGAGGAAGCAAGGATATGGGGGGAAAATACAATTTTAATAGAAGTTTAGTTGAGTGCACTGCAGCAAGGAATTTGAGTGCAATGCAAAATTGCATATTGTTTCACTTGGCTTCCACATGCTTTCCTGCCATGCTAATGAGGAAAATGTCTTTAAAAGATCAGCAAAGAAATATGAGTTTGTACCCGAGAATTAAATTTGGACGCAAGGTCATAAAATTTAGGTCACACAGTCCAGTGCACAGAGCAGTGCTGATAAATTCTGACAGAGGTGGTAATCAGTTAGGATGAAAGGAAAATAAAGAATTAAGGAAAACAACAGTTTTCACATGGTTGTAGTGCACTAAACAATTTCTATACTCAGATGCAATACAAATAGCTTGAAAGAAAAGGCAGCCTGTAGTGTGATAGCCATTTAGCCAAATGCTCTGAAAGCTGAAGGGCAATGTTCAAATCCTTTCTGTTTTAATAAATAACACTGGTATGAAATGAAACCCAGGACAAAGAAGATAAGCAGATGAGACCCATATAGCTTAAAACAGAGAGCTCAGATATAAATCAAGTCACCACGTTGCAGACTGTAGAGTTTTCAGAATTTAGAGGGTGCTATTTTCCAGTATCATGCCAGCGTCAAACTAAGACTGCCAATTACCCGAAAATACATCTGAATTAAAATCCTGTGTAGAATCAAATACAACCCATGTCCTTCTAATATTTTCCTTCCTTGTATGAGTCTTCCACTGTCTTTTAGTCTCACAGCCTAGGCCACATAAACTTAAACAGAATTTATAACAGGAACATGATGCAGCATTGCCTATAGCTGGTGAAATTATTTTCTGCAAATAAGGATTCTGTGAAAGAGCAGGGCCTCAACCGAAACAGATATTAGAACCACATAATTTTGAGAATGAAATAACCACATATTCAAATAATTCTAGTCTTTTAACGTAATTCATCTTAAAAATCATCAAGAATAATTGTTTCATGTTAACAAAAAAGGCGTCAGTGTGAAACTTTTTTTTTCTTTTTTAAGTTACGCAATGTATGGAACTGTTGAGTGTTCACCATTGGCCTGTTGGCAGTGCACAGAAGCAGAGAGGCTGTGCTAAAGGCATAAGAGCAGCATATTTGTTAAATCCTGAAGTGACATAATTAGAAAACTCAGCACTTTGATAGGGCTTAGTAAGACAAACAACAAATACTCTCAGGCAGGAGCTTGCTCATTTTAGAGCTGGAATAAAGCACTGCCTCAGTTTTCCTCCTTGCCAAAACAAGTTGAATTGGCAGGTTGTATTAAATGTCTCTTTGAAATGCCTTTTTCTCTAAAAAGATCAATCAATTTTTATTTAATAGGCTTGGATGGAATTACTTACTATTTCCAGGATACAATTTGTTTATACAAAATAGTAGCTTATTTCAAAGTCAACACCATTCAGTGTCTATCCCTATTTTCATCAATATCTAAGTCCCTCAAGGGTTGAATAGCTCCTGTAGTCTTTACCAATCCTTCACAATCCTTTGGGAACCCTTTTCAAAAACCTATTACAAATGCTTCACTCAGAGGAAAAACTCTGTGTTGTTTGTTTTTGATTTTATTTCACCCCGACCCTTCCAATTTCCATGTGAGGTTGGTATCTTCTCTGAATGCCCAAGGGTCTCTCATTGTGCCAGTGACTAAGATAGTCAGTTTGTCTTATATGTACCCATAGGCACTCTGCCAGCACCATGAAATCCTCTTCCCCCAGACACCCACATGTTCCTCTGCCTCTTCCTCTCACAAAACTACAGCTTGAAACAGCCTGGCTGGTCCTCTGCTTCCAGTAGTCCCAGAATGGAGAGGTCTTTTTGTAGCAATAATTTGGTGTACATGTCACAGATCAAGCTGACAAAAGAACCCCATAATAAAATTAAAAAAATATATATTACTGTCCCCATGTAAAGCCACTCTGAAGTGAGTTAAATATAGGAAATTCCCAGAGCCTGGTAACTGGGAAACAGAGGCCAAAAGTTTAAAGGTGTGTTGTGACAGGCAGTCAGCACTGGCCATAGATACAGCCAGACTGCTGCCTTATTCTGCCTTGCTTCTTGCTCAGGGGGTAATTTCTGACAGAAGCTGTGACTCACTGCAGAAGGTGCTATTTATCATAACTGTGTGTAGGAGAGTGAGGATCCAGTTTGAATAAAAAGTCTGATTTGCATCTTTAATGTATGATATAGTTTATATTTTAAGTTATTAATGAGTATGCTGATCAGAAGAAAGAAATTTGTTAAATATTTAATGTCAAACAAGCTTTGCTTAAACAAACTGGAACAGAAGAAATTTCTGAAGTTGCAATCGCAGCATTTTCAAGCCATGAGTTTATCAATATTCAAATACTTATAGGAGATGTTTGGGAATCTAAAACCACAAAACAATCTTGCATTTTTATAACACATTTAAATCAAAAGCATGTCAAAGTGTTTAACAAACTGCAGGCAAGGATCATTTCACCTACAATTAAAACACAGACATGGCTGCAATGAGCTTTGGAAGTGGTTTAGCAGCACAGGGGATCACTGCACAACAATACAGGAGAAGAACAAAGCTGCTACAACTTCAGAGACTCAGCATCAGTAGGGATTTAATCCTCAAGGTTTATGAATTCATATCAGCATGTCTGCAAAGTTAGGTCCCCACACAATTAAAGAAAATAAAATCCATAATAAATTAAGCAGATTGAAAACAACTAATCAAAAACACAGACTATTGTGGCTAGCCTATGAGTGTATTTTGAGAAGCAGGATGAGACTGAGCTCAATATTTCTTTATTAAAATACAGCTTTTTCGGTCTGCCGGGAGACAACATATTGGTAACAGACATATTCTGTGGTTCTGGTCATGGTGTAAAGTAAATAATAATCCCCCAAAACAATTCTGCTTATCAATCATCAACAGCTGGTCTCTCAACCTTTTCTCCCCACAAAAAAAAAAAAATTGGTTCTTAAGATCACAAGTCCTGATGGAACAATGTCTCTTGCATAACAGTACATAAATAGTGCACTGCCCCGTGGCCCTCTGGCCCTGAAGTGCTGGAGCACAGTCCTTACAGTCAGCTGGAAAAACAGGGACAGAAAGGGCAAAGCCAGGGTGAATATTCACAAACCACTGCTCAGAATGAATTGCTCTGGATTTGGCTCAGTATCTAATTTGGTTTGTCCTTTTGCTGTTTGAGGTATTTTTGATCTTAACTGATTGGCACTACAGCTCTGTCTTTAAGGCTATGTGGATTCCTGTTTAAAACCACAAAAAAAAAAAAAAAACAAACACCAAAAAAACAAAAAAAGAAACCCCACAAAAACCCAACAGCAGTGATGAAGTAAAAGCACCCACTTCTTCAACCCTTGCCTCAAGGAACCCTGACAGGAAACTAAGCTAAAAGCAGTCCATCATAACACACCCCCAATTCAGTTGTGATTTTGGTCAGCCTATTTTTAACCTCATTGAAAACAGGTGCAAGCAGAGCTATCCCTGTGTCGGACCACTGCAATCGGACCAGCTCATACATTTCACTCAGTGATGCTCAATGTGAGAAATTCTGGAGCAGTCCCCCGGGCACAGAGCACACCCTCAAACAGACTTCTGAGAGAGACCAGTCCTCACCAGGTTGTAATGTCACTGTTTTCTCAATATCTTTGCCTAGAATCCTGAATCTTTCGCTCTGTGGTGCATCCTGTGTCCCCTGTCACAGGAGAACTAAGTCCATGCTCTTGTCTCAGCCCAGCTACCCAAGTGCTGCCTTTGTGGCACTCTCATGAGAGCTAGATTGGTGAAAAATCAGTCTCTTCAGGCTGAATTTCCCATAGAAGAGTTCTAAACATGACATTTCTGCATAAAAGGCAGCTCTAAAAGAAATCTGTCCATCTGCACATAGACACTGCCTGGTTCTCAGCTCCAGCCAGGTAACAAGGATGTTCCACAATAAAGTTTTGTAAAGTCAACTGTGGTAGAGAATAGGAATTGCTCAGACACTGTAGCAATGATATAGGAGCATATAGAAAGATCTACAGGGTTGTTCTTCCTTAACTGTCCACATTCCTATTCCAACTGGTAATGCTCAGGAAATACAATCCATGAGAAAGGCAGCGAAAGTGGCTACAAAACTGGAAATAGGCAGCCCCTATCCTGCCCTCGGGTTTGTGATTTTATAATGAATTGGCACTTTGGGCAGCCACCTGAAGATGAGTCAGTGCTGTTCCTTAAACATGACCTCCTAGGAAGCCGGAGTGAAGCATCCTGATGCAGTTTACAATTCAGACAAGTTAGATAAGAGTGAATCAGCCTTTTACTCTGCCCTGCTGGGAAAGAATAAAACCAAAAAACAACCTACCAAAGAGTCAAATGGAAAATTCCTTTCCAGCTGCACACATGACTTTAGTTTTGGCCTTCATACAAGAGAGAAGGGCCATGTTCAAGTGCATAATTCCATGTGTTGCTTCCAGGTGGCAAAGGACAGGTCATTCCTTGTGTGGAGACTTTCCAAGTCTGTGTGTGTGTGCAGCCACATGTGCACAAATGAACATTTCCAAGTGCTGGAGTGGCATTCATTATTAAAACTCTCAAAGGAGACGAGTAAATTAAAGAGTCCACTTAGCCAGCCACCACTGGAATTTCACTGGAGGGCTTCTTTTTCATGAAATTAAGGCCTCTGATGGTGATAGATATTGGCTGGGCTGTTTGTAGGGTTTTTACAGCTTTTAATTAGCCAGGTTGCTTTATAAGAACTATTTTATATCAGTTGTCTTCAATGATTCTGTAGACTGCATATTAAAATTAAAAATTAATAAGTAAAGCAATCAGATCTAAAAAGACCAACATAATTCTGATTGTTATCTCAATAGATTTCTGGCTGCAATTTTGAAAATCACTACCTAATATAACAGGCAGATCACAAACAGGTCCTCTTCTCCCAGTTGAAAGTGTGTGACTTCAAAAAGTGCTTACTGATGTTGGAACTTGATCTTTCAGCAACATTTTTTTCAGCATGTCAGTGATATGGTACAATTAGTTCCTCATCAAAAAGAAATACAGCATCTCAGACTTCCAATTTTGCTATTGCAAGGGCTTGATTTAACATCCTGAATACCCAAACACTGCCAGGCAGCTGGGAGGGAATGGGATGCATTGAGATCTATCCTTTTATTAAAAGCATATTATACCTTAAGGGAAGTATGTTTTTCTATAGGGACTGCTCCACAATTTAATTACAGCAGACTATCCTCTCCTTTTATGAGATTCATCGGAGCTCAGGAAGCACACTGTGATTTGTATCAGCACATCCTGCCCTGTCAGGCTGGAATGGGTAGTTATGCTCTGTTCAGAAAAATAGTATGGTTGGCAAAAATTCTCTGGACAAACTGCAGAAATGACAGTACACTGTTGGCTCCACAAGGGAACATACATCATCCCACTAACAAACTATTACCCACCAGAAACATCTCAGAAACATGTGCTGGCTGAGGGAATACAGCACCTCACTATATATTTTTTTTCCTTATACAAGTCAGGCAACAGCTCTAAATTTCCAAAGTGGCATTTAATTTCTTTTGGGTTTTCTGGGGAGATTATATTTTACAGAAACAGAAATGCTGAAGACACCCTCAGGAGAAAAACCCGTGCATTTTGTATATTCAATATGTTTCATGATTTTACATTTCTTTAAACCCTTTAGTTGCATAACAGAATATTCTCATTTTTACACAGACATGCACAAAGAGGGTCTAAATACAACACTTAGGCAGAAAATAGACAATTTAATCTCAGAAGTATAGTGAAATCTGGATCAAATGTTGTCATTGCAGAGGATGTGCTTCTACTCATCATGGCATCCCCATCTTATGAAAGGGAACTGACTACATACTTATGTAAGTCTCAAGCTCTTTAAGTAGAGCAAGGAAAAAGGGACTGGCTGAGAGTGGTAAGAAAGATTTTGTTAGTGACATGCTATTTCAAACACTTGATAACTAAAAAATGTCATTCTTCTTTTACTGCTGGGGAACACTTTCACTAAGACAGCAAAAGGTTCCAGAACTGTAAACTGGAGGAGCTCAGGCAAGACTGATGATCTTGGAAACTTGGTGGTCTCATGGAGTCCTAACATTTTTGTTCCTTTTATTTGGTTTTGTTTTTATTCCTCCAAGTAATCCTCAGTGCCAGCATTATCAGAATGGATGAATATGTCAACTATCTTCTCTTTAAAACAAATTTCCAGCCTACACATTTTTGAGAACAAGACTAAAACCCAATTATCGTGCAAACTAACAACACAGAAATGAAGAGCAAAGAGAAAAAAATCAAACCAACCAAACAAAAAATCTCAAAGCATTAAGGTATCACTCATATTTTATGATATCCTCTAGATTTTTAAATGCTTGGGATGTGTAAAATTACTCGTTTATTATCTGCCTTGTCCTATTGTCAGCTGTTTTTACTGTCAAGTCTTCATCTGGTAGTCATGTGCCAAGGAAGAATTTTATGTCCTTGTTCAAGCATATCACAGCTGACAGATGCTGCTGTCTTTCCAGCAATGGTGCACAAGGAAATGCTCTCCCATCCTTGCTTTCCTCAAATCATGCAACAGGCTTGCAGGAAGGACTGCCTCTGCATGCCTTCCTTCTCCACACTGAGCACCTCAGACTGCATTTAAGGAAGATCCCAAAGGAAGAAGGGTAAATGTGAGCTCCTCAGAAGCTGGTCTTCTGAAAGAAGAGAGGACGCTGGAGGTTCCTCTATGGGTAGTGTTGGCATGGACAGTAAACAAGTGCAGAATATCCACAGTGGGCTGAGAAAAAACCCTACCTAGCCAGTCCCCTGCTTATCCAGAATGCCTGAAGGGCACAAAAAATCCCATTGTCCTCTGGCAATGGGACACAGGGTGGATGGAGGAATTATCAGCCAGAATTGTCAAGCTCAGAGGCTGTGACTGTCCTGACTTGGACAATGTATCAGGTTAACATTACTTTCACATGTTTGTTTCCCTCAAAGGACATGGATAATGCTCAAAGGCAATCTGACAAACTTTTAAAGGCATCTTCAAGAAGAAGAGTAATTCCTGCTAAGAAGCTTCCATGATTTCCTTCCATGCAGCAATAGCACCACTTCTCTCTATTTTTCCATGAGGTCTATCTGATCTGGAATCAGGTCTCCAAACAATTAAACTGACAGAGGAATAAATAATGGGGAAATTGCACACACAAAGAAAGGGAAACCTTGTGTCTGAGCAGCTGTGTTGGCAGCATAGGTGCTGAGCCACAGGCTACTCTCACTAAGGCCTGTAACATGGGATTTCTCTGGGCAAAGACCATGAAATGATTTATAATTTAAACTTGCATTATTAAAAATCGGCTCTAGATATTTGTGTCTGTCAGCCGTTCTCTTGATTTTACAAGGTACTGGCCAAGTTGGAGGCCAAGTTATTAAAAAATAATCTTCTTTGTTGTTGCAGTTATTGAACTGATGCTATCAAAAGGACTCTATGATTTATAGCATGTGTCTCTAGGGAGGCTTTAGTCCATTTTTTTTTTTTTTGCTCCTCTTGATATACATTTAAATTTGCCACTCAGTAAGATTCCATTTCTCTCTTTCCCCGTGTGAGCACAGATTCTTAGGTTACTCTACCATTCACCCTATTCTCAAGCAAAGATGAGTTTAGGCTGTGGTACATCTTTCTTTCCTTTTTGGAATTTTCTAAGATCATTTTCCCAATCAGCACTTTGTCCACAACACTTTGTCAACCTGGAAAGACTTACATAAAAACTGCATGGCTGGTTACACAACATTCTGTGCTTTCTGAAGCTCTGGAAGAAATATTTGAATGCTCCTGGAAGTTATTGAGCCCTGTTCCCCTTTGCCACTTACAGTGGGAAGGTCACACACAGCTGTGCTGGCCCTGACTGCTGCAGGGTCTGCAACTGGAAACAGAATGACAAATCCTATTGGAACTGGAGAAGTTTACTAGTCAGAGTGCCTGTTACAGCCCCTTGGGGTTCGGGATCCTAATTCATACCTTTGCATGGTACCAGCCAACATGATGGCTTTTTAAATCTTGCTCAGGATGTGCAGTGCAAGGCTGTTGAGATGTCCAAAGAACCTCACTCACTCTGCATGTCCTCAGCTTAGACACAGCAGGAACTCAACCTTTTGCAGCCGAACCTCAGTCTGCACTTGACAGCACAGCAGGACTTAAGGTCAGATCAGGACCTAAAACACTTGCAGCTTCAGCTCTGGCAGGCCTCCACTTGGTTCAACACACACCAAGTAGAGAGGCACTGGATAGAGAATCACAGAATCACAGAATAATGAGGTTGGAAGAGACCTCTAAGATCATCAAGTCCAACCTATGCCCTAACACCACAAATAGACTATAGCACCAAGTGCCAAGTCCAGTATTTTTTAAAACATATCCAGAGATGGTGATTCCACCACCTCCCTAGGAAGACAATTCCAGTATTTTATTATTCTTTCAGTGAAAATTTTTTCCTAATATCCACCCTAAACCTTCCCTGACATAACTTGAGACTGTGTCCTCTTGTTCTGCCAGTTGCTGCCTGGTGGAAGAACTTGACCCCCACCTGTCTACAACCTCCCTTCAGGAAGTTGTAGAGAGCAATAAGGTCACCTCTAAGCCTCCTCTTCTGCAGGCTAAACAACCCCAGCTCCTTCAAACATTCTACATCCTTGTAGGGCTTGTGCTCCAAGCCCCTCACCAGCCTCATTGCCCTCCTCTGGACACGCTCAAGCATCTCAAACAAACTTTAAAAGAAAAAAAATCAAAAAGTATTAATGGTTTCTGAGAGCAGTGCACTTTGAGGAGGAGAGGAGCATGTGCAGAAACTCAGAGAGAGTTGTCTCGCACAGACACAGGCAGGTAAGAGTTAGGGGCCTCCTGGGCTTCTCTGGGCACAGCAGAGGCTGCCCAGAGAACTGGTGATTAACAGCATTTTACTCTGCAAGAGGCAGCCCCTCCTGGCTTCTGGTTTCTGATGAGTTCCTGTACCTGGGGAGCTGTTGCCTTTCCTGATGAAAGCTGGCATGTGCTCCTGAGGTTCTTGTTAAACTGGTAATTATGCCCTCTCCCCTTATCCCTGACTGGAAGCACAGATATTTGGCAATGGAGTACACCCTGATACAGGTCTACATGGACATGGAATATTTATACTCAGTACAGAGAAGCATTTCCTTCTAGGCAGTGGCTCATTTGATCCAGTTTCTGTCACTTAGAATGAGTCAAATAACTTCTTGTTATAATAATAATTATAACTGACATTTCTCTCCCCTGATGATTAGTAGGGTCTAGAAAACTAGCACAGATCTAGATACAGTAGAAATCTGCAATTCGATGAGGTGAAACCCTAATCCTCCCAAGGTTCCTACATAAGGCAGTAGAAAAAGTCATGCATCTTAAAAGAGTTTCTAAGTTAGGCTGAGATTACCAAGCACAGCTAAATATTTCTACGGGAGGAAATAATCCAAGCCAAAGGAAAAAAAAAAAGTGAAAATAATATTTTTGGAAGGAAAACAGAAAAAAAGTATTACAGAAAGAAAAAATACTGCAAAACTAACAGAGCACTGTTAGTTCTGAGCCTTAGAAAGTTCCTCAGAAAACATTTCTCAAAGAATTCTTGTGCCTTTGCCCCAGTCCCATATCTCTTAAAGTGTTACTGACTTAAAGACAGGCACAAGATATCAGCATGAAAAGAAATCTCAGCAGCTCTTGACACATCCACAATTAACCCTGTAAACCATTGGGTTCAGAATTTCAAGATCAATTATCTCGACTAGAAATAACTGACTCATTCTGAAGATTTGTTTTTTAATCTATTTTAGGGTACTTGGAAATGCAGTGACACTAGTGAAGCAGGGACCAAAACTTTTATCTCTTTTCTATCATGGAATGCCTAACAAATAGGCTGTACATGTCATTCTCCTTTTCGCTGTGGTCTAAGAAAGCTTACAGTGTTTTCTGAAAATTGGAACAGCCTCACCATGAAGAGTGTCGTGTGATTTTTTTTTCCCCCCCAGAACAGCCTGTAATTGACTCTCCTCAAGGAGATAGGAAATACAGAATTGAGTTTGTTCAGGCTGAAACAGAATTGAAATTCTTCTACAAAGACAAAAAAGCTCAGAATGAGGTTTCCCAGCTTTCTTTGCTTGGGTATCACTGGCTGCAGCATGTTACACCACCACTGGCAGTGCTCACTCCCAGCTCTGTGTAGATGTGCAAAAGGCAAAGAGGAGACCTTTGCTGCCTCCTTCTCTTTTTCCTACCTCACTTCTTTACACTTCCTACCAGGATATCCCCTCTCCCTCCTATTACACCGCAGACTGTGGCCCCAAGCTCACACCACCTCCTGCAGCTCAATTTAATTGCATCCTCCTGAGAGGGATCCCAGGAGCTGGACTTCCATGATCCCCATGGGTTCCTTCCAGCTCAGGATGTTCCACAATTCTGTGATTATGAGCAATCATAGGAGAAGCCACAGAGTGAGGTGATGCTGCAGCCCACAGCAGCAGGTAACCAGAAAACAAGAAAAATGCCACACAGATACAGCTGCTCTCAGGAGCTGCCTTCTCCGCAGAGGAGAGAGGAGAGGCTGGAAAATGTGCCTATGCAACAGGGATATTTCAGGCTCAAGGGAAGTTTCTGCATTCAGGCAGGTGCTTCCACAGTCCCCGACCCAGCACAGACAAAAAGAAGCTTCTCGATAACGCCTACAACTCTGAAAAGACAGAAAATATTACAGTAAAGGTAGGAGGCTGAGAATGAAAACCCTACAAAAACCAGGTTTTGGCTTCATCAGTGTGAACCAACCCTCTTATCTGCTCAGTTAAATAAGCCCTGAGAGAGTTTCAATCTGTGGGGGTGGGTAAGGACGTGGAGAGCGGGGGCTGGCGAGGGTGGGAAGGTGAATGCTGCGGTTCTCCCGCTGTGCTTTCTTCCACCCCATTCAAACCCGAGGGAACGCTTCCATTTCTGTGTGCCCACAGCAGTTACTGCAGGAAGAGAGCCAGACTGCTCCTCAGCAGGAACTGTCTTTAACAAAGGGGCATCTTCTCCTTACAATGCTTTCGCTTCAGGGTTGTTTTAATCTGAAGCTTAACAGAATATAGAAGCTGTTTTGGTTAAAAAGCCTCAATGGGCTAAAAGCATGACAAAGGACCTGAGAAAGTTTTTTTGTCTCTTTGCTTCATCTAAAAACTTTTAAGCCTGCTTTTTTACTTCAAGATGTGTTTCAGATACCAATGTATGTATCTGAGCTATTAATAGTTGATGGGTTTGGGCTGGGTCCAAAACCTATATTCCTTCTCCTTGCCTAAGGCGAACAAGAACTCCTCTTCATACTGACTGCTTCAGAGCAACAACTTCAACAAGCTGATGTTAAGCTCTAATAAATTTAAATTATTAAAGCACCAATTCAACAAAACCTAACAGAGTCTATTATTCTTAGAAAATTCAGAAATTGTTCAAAGAGAATGTGGACAAAAGGCTGCTTGCATCATAAAAATTATTTGTTATGCCTAAACACATTGTTTATGTTATCTGACATTGTAGAACTTGCAAAGCAAACCCAAATCTGATCTGAGTTGTTCTTTATGTTAGGGCTTTCCCAGTGACTTCTCTCAAGTAATGGATGTAAATGGGGTAAGTACCATCTCTCCTTTCCCAAATAATTTTAAAGTTTCATTTATATCTGAATTACAACATCCATTCACTACTGTGTAAATATATTTCCTCACCTTGACATTCATGACAGCAGACAGAAATCACAATGTCAGCACCCACCCCAAAGCATTATAATTCTTTGTTTTACAAGGAACATTCTGATTTCTCTGCCTTCATTCTCTGTGTGAGCATGGCTGAGTGCCAGCTGAACCACAACGATGCCCAGGACCCAGAGAGATTATGTGGGTAAAGCACGTCCTGCAGCTGTGATGATATTTAGGAAGGGGCTGGATCATGCTGAGAGTCACTTCTGCCACACAGTAAATCAGCAGAATGAACAAGTATCCTTTATCCCAAACTCTGTAAACCCACTGCTTTCGCAGAGATTAGGGAATGGTTCTTTGGTGGTATTTGGTGGGGAGGGAAATCAGTTCATTTAAAAGGCCTGTCTGCATCATTTCTGGAAATGTTGCTTTCAACAAAGAAGCAGTGCATTATCAGCACAAATCTGCAAAGCTGTTTCCTACAATCATTGTACTTTTTTCAAATTTAAAAATTTTGGATTTTTTCACTAGCACCTTCAGCAGTGCATTCACACTCTGAACAGGCGGCTGCTGCTCCTGTGTGTTTGTGAGCAGGCAGGGGTGAGAGCTGCCCCTGAGAACACATCCATTACACCACAGCTGATAAATGAAAGCAGGGGAGCTCTGAACACAGCAGCTATAGCCCATAAAGGGGCTGAAATGGAGCTTCTCTGAGTACAGTGCAACCTTTCCAGTGGCTACAGGTGGCTGCTGGCACTGCTGGCACAGGCAAGAAGGAAACCTTCTGCAGAGCAGCTACAGCATCCTTCATTGCTACAAGACACACCCACTAGCATCCAGGCTGAAGAAAAGACCATAACTGGAAAAGATTTTTACATTATGACATTCATAAAAAGTGGGATTAAATGCAGAGTTGCCATTTGCCATTCATTTGAAGGAAATAAAGGTAATCTGAACAAAGCTGTGACGTTGTAAGACTTTTGTATTAATGAAATGCCTAGCCATGGAAGATTCAGTGTAATCAAACTGAAATTAACACTTATTTTGAAACAAAAATTATGCAAAATAAATAAATGAAAACCCAATTAGACAAATACTTTTGAAATGTATAATATATTAAAAATTCACCCAGAAAGAGTCTCAATATTGGATGAAGTTGCCAAAAAAAAAAAAAAAAAAAGAAGAAATATATATATCTCAATCTCTGTTTTCACTAAGGTTTGAGGAATTACTCATATGTCATCTTCATCAGTGAACTGGGCTGAAGGGACATCTCAGTAGCCACATTCTTGTAAAAAACAAACATGGGGAATATTCAAATTAATAATAAATATAAATTCTTTTGGGAAGAGAATTCACCTCACCTTGAAACTCTGTTTCACCCATCTTTGAACACTTTGAAGAAATAACATGGTGCACAGGGATATAGGATTCTTACATTACAATAAGAAATTAAATAGCTGCACTTTTAAAATATTAAAAGCATCCATGCTAATTAGCGGACAAAGGCATAAAACCCAGAATCTGCAGAGCACAGAAGGATTAATGGGTAACAACGAGATGCAGCAGAGTATTAAAGAGTGAAATGTAGCTCTTGGTCAAACAATAGTCATCCATTAGTGCATGTTTAAGTGAGCCAAAAATTCAGAGTAATACCCAGATATGTGTATTGCAGGATGAGGTTTAAACATTTGGGGATCACAGCCACGAAAATAATGATTCAGTTGAAGATGAGGTCAGAGATTGCCTGTTCATCAACTGTGAACACAATATTACTGTTAACAGCTCTAATGAAGTCCTTGGAGAGAGGAGAAGATGAGTGGTCCCAGCATGGATGAGACAGCTGTTTGAATTCACACACCCAGATCCAGTACATCCTTCATGGCTGACACAGGAATGCTAGAGATCTCAAAATGAAGATGTGTGGCTTATGTGACTACCTTTCAAATTAATTGGCTAATGTATTTCAAAAAGATTAATTCTTGAAATTTCTATGAAAACAAGGAAACAAGGAATGCAATCCTTCTCATGTTCCTGCTGAGAGGCTCAAGTCTGGGTTCAAGCTACAACAGCTTATAAGAATTCCTATCTCAGGACCCCCTTATTATATAAATTATTAAAATATTGAAGTCAAAGGATATGTGGGTAGTCAGAACAGCTGATAGGAAAGGATCTTCTAGTGCATACCTTGAAGAAGAAAGTTCCAGTGAAGCTGAATAAACCATTTCCTATCAGAATCTCTCCTCTGCTAAATTAATTAACTTTCTGGAAATTTACAAATCTCTACTCACACCTCAAAGATTTGCTCAGAGTTCTGACATGACTGACAGAGATAAAAGTGTTTTGGAACTAAAGGCTATCTTGAACTGCATTTTAAGATAAAATAAAAGCTTTCCTTATTCTCTGTTCAGCCAGAAAGTACCTGCTGCAGTGTTAGTGCTTCTCCACTGCCTTTGTTATTTCACCATGAACAAAAGATTTCTGCCCCAATAACAATAATAATAGTACCAGTAGTGATAATATTTATAGTCCATTAAGTTTCAGTTCTCAGGATGATAGATCGTTTTTAATAATTGCAAAGATAAGATTTTACTTCTCACTATTATCTACAACAACACAACATCGCTTAAAGCTTTTTCCTTACCAATTTGGCTTCTCATATTGGATGCACACAGTGTTTGTTCGTTACAAGAGAGCTGCTCATTAGTGCTGAACTGTTGGCAATGATCACTGGAGCATTTGTGTTTTTACCAAAATAAATAATTAGCAACTGTGCGGAAGATATTGGATGTAGAGGAAAATGGAACAAAGAAGGATCAATATGTTAAATTTTTGAGCAGCTCATAGGCTGATGAATGACCTCAGTGGTACAACACCATTAATTGCCTTATAATACAATTTACACAGATGGGGACTTATTTATTTGTTCATGACGAGAAGGAGCTTTTTAGGAGGGAGGAGCCCATACAAAGTCATGGACAAGTCGCCTTTAGCATTAGGCATGCCATTAATCAGACAGTGCTTATTTCTGTCATAAATATGTATGTCCTGTTTTCAGAGATGACAGCAGTGGTTTGAAATACTGTTTTTAAGATTAGCAAAACAAATCTCTTGGATTAATTTTCCAGCCAAATGTGTGAGATATGAGCTGAAATCAGTGCTGAGCAAAAGCACTGCTATACCCCAGTCTAATTTTTTTAGATCTACGTTTGCAGAATCACAAAACAGTTTGGTTTGGAAGTGACAACAAAGATCATCCAGTTCCAATCCCCCTGCCATGGGTAGGATCACCTGCAACTAGATAAGCTTGCTCAGGGCCCCATCCAACCTGGTCTTGAGTATTTCTAGGGCTGAAGCAGCCAACAACTTCTCTCTGCAACCTGTGCCAGGGCCTCACCACCTCTTAGCAAATAATTTCTTCCCAACACCTAATCTAAACTTGCCCTCTGTCAGTTTAAAACCATTGCACCAACCATCTGTCTGTATAAAAGGCCCTTCTCCTTCCATTTTATAAGTGCCCTTTAGGTTGAAGATGATTTTCTAGACATGTAGAAATGTACTGTATTTTCCTCAGTTCAAGCCCAGACACTCCAGTCTCTTATCCTTCTCTTTGCAACTGATAAGGAGCACAGTCCAATCTCTTTGCAACTGATAAGGAGCACAGTCTAATCATATCCCAATCACCACAGCGATTCTCATCCACACCTCACTTAGAGGAAGTTTAGATTATTACTCCATGATTGTGTGTGCTATCTCCACATGAAAAGGAATGGCAATATTTTGGGGCTAATCAAACTATGTTCAATGATCCTTTTAGAAGGGGAAAGAGGGCAGAAAGTAAAAAAACATTTATATACAGAGGCAAAGAGGGCAAATTAAAGTCCTCTTTAGGAAGAAGAGAAAAACAAAGAAAAGGAAAAGGGAAAGTCAAAGAGCCTACAAAGTAATTTTTAATCCTTTATTCAATGGAAGTCCAACATTTGGAAGCAAGTGAATCCCTTTAGTTTTCTTAAAATAAGATTCTGGTATGTTATGAGGAGCAGTATTCACAGGACCCATATAGCAGGGACACTAATCCTAGTAAGATTTAATGCAGGAAAGTTCAAAACAAGACAAGCCACACTTTTGATCCTGTATGAAAAAGAGCAATTTCTAACTCTAATTTGACACTGAAGATGTAAAAAAATTAGAGGAAGAGAGAAAATTTAAGGTGAAATATAATTACAGAAGGTTTTAATCAACTCATCCTCCAGAAGAGACCAGCGAGGCTTCTTGGCTATGATTAGTCTATCAGTCTTTCCTTATCAACAGTCTGTGTGAAGGTGACATGAGAACTTTCTCTTCCACCCCTTTTCCTCGGCCACATCTCCAAAAATTTAGACTAGCATGAACATGAAATTTGCCTTTTCTTTGCTGGAGGAGTCAGTAAGCAGCTTCCTTGGAAGCCTATCAAGAGACTGGGCAGGAGCCCACTTTTGAGCACTGACCCAGCACTGCCAGTGAAGCCTCAGAGCTTCCTTTTCATTGCTGCAGGTCATCCCAAAAGCATGTGCATCCTGCCAGGCACGGGAGCAAGAGAGCCACGCTTCAGCTGTGCAGCTCTTCTCCACCAAAGCAGTGCTGCTTGCCAAGCTGCAGTGCCAGCAGAGAGCCCTTTGCAGAGGAGCTGTGGTGTTATCTCTGCGAGCTGCCAATTCCCTGAATTCCTCATTATCTACGCATGAAATCCAATGGGTGCCTAATGCCAGCTTAAACCACAAATCAACACAGTACCAGCAACAGGGTAAGTAGGTGTCTTCAAAGTATGCAAACACAGTGTTGTAGGCAGGCATCTGTTGGTGCTATTGCATTTTTATTCCTCTTTTGCATTTACCTCCGTTATTTATAAAGTTAGAAAATTCAGAGAAAACTCCTTTTCCAAGTAGAAAACTGACAGCCTGCCTGCTGCTGCCCCTGCATAAGTTGCACTATTTGTCTTCCAGACAGAAGCACCTCTCCCTAGTATATTAATTAATCTTATGCTTCATATTCTTCAGGAGATTTTGTAGTGCTCTGTTAACTTGAATAAATGTGGAATGACCTCGTTCTTTAACATAACCTTGTGAGAGGACTTTTCATTGAAATGGGACTTGTTCTTGCTTCTGTACATAAAGTTCCAAGGCACGTTACTCCCCTGGGTCTCTCTCCAAGCTGAATTTCAGCTCTTATCTCTTGAATAGCAGAGGAGTGAGAATGATTCTCTATGAAATATCTATATTTCTTCTGATTTTACAGTTCAGAGATGTTCCCATGAACTATATGTCTTAAAAATATATGTCCACAAGATTAACCTGCGGAAATGTAGTATACACACATACACATGGCTTCCTTTTACCAATAAAATAAAATCAAATCAATGAAATGCTGTATCTTGTTCCATGTTAGCACTTAACAAGTGTTCGTTTCACTGACTGCCTTGAGAATGATTTTGCTTGTCTCTGCTTGTCTTGCTTTCCTCATTTTACCTCATTTGAATTTTCAGAAATCATAGAACCATTACACTTGTAAAAAAACTTTAAGATCATCAAGTCCGATTATTCAGCTTGCATTGCCAAGCTGCCACTAAACCACATCCCCAGGTGCCATATCCAGTCATTTCTTAAGACTTTCAGGTGGATGACTCAACTTCCTTGGGCAACCTGTTCCAATGCTTGACCTCCCTTTCGGTGAAGAGATTTTTGTCCAATACAAACCTTCTCCTGTGCAACTTGAAGCTATTTCCTCTCATCTTTCCTTGTTACCTGGGAGGAGAGATCAACCCCCAACTGCAGCACATCCTCCTTTCAGGGAGTTGTAGAGAGTGATAAGATCCTCCCTGAGCCTCCTTTTCTCCAGATTAAACACCCCAGAACCTTCATCCTCTCATCAGACTTGTGCTTCAGCTCTGTTCCCCTCTCTCGACTCACTCCAGCCCCTCAACGCCTTTCTCAGAGTGCGGAGACCAAAACTGAACACAGGATTTGAGGTGTGGCCTCACCAATGCCGAGTACAGAGGGACAATCCCTGCCCTGCTCCTGCTGGCCACGCTATTGCTGCTCCAGGCCAGGATGCCACTGACCTCCTCGGCCACCCGAGCACACCCGGCTCAGTCGCTGTCAAGCAGCACCCGCAGCCCTTTCTCCGCTGGGCAGCTTTCCGCCACTCTTACCCAAGCCTTGTAGCGCGGCATGGGGTTGTTGTTACACAAGGTATATTCCCAGTTTTCTCACTTGTGTTTTTGTGGGTTTTTTACTAGAAAACTTTGCTACTTTGTAGCACTTCTATTATTTGGGCTTCTAAATAATTGTATTGCAAATGGAGAAACCCAGGAATGATTTTTCCCACAGATACTTGGGACAGAGAAATTAATAACCTTGTGACCTTAACCAATAAATGCCTATGCTTTTTAAGTCTTTTTTCATGCTAATTTCCAAGTTTGATACTAACACTGCTTAGCTTTTCTTCAGAGAGAAGGAAAATATGCCCTGATATAAATGAATTTTGATGTGGCTAGGACTAATTAAAGCCTCTATAGTTCCATTTTCAAAACTCATAAGACTTATGGTATCAACTACACACAAAAATACCCCCATAAAATCAATCATTTTTATCAGAGATAAAAATGAAGCATCATGGAACTTAAGCTGGGAGCTGCATTAATGACCTTTAGCCTTCTCCCATGTTGCAGAGGGAACACAGCAACCATTGACAATATTCAATATGAGAATCTAACTTATTGCATACCTAAAAATAAAACAATTATGTCTGTTTTTAAAGGTGACTTTTTATTAACAGGGCAGACCTTCTCACCCTTGTGCCACAGTCAAGATTTCTTCATACTTGGGGGCTCAATAATCAAGCTAATCCAAAAATGAGTAATTGATGCTATTGCTCACTCTGAAGAAGTCTAGGCATTCACTTCTCATTGAGTAATGTCCCTGTTCAAAGGCTTGTGGAGTATCTTTATTCTGTTTAAGAGAAAGAAGTCAAGAAAATGAACAAACTAAACAAATCTCAGGTTGTGGTTGTGGAAGCATTTGTATCTGGATTGAAAGAAACCCTCTGGATTTCCGATTTATCCATTCAGATTAGGCAAGACTCATTAATTTGATTTGAGGGCTAAGAAGTCTGGACAACCAGCTCCTTTTTGAAGTGCTTTTCTGAGAGATGGCTGCAGATAACACAGGATGGGTGCTGTTATCACATCCAATCTCATCCCTTTCCTCATTAGCAGTGCTGCTTTCAGGACTCTTGGCCCAGTTCTCCACCTCTCTTTCCCCAGAGGGGGTAGGAAAGTTTTCCTTTCTATTTCATTTTTCTCTTACTCCATCCCATATACAAGAGCCTTTCGTAAACCTTTGTTCCCACAACCTTGGATCCAGGGCTCCTTCCCATCCCTCTTCCCTATTCTCTCTCCTGGAATCAAAATCAGAAAACAATCCCATTTGCATTCCTGAGAAATCACAAATAATTTCTGTAACTGACAATGTAATGTAAAATTCCAATTGGAAATAGCCTCCCAAAACAGAGGGAAAGGCTGCCCATGCTATGATCGCACACCACATACCATTCAAAAAACAATATTATGTGGAGATGACAGAGATGTTCAATAATTTTTCAGTTATGACAAGACAGGAATTTAATCTTGACAATGTTTATCCTCTTTTCATATTTTTTTTTTTTTAAGTTGCAATGAGATGGGCAAGCAACAGAGGAAAAAAAAATAGCATCTTGACTCTACTGAATTCTTACAGAACTTGCACAATGTTCAGGTTTCCATACATTATCTCCTGTGGGGGACCCCATCTGGAATCCCTCATGTTTACAGCAATCATAGAAGTCTCTATGGGTCTACCTCACTGAATAATTTCCATATCCCTTTTCATTTAAAGCTTGTTTATATACTGATTCAAATTAACAGGAAATCATCTGATTAGAATTCTAGATACTTCTCACTAGCTCTACTACAATTGGATTAATTTGAAAAAACACATAAACACCACTTACAGGCTGCTCTGTATATCTGATGAAAGAATTAACTGCTTGTGCAGATTTTGTCACAGGTTATTCAACAGTCATGGCAACTGCATTTCAAAAAAACCCAACATCCCAGCAAACACAAAGTTTTCTGGAACACATAAAGTCTCTTAAAAAACATATCTAAAAGAGCAGGAAGACGGTAGTAGGGTTTGAGATAAGACTTCCTTTGAACAGGCTGGGGCCTGCTAATGAAAACACATACACTCACACAAATCAAAATGACAGACTAAATATAAACATACAACAGAAATTAATAATAAATCCTTCCTCCAGCAGGGACATGAAATGAACAAAATGACTGTATGACCAATTAATGATAAGGCAACAAAAAGTACATTCAATGAAGGTGCAAACATAGCAGAGAAGCCAAATTATTTTTTAACACCACCGTTAGTCTGGAAAACACCCCAGATCACCATGGTCAAGTCCTTTTGGCTGTGAGATTTGTCAGAGGGTCCATATGAAATTGAAATCATTGCAGGAAAAGTCAAGACACAAATGGACAATACGAACAGTAGGGGCTCACCTGGACCAGATGGTGTCCACTCAGGAGTTTCAAGGGAACCTGAAGATGAAGCAGAAAAACAGCAGGTTATAAATTGTTATAAAACTGTGCTGATATGTGAAGATAAAAATAGGATGTCATTAGAAAATAAAATAAAATTAAGTCAAAGAAAATATGTCAAAGGAATAAGATGGAAGTCTGATGCCTGCACATGGTCAATTAGTAAAAGCCTTAATAAAAGATGAGAAGAAACTTGAACAAACATGATCTACCTGGCAAAATGCAATGTGTCTTTTCAAAGAGGCAGTGCTTAAAGACCTTTTTGGGCTGTCTTTATTGGATTTCAGCAGAAATCTAGATAAAGATCATATATAACAAATTCAGCCTTTCAAAATTTTTTTCAACAAAGTCTTTCAAAAAAGTTTTTGGGAACTAGATGGACACATGCAAGGGAAGAATTCCTGGCTCAATAATAGGCTTAATGATGGGATAAAGAAGATGTAATACGACAGGGTCTCAAGCAGTGAAAGAAAACCATCAGTGAAATTTCCCTGGGACCCCTGCTGTTCTATATGGCCATAAATATAGCCTCCCAAAGGGGGCCAGTGGTGAGCTGACAAAGTTTGCTGATGATACTGAGTTATTAAAGTAAGAAGGACAAGATTCATGAAAAATTGCAAGAAGATATTATGAGACTGAGCTGAGAAGAGGATGAGCAATAAAATGTCAGATGCTGTTCAATATAGGTAAAAGTACAGTTAGTCAGACAGGAGAAAAATAATCTCAACTCCACATTTAAAGTGATGGCTGCTGAGCTGAGCATTGCAGCTTCAGAATGTGATCTTTCAATTGTGATAGACAATGCTCTGGAAATGCCTGCTCACTGCTCAATAGTAGTTGAAAAAGACAAATCACAGTTAGAAACTATTTCAAAATGGAGAGAGAACTAAATGGAGAACTCCATTATTCCATTGTATAAACCCATGGTATCCCCATATCTTGAATGTTGGCTATTCCTTAACCTCAGAACAAATACAGTAATATGAAATATGTAGACAAAAAAAAACCAAAACAACAACAACAAAAAAAAAAAACCAGAAAATCAAAGGTGTAGATCAGCTTTTGCATAGGGCACAATTAAGATAAGAATCTGTGCCATGGAAATTAAGTGTCTGAGGGAGCATATGAGAAAAATTTTCACTATCATTGCTGGTAAGAAAAGAATGTCTAGGAATAAACTGTTGAATTTTTTCTGAACAGAATCAGATCTAGGAGCATGAAATAAAGGTAACAGGAGACTCCTCACACATATTATGGGATGCAAAATCTGGGTTCAAGCAGAGACAGACCCTAGAAGAGAAATCAGATACTAAGCAGAAGGAGACAGACTTAGCATACAGTTTTCTGACTGAAAACAACTGGAGACCAGTAGAAATAGTGTTTTGAAACATCCCCCATCTTTACCCTGCTTTTATTCTTCCTTGAACTTTCACTTATAGGCTCCTACAGGGTCAGACTACAGAACTTTTGGTCTGACCCAGCATGATTGTCTTTATGCGTTCATGGCTTTAGGCTGCAAGGCATGGAACCTGAAACATATTAATATTTTCCCCTGTGTATTAAATAGATTACAAGTGAAGAATGAAAAGTAATTTGTAACTGCCTACCACTCCATACTGGAGTTTGTCCCATATCCAGTTCTCAGCCAAAAGGAGCACTGATCTCCCATATTGGGGCTGTTCATGCTACATAATCGGCTATATTTCTGTCACATATAGGCCAGAAACCTGCATAACAACTCTCTCTGTTTTTACTAGCAGCAGGAGAAATATATGCTTAATTTTTTATTTTTGCATGGAGCAGTCAGAATATTTCCCTTTGATTATTTAGATAGTGTAATGGTTGTTTAGCACACTGCAAGGAAAGAAAATGTTAGAGATTATGGCCGAACTACTTTTAAAAAAACATCTGGACAAATAAAATATTTACATTGAATAGATTTCACATTGCAGTGCCTGGGAATTGGCAACAAACATTACAAATCATGAGCAATATAGAGAATACAGAATTTAATTAACAAAGCTAAAGATGGAAAAGAAAGCACACTGATATATGGAATGTGGCTCTCAGCTTCAATATTCAGCAATAAAATAACAAGTCAATGCTTCTAAACCAATCTGAAATGAGTGAAAAACAGAAACAACATAGTTGGAAGGTTATATTTCAAAATGCAATTAGTGTCAGAATATTTCAGAACTACTAAAAGCAAATAAGTCACCAAGTTCAATGCAAAAGGAAACACACATGACAAAGAAGTAATTTAGAGAGGGAAACAACTCATTATTTTTATTATTTAAATCTAATCATCATTAGATTAATTTAGGGAAAATTAAATGAAAGCAAAATACTACATCTTCATATTGCCAATTAATTGGTGTCAAAGAAATTTTAATTTACTGGAAACAATCCCTTCTGTGCAATTAAAGGGGGAAAAAAATCTTATTATGTATGTTAAATAGTAGCTTTCACTGTAAAATATAGCTCTCCAAAGATTAACCATGGTTTAAATGAAGGACTACAGAACAGGATTTCCTATGTTCTATATTAATGAAATTAAAACAAAAAAACCTCTGAAAGAAGGGCTATGTGCATATATTCTACAAGAATACCAAACTTTATCTATTACTTTGTTTTTAGGGATCTTTTGGACAAAACTAGTATTTTATTGTGCAAAATACTGAGAGGCGCTTTCAGAAAACACATGCTCCAGCACGACTGCCAGGTGGCTGCTCACATTAAATCAGAATCCAAACATTTGCAGGGTGCTCCCACAAAGCCACGGTGCCGAGCATGGCCAAGATGTCATTTACATGACTGAGCAAGAGGCTCCACCTCCCCTTGGCGGTGACAAGTGCCTTGTGCATCCTGAGCATGTTGAGAACCCACTGGCAAGGTGGAAATTTGCAGTGCTTCAGCCCAGACCAACCTCCTCTACAGAAAATTCACAGGCACTTCAGATGAAAACCTATCAGGAATAGAGACTTTTCTCTTAACTGCTACAGGTTGAATACAATAGCAATGGGCAAATGTTCACATTTTTTTGATGGGTGCTTAGGTTCAGAGAAGATCATCTCTCGTCTAGAAACATGTCTGGGAAACATGTCCCTGAGACACAGGGAGACCAAGTGACCTCCTTCTTTCCAGTCAGCCAAGAAATGTGCCATCCTTCCAGTGCCTTTCACTGCAGCTGTTTTGCTGTAGCCAGGAACTACAGACAAATGGCAACATGTAAGAATGAAAATATGAGCTTTGTATTGCTTTGAGCCTTCCAAATTCAGGCTCAGCTGTAGGTCTGTGCACAGTCAGACCAGTTGCTGTTTTAGCCAAACTAGTTCACCCATCTCTAATCAAGATGCTAACAATCAGCTGCATTGATCCTCTTGCATTCAGCACACAGCATTTCTGATATGCCTGTGAAGGCTGACCCAGAACAGAGGCTAGAGAGAGCTAAAGAATAAAGCAGGTATTTATTAAAAGGCCTCAATCGATGCACCTTGAACAGCACAAGAGCCTAGCCAGGGTTACACCCAAGATAAACCAAAATGGTCACAAAATGGACAACTGGTCCATGACGACCAGTCCCAGGGTGTCACACTTCTATAAGTTCTGGTCCATTTGCATATTGGAATTAATGGTACAATTATAGCTTTAACTTATGAAATCCCATCCTTCTTGTTTTTCTCTCTTCAGTCCACCATTGTTTATGCTCTTAAGGCTGAAATTTAGATCATTTATCCTTAATCCCCAACTGCAGAAAGAATTATTTTATCTGCCTACTCTGTGAAGAGAGCTTATCATCCCCTAATCTAAAGCCCATAAAAATACACTAAAGAAGAAATCTCAAAAATATAAAAACTAAAACCTTAGGCATCATCTGTGCTCCACAGAAGAAGATCTCACTTTAGACCACGCTCAGCCAAGAGGGTTTTTCTATCAGGAATCCACAGGTGTGAGCTCTTTGGCTCAGGCTGATTGTGTATCCCTTGGATGACCACTCAGACCTGTGCAGGGTTGAGAATAAGCCCTGTGTACACCACGGAGCAGGAGCAAACACACCTAATTAGCCCCTCATGCTTCCTCCCCAAAGCACTGCTCCCTCCTTGAGCCTTGGCCTGCAGTTTTCATCACAGGGTAGAGGAGGGACATTTTCCCACTCCAAAGGGGTCATCGCAGACTCCTCCCCTCGGGTCTCTCCCTTCCTGATCTCCCTGGGCAGCTTTCCAGGGTAATTGAGTGTTCCTGCTCCAAGGCTCCAGACAAGTTAACTAAAGGAAATGAATGAGAAGCTGGGAAGAAGAGTCCAGCACCACAGCATGTTCCCATGTCCTGGGGATTTGTCATATGAGTGAGAACCTGAGCAGAGCACACTGTGCCTGCCATTTGCTCCAGATACCCTCATTTCTCTACTCTTAATCAGTATTCAGATGAGCACTGCCCACAGAGCCACAAGGAGAATGTCCTCTCACCCTTGATTTAGGCTGAGCTGAGAAGTCTGGTTTTGATGAACCACCTGGCTACACCTCACAGTGGAAATCCATCATGGATTCCTGGCCCTTTGGAGGAGGGATCAGGGTTTGCTTTGCTCTTGCATGCATGCAGTCCTCTGCAGAAAAGGTAAATAAATAGTCCTTAAACCAGGTCTAGAAAGATTCTTTTAGAGTTGATGTCAGGAAGTACAGCAGAATAAAAGGTGACTGTGCCCTCACCAACCTTTCAACTACAAAAAACAGAGGAAAAGTTTCATTACCAGGCTTTTGCAGGAAACCATGCCACAGAAATGAAGAAATTGTTTTGCATATCTACACTGCCACAAAATTTACTAAAGTTAGCACATTTCTTAGCACCTATTAAGAAAATGTGAGTATCAAAATAGTAATTGACACAAAGCAAATGGGGATGGTGGCCATGAGCATATCTATGATGTATATTTTGTGATGGGCACATATAATACAGGCAGAATTGCCAAACAACAGTAGATTAATTTTTTTCTTAAAACATTAAAAACTAGAGAAGCTTGTCCAGGAAATTTTCTGATGAAGGAGGATCCCAGATCTCTCACTGCATGGTGGGATCTTTATGATAGCTTCAGCAAAAGGATACATTAATTTAGTGCAGGGAAGGTGGAAAGAATGAAAAACCAGGAAACCACAAGGCTACCTTGAGGCTACAGACTCTCTGGAAACAAAACACTGTTGCATTTTCTTTTCTGCTGCAGAGCCCATGATGGCCCTCCAATTGTGTTTGATTTACCTGAATTCGTTCAGACATCACAAGGAGCCCTCAAAGAGAGGCCATGTGGCACACAGAACCGACAGCTTCCATGGGCTGTCTGAAACACATCTTGGAGCTCAGGCTCCTCCAGCAATTACACTGTGATAAGAAATCATTTCCTGTAAACTTCAGCCCCGAGTAACTCCTCATGGTCCGTTTGAGACAGTGTTTGTTTTCCCTGCTGTAATTTTTCAGACACTGTCATACTCTATTTACTCACATTGCCGTGGCTTTTGGAAGATTTAATTTTAATTGATATTTTACTGTTCTAAGGTAATTCTACACCATTATTCAGTAATATATGTGCACATGCTTCTTTTATAAATATATTGTCAGATACACGTATTGTAATGTTGACTCTTTTCAAATTAAGTTTTAGATATTTTTAATGGCAAGGAAACTACTGATATATATTCATGGATAGAAAGGTGTAGTGTAACCTCCACCCATCCAAAATAAATCACTATTTGTTCCTTAAAACCACTATTCTCCAAAATTGCTATATAATTAATTACTCAGTGCCCATGCTCAGGGGATACATGTATTTCTTTCATTTGATTGAGCAAGCTCTGAGACCTCAGTCAGTTTAGCACAATACCAGTAGGTGGAGTAATGGTAAAGCAAATATCTGCTTCAGCTATTTATATTTATAAACAGCCATTTTTAATATCTTTTTGCCGAGATTTGCATGAACTAGTTGTACATATAAATATCTGCCAGAAACATCTATACATAGAAAGATATATTACTTACATGCACATACTTAAAAACATATAGATTAAAAGAAAATACTTAAGCCATGAAGCACTTTGTGCTAAATCTAGCATTCTGTGCAGTTTTCTTCAATTTCTCTGTATTGGGTAATACATTTTGTGAATTGTGCTACAAGAAACCCTGCATTCCCACACACTTAAAGAGAGCTGAAGGGAGCAAGGACTCACTGCAAGTTCCACTCTGGTATTGAGGTCAGCTGGGATGTGAGAGACAGCTTTGGTTAATAGTGTCATGTCCTTGCCAACCTGCCGCTGTGCAGCGCGCCCAAAGCCTTCAGCACCCTGGATAGGAGCATCATTAGCAAGACCTGTGTCCGTGTCAGGGTGGAGGGTGCCTGTCATGGGTGAATGCCCTGACGTGAAGTAAAAGTTTCTATAGATGCAGCTGATGTTATTTCTTCCTCTCCATTGCATAAAATCCTCCCAGCTATTCACCAGGACTTCAGATAAACACTAGCAACTTCCAAGATTTCAGGTAGGCAACAGAGCAGAGCCTTAACAAAGGCTGAAGAGCTCAAAAATCACTGCAACAGCTTGGTCTCCTAAAACAGTAATTTTCAGCTTCAATTTAAAGCCACTCCCATAGGTGCTATCAAAATATAGAAACTTCAGAAAATGAAACCAATGTGCACTGAAAGAAATAGATGCATTTGGACTGCAACCTGTAGTTTTTGCTCAGGCAGAATTCCTCCTACCAGTCAGATGCAGGGTGGTTTTTTTCCCCTTTCTGATAAAACAAGCAGGCACAAGTCCCTCAGTCAGTATAAGAAGAAAACTTCTCAGTTATTATTAATGTCTTTTCTGAGTCACAACATTCAGATAAGAAGTGCAGTACACTTCTGTACAGCTATCTCAGAATGATGTCTGAATCATAATAAAGAGAATACATTCCCTAATATCAGCGTTCATTTTATAAAATTACTGAAAGTGAGCTTTGAATGCATGCAAAAATTAAAAACTTGGTTGGGTTATCTCTATCATTCTTCACTAGGAGATTCACAAAAAAACCCCATATGTGCAGGAGTCTAATTTTGCTCTTAGTGATCATAATAAATTGCAAATACCAACACAAAAGAAGAAAAAAAAAAGGACAAGATTGTCTCTTTAAAATTAATATAGGTCTTAGGAACTGTAAATATCAGACTCATTATATGCACTACCTAGTATTGGTAAGGTTATTTCCCCTATCACCATTTGCTTTATGGAGCTCCCCACCAAATACACAAGTTCAAGAAAAAACATTTTCTCACATTAATTTTAAAATACTGAATCCATCTGTGTTACCTTCTCCAGGATTGCTCAAGCTCATTATAATTTTACTCTGATTCTGTTTGTAAATTACTTATGATTCATTTGGGGTTTTTTTAATCCTTCCTGTATGCAGTATTCAGTAAACTAAGAGTACCTGTACTCTTGCCCCTGCTAATGCAAGCACTGCAGTGCAATCATCTTCCACCTCTCTATTTTTCTCAGGGAGGAAAGGGGGATGTTCGGAATTACAGATATTTCAAACTAACCACCCATTTTCTGTCAGATAAAATATAGTCATACCCCTGAAAACAAACATAACCTCAGCTTATACCAGAGAAAGCAAGTGAGCAAAAGATGAGGGTAAAATATACCACAATCATTCAATAAAAAGAGCTGGAATATTAAGGGAGTCATGAATTAGCATGTTCTCAAGAGATCACACTCGAAATATCTGACATGTTTTGACACATATGGAAAGAGTAAATGAGCTTGAAAGTTAAAGTAGAAAGGGAGGTTTTGCAGAGCTGTTGCCTCATTTAGGGCTGCATTCTTCAAGCTCCTGTGCCCCTCTGGCAGCTCCTGCAGCCTTGCCAGTGGAAAGAGTCAGCCAGGGCACAGCCTGCACAGGAGGGGAGGTGACCTCAGCACTGGCCCCCTTTGGCAGCCAACAAAGCCGAAGACAAGCCCCCCCAAAACCCAAGGCAGCACAGGCAGGTGCAAGGCAGTGAGGATGGGGCCAGGGTAGAGGTAAATGTGCTGCACAGGGTTGTTGTGGCCTTTTCTCAAAAGGTAACCCCAGTTCACCCTCTGCACTGCTCCTTGCTTGCTGCTATGCTGGCTCTCCGTTCCTTCTTGCTTTGAAGCAGCAAAAGGTATGACTGTCTGGGAAAGAAAACCCCACCTTTTTTAGCAGCTGAGTGCATGAAATTCAGTTCACATCTGATCATTTGCAAAAAGGGAGTGCAGAGGGGGTAAGCTTGTATCACACACTGACACTCATTCTTCTGCATATCACATACCACTGGCAGAACAGGACCTACTACCTGAATTTCAGGCTTGTTTTTTTCAAAAGAGACAAAAATGTCTTTATTCTTCTTCACCATGTGTTTCCATCTTAATTGAGACCAAAATTGTTTTCTGCAGAGGCTTTTATTCTCATTTCAGGAGGATTTAGACCGAACAGGAATTCCCCCAATTTTCAAAATGATCACCTACTGTTACTCCAAGGTTACAAACTAAGTGCTCAAAAACCAGAACTATTTTGAGAAAAATCATACTATCTGCACTAATTTTCTAATAAATCCATGTACATGTCCTCGTTTCATTGTTTTATCCCACCCTTTCTTTTTCAGGTAGTGAAAAATTTCTGTGAGAAGGGCATTGACCCTACTGTAGTCTCCTATCTTCTCACAAGGAATCCTGTCTGTAGGGAAAAAAAAATCCTGTAGCATTTATGGCAAGAGCTTTCCTTTTCCACTGATGACAGAAAAGATGAATCAGGTCAGTTTTGCACTCCTCCTTAATCTGACTACAGAGTTTCCAGATTAGCTTCCACCTTGCCATTCACAGCTATACACAGCATAAGGTTGGGAGGTCTGACATGAGGGGGTTAGGGGATGATTTAGTGCATGTATTTGCCCTTTTGATTTGCTTATTGATGTCTCCAAGTCCAGAGAGCTCCTTTGCATAAATCTTATCTGATGCTGCCCAGCAAGGTAAGCTCACAATAGAGCAGTCCCTTCTGCTGGTGCTATTCCATTACGCTGCATCCCATTTCTGTGCCTGTGAGGGGCTGGGTCTCTGTGTCATGGTTTGCAGCATTTCATACATTGCTCCCTGGGCTCAGAGCCATGGAGAAAAGAGAGTTTAGAAACCAGAAAGGAAGTGGGTCTTAGTCAGATTTGCTATGAGGCAGAAATCAAGGGCAAGGCTGGAAGCTCTTGGCAGAAAATGAGATGAGAGGAAGTGAAGTGAGGGCAGAGGGGCATGAATAAAAAACAGACCTCTTCTGAGAACTTGAATATACTGCAGGTGAAATCCAATATTTAGCAGAAATATTTTTCTTTCCTAGAAGAACTGTAAAAAACTAAGCCCTGTATGCAAATCTTAGGCTTATAGATTAATTCAGGTTGGAAGTGACCTTGGGAGGTCATCTGCTCCAACCTCCAGCTCACAGCACAGTCAGAACTGAATCCATCCCCACTCTGCATTTGTGAACAGGCATGTAATGAATATCACATCCTCAAACAAGTATCCTGGTCCAAGGAAAAAATAAATAAAAAAATCACATCCTAAAGCAGCTTGACATCTGCAAGGTAAAGGATGCATCCAGCAGTAGCTAACATAGGTATTCATTACACTATCACTTCAAAGCACAGCTTTCACATGTTAGCAGCAGCCTTCCTACAGCTTTGCCTTATCTGCAGTAGCACAAAATTTCAAGTAACATGCAGAAAAATGAGCTACAGCAATGTTTCAGTGGTAGAGGGATCAGAGGAAACCTCAAGAAAGATGTGAGAGAAATGTCCTTAGAGTCCTCCTAAATTTTCTATATAGAACTGCAAAATATGCTATAGCAAGAAACATGATTCCCCACAGAGTTCATGTAAATGAGAGCTCTAAAAATGTGTGCTAGATACCAGAGGATTTGTTCATTATTAAACTTATATTGTGTTTACCTGTGTAGTGAAGATTGAGGAAGACTTAATTGCATGCTATGTCCTTGCCCTCTGACCTTCATGTTAATTACATTTTGCTGTAGTGAGAAATAGATGCACCATTTCCCTTATTTCCCTAGGACTGAGACAGTTATTAATTCCTAATAAGATAGCTTTTTCCATCTGCAGAAGGCTATATTTTCTTTTCATTGCATGCACAGTACTCCCAGAAGCTTTTCATTTGCATATATTGGAGATCACTTCACCCATTTAACACTTCCAAAGTAAACTTCTTTAGAGCCACCGTGTGGCTGTGCTCTGGGGTTTAATCTCTTCTTGTAATTATTCTATTCCTGTAATTCCTGGTCTGTAATTATAACACCCACAGAAATCACCAAGATGAGGAGGTGTGTATGTGTGTGTGTATATATATATATATATCCTCACACATATGAGTGTGCATGAGAAGCATGGCTGCTGGGTGTCTTCACTGAGGTTCATATTTTGAGATGTTAAATGTAAAGACTGGTCTTCAACGTGCTTCCCACTCTTCCTGTGGAGCTGTTTTTGCCATGTCGTGTGGATTAGTTTCCAACAAAGGTGAGGTTCTTTTCTGCAGAAGTAAAGATTTCCTTTTTTTTTTTTTTTTTTAATCTTTAAGAATGTTCTCTTTATTTCAGATGGGATATTAATTGAAATTATATTCTACTCCCATCTTCACCTACTAGCTTAATAGTCATCACATTGCACAAATTATTTTTAATACCTTGAAAAATTCATTAAGTGAACAAAAGATCCTGACATAAGTCAAAAGATTTTTTTTTTTCCTCAAATGTGAAGTTAATAAAAAAGGACTCTAGAATATTAAGGTCTACTTCTTAAGCCAACTTTCTTCCCATTTTAAAGAAGGGTCTTTCTGGTTATTTCCAGCAAATTTAGACACTAAGCTCTGACCAAAGATATTATTAAATCAGACGACTTTAATATGTGCCGACCTTCCAACAAAAAAGGAGATTTTCAGAATAAGACTTGTTTTCTTTGTTAAGCGACTGAGCACAGAAGGCAGCAGTTAAGCTCCTTCTTAGATTTCAAGCAGGGGAAAAGCTGCCATTTATAAGAGGACTTCAGTCCTCAGAAAAGTCTCTGCCACAGAAGCAAATAAAACTGGATGGAGAGGGAAAGAGAAAGCATAGCCTGTATGGTGCCAGCGGAAGCATCATGCCCTGCTGGAGCCTGTAGAGGTGCTGAAAAGGCTGAAAATCAGTTGTTGTCACCAGCAAAGCTCATTTTCTCTGAACTGTCAAGCATGAAGAACATATCCTTGTCTTCCTTTAAGTTCAAGACAGCTCTCCAGTGCTGGTGTACTCGAGTGGGTTTACATCCACACGTGCACCCCTATGAACCAGAATTATCATCAGGCTTCCCTATTGATAAAGAAAAAAAAACAAACCAAAAAACACCTAAAAAACCCCAAACTTTCTGCCTTTTCTCTCACCTTACAACCCCAACAAGATTTGGCATTTGAAGGAATTGATCCAGTGAAAGCCTGTGATAACATGGATTTGGGACAAGAGGCAATTTGTGTTTTGTGATAATCATTGAGAGCAAAGCAGCAGGGTATTGGACAGATCCATCTATCTCCCCACAAAACTATTTTCTCCAAGTCCCCCCAGCCCAGAAATCAATTTTAACATAATTTCCCACTCCCTGGTCAGTGGCAGTTCAGCTTGCCTTGCCAGGAGCTTTAGGACAGGACTGGTGAGGGAAGGACACACCCCTGTGCCTGGCATTGTCACACTCCCTGCACTACTCAATGCCAATTAGTTTGAGGCCATTGTGAAATTACCAACAGGAATTTAGTTCATGTTAACACTTAACAGACTTGCCATAACAAAACAAAAAAAAAAGGAACGGCCTTTTTTAGCAAAAAGCTCTTTCCTTTTACTGTTAAATCTGGTTTTGCATACAGTGTAAACACTGAAACTGGCATGTGTTTACTTACAAAGCATTGTTTTTTTCCTATCAATTTGAGATTTTCAAAGATAACTAGATCAGTCAGAAATCAATAGAATTCCCCACAGATGGGCAGGAGTAACTCAATATGTCATATCTTACATTGCTTTTTCTCAGGTTGCTCTACATTCATCCATTCTATTTGACTGGTGTGTAAAATTATCCTTTCCAGGGAGTCAGGGGGCAACAGCAACAGAAAACTTCTCAGCCCTCCCAGGCTTGACTTGGAATCCAGTAGGATTGAGCACATGTCTAAGTGCTATTTCATGTGAACTGGCACCCTTCATGGCTCTTAAACTTTCATGAGCATGCATTTGTCTGACTGTGCAGAGCAAAAGTGGTGGGAAGGTTAAATAAACCGAACACATCTGAAACTTCTTTTTCCTTGCTGCATTTCACTGCAATGCAAAAATGTCTCCACTTAGAAACAATCAAGCTTTTCATAAAAAAATTACTGGTTGGCTGATTCTCATATAGCCTGAAAATACTTCTACAGCTCATTTTAGTAAAGGGCCCTCCATAGTTGAGGTATTTATCCAGCTATGCTAAACATCCCAACTTAACAGCAGTGGTTGACTAATCAAAACTGTAGCACGGTAACATCCCAGACATGCACTAGAGCCTAACATATAATGCACTGCAAAATAATTCTACCCACCCCTTTAAAACATATGACATGAGTGCAGGTCTTATTAACTCTATTTGACTTCCATATCCATATTTCATATTGCAGAGGAGCTTCAAGCAACCTAATGTGATAGGATCATGAAAATTAATTAAATCTTTGGCCTTTCTACTCTGATTTCCAATTACCATCCAGTGCAGTGATCATATTCTCATATATGGCTGAGGTAATCCACTATTTTTTCCACTAAAACAAACTTCTGCATTGCTAATCAAACAAGGTACACTAATAGCAGTTTGTTTGGTTTAGCCTGAAGTCCATAAGATCTCTGAAAGGTTAGATTCAAAAAAATTCTAATAATCCACATCATTGCATCAAGGAAAGTTAGGCTAAAGCTACCAGTTAAAATAGGCAAGAGAAAACCACCAAGTTTGATATTTGATACAGCAAAAGAACAAGTAATGAACTTATGACACACTACTACCTTTATCATCTAAGATTTCAACCTTCTTTCCTGGCTTGGAGTTGATTTTTTTAAAAATTCATAGATGGCATCATAAACTTTGCAGCTGTAGGCCTCAACACCAGGTTAAGAATTGCATAATGATGCCAAAATGGTTTCTACTTTCATCGTTTAGCGCACATAGTCTTAAATCCAAACAGGGTTGTTAAAGATTAAAAGCAAAATAAATGGTCTTAAAAAGACAGATAAGCTAAATTGTTACAGATTATACACGTCTCAGTTCAAAATCATTAATGGTTCTCAGAGTAAGAGATTAAAGGACAAAAATAACCTAATTAGAAAAGATTTACAGTGGGGAGTTGAATTATTTGTGCTCAGAGCAAGGCAGGATTTGATCTGAAGCACATGACAATGCATTGGCAGTGGTGAGGATGACCAGGAATGTTAACTAGCACAGCTCTGCCCTAAACCAATCAAAATTGTGTGAAGAACAGCTGAAAACAGTTTGGACATGGCATCTTGCATATGATGTCTGAGAACTTTGCTCACTTTGCATTGTCTGAACAAAAGGAATGTTTAATTATGAGTTTTCAGAGATTTCTTTCACTATACCTGTAGCATGCAAAGCAGTGAATTTCAACAGCAATTTTCAACAAAAGCATGTATATTTATAAGCAACTCTTATGCTATATTGTGAAGGGAATTCTGAATAAAAGGTAGCTATACTACCAGCGTTGGATGATTTCTTAGCCATCAGCAGGGAAGCTGCAAAATAACTTTGACTGAACTGAGCACTCAAGGGTAAATTCAGATTTCAGTTACCCGTGTGTAATGCCAGTGATTTGCATTCAAGAAGCTGTGGGTAAAATCTGGCTTCAAGGAAATAGCTTGTGTTAGTGCCATAACCTTTGTTTTACAGGAAGCACAGCATTTGGCCCAGAGGAAAAATATACTTCTTGTAAACCAGGTAAGCAAACGGGCACAAACCTGCTCAAGACATCACCAGCATAAATCAGAAATAATCTCATTTCCATTTAAAAAGAAACTAACACTCTA
Source organism: Taeniopygia guttata (assembly GCF_048771995.1). Lineage (NCBI taxonomy): Eukaryota > Metazoa > Chordata > Aves > Passeriformes > Estrildidae > Taeniopygia > Taeniopygia guttata. The sequence goes on along the minus strand of NC_133024.1, from coordinate 13,468,944 downwards.
TGAAAGAGAAGTCTGCATGGTTGTTCTGATTTTGGTATTAGAGAGGGATTTTGGATTGTACTCCTTGGATGGGTGACTAAGATCTGCCTTTTTCATTCAAATTCATTTGTAATTTACCCATTAGATGCTGATAGTTGGAATCTAAAGAATTTATTGCTAGATTTCATTAGCTATTAAATTTTCCTATAATCAGCTTCACCCATTCATGGCTACAGCAACACTGGTCAATGTTAATATCATCAAGATCTCTGCCTTGATTAAATATCTCAGGGTGGGCCCAGAACATTTTTGCTTTCAAACTCTCTTCAAAAAACAAATTGTGACACTGTCAAATAGAAAACACTCAGGGAGTAGTTAATCATATCCTTGAAAACAACACGTTAAAATAAAAAATGCATTTTTGAATTATTTTTCAGTGCAAAATTGCTTACATTTCTGGTAGTGTTCATGCTTTCATCATTATCCTATTCTTCATTTTCATATGTTCAGTGGGTCACTTTCAGCCCAGCTTCTGTCCACTGCATAAGATGATGGTGAGAAAAGCCTGAAGACCAAGGCTGAAGAATTTCAGTGTACTTTTTGCTCCTGCCTGTGGTCAACCTGCTGGTCACAGGACAGCCATGCTGCATTAAATCTATTATATATTTTTATTGCTGGTTCTGGCCAGGAGGCACTGCATGAAGATGACACCCACTGCCTTGCCTTAGCCATGCTCCATTAGGAATGAGTAACAGAAATATCCCTGTGGGCACACTTCCCCTTGCTAGCACATTGCCTAAAATTCCAACTCAAAATTCAGCTGGTATCACTGTATTTATCACTGTTAATAACTACACGTGAAATGCTTATGAAATTATGCTAGCACTTCCTCCTTATTTCCTGTGGTTAAATCACCTGTACAAAGAAGTTAAAAAATAATTTGCTTATCATTCTCTAGTTTATTTTTAACACCACTAACCTGTGCAAGCATGTGACTTAACTGCCACAAAGATTATATGCAGCCCTAAACACTGCTCTGAATATTTGTCTTCTTTCCCAACTCCTACCTGATCTACAGGCAAGGCTTCAGGTACTAACACAAGGAATAATTTTGTAACCCATTTTAAGCACAAAGAGGATTACAAATTTTTCAAAGAGGTGTTATATTCAAACCAGTATGAAAAGAATGATATGACACTAAATCTACAAATATCATAATTATTTTGTTTTATAAAATCTTTAGACAGCAAACAAATGGATATTCTATATTTATAGAGATGAGCAGCCACAAGATAAGGAAAAATAAAACCACAGGAATTTTTGTTTTATTGGTCTCTCTGGACTTGCTGCTGCATTAAAAAAAAATAAACCAAAACTAAAAAAAAACCCAAAAACCCAAGAAACAAAATATTCCCAGCCAACTAATAATAATAATAAAAAAGCTAATTTAAAAAAGAACAACCCAAAAATCCCACAAAAACCAAAACTCCAAGCAAAAAAAAAAACAAACCAAAAAACCAAAAAAACCTTTAAACAAAACTTCAGTTGTTCTACTACAATGCTAAATAGAAAAACAACAGGGTATTTTCAAGTTACATTAAAAAAGACCTCAAACACACTCTGTTTCCATAGCTTTAGTACTTTTATCAATATGATCATGAATGACTGAACTTAATGTAAACAGAAATGAAGT